>NW_028263385.1:15621048-15947714 GCF_051168715.1 Poecilia mexicana
GCAGAACCTGGACTCCGACAGCGACGGAAAAGTCGACTTCCAGGAATATCTCTCTCTGATTGGCTACATTGCCAACAGTATGAGTCAGAGCAAGAGTGAACAAACAGCAAACTCGTCATAGGAGCAGAGGTCTTTGCAAGATCGTCAAACTAAAGCGCATCCTCTTCTTTCTAAAATTGAAACATTCCAGCCGTTATGTGTACTTTTTTCTTTATCAGAAGTCAACAGTCATGTTACTGAATTCCCATGTTATTTTTATGTTTTTTAAAGATTCATCTTCACAGTTTTATACATTAAAATTCTCTCAGTTGGTCCTTTTGTATAACTGTTTAAAGAAAACATGAGTAACAAATAAACACTTTGTATTAAAACTAGAGTGGAATGTAGTTTTTTTTGTTTTTTTCTTTACACATTTTCTTTTCGGTAACATTCGGTAAACTGCTTAATGAATGAATAAGTATCTTAACAAAATAATCGACGTGCCATGAATTAAATAAGAAATTTTAAAAAAGTGTTTGGTCCTTCATATGATAAACCACATCTACGTTTAGAATATTTTCATCTCCCTGTCTCATAATGAACAGGTTGATATTTGGCTACTTGTATGAAGAGCAGAAAAGAAAAAAAGTTGTTTCTTACCAAGACATCAATCTAGTCTCTGTACTCTTGTCTTCTGAGAGATTATTTAGTTTATTTATCTCTCACCACCTTGTATTTCATCTGACCAAAACTCACATTTCTGGGTCAAATCCCTGCATCAGCTCCACGTTATGGTGTGATGGTGGGTCTTTTTTTCTGTATGTTTCCCAAACAACCAGTTGATAAATTACCTTTTCTGGCTATTATGGAGAAATGTTAACCCCAAGATGTCACTCTTTTCCACAGTCCTCTTATCCCTCACCATCCTGCTCACAGAAGGTGATGGGAACATAAACCTGCGTCCCTGTCTGTTGCTTAAAACGTTTCACTCTGCCTTTCTTGTGCCCATTCCCTGACTTATTTAGATCATCACATATGTGCTTTAACAGAACAACATGTTTTCTTGTCTTTCCCATCTTAAGGAGTGCTAAAGAGAAAGAACTCCTTCACTAACCCTAACCAAACAGTAAGAGATGATTTGCTAACGCCACAGATTTTCACTCTCAAATTGAAGGTTGTATTTTATTTAATTTTTTTTAATGTTTCAGAGTGACATTATGCTGCACTCAAAGATTAACTTAATTTTAGGGCTTTTCACACAGCAGTACCAGGGATGCAGGCAAACACTGAGGATGCTGTATGCACTGTAGTTTCTCTCTCCACATTGTCTGATAGGTAAAAATGCAGAGCTGCGTTCCTTCCCCTCTCCTTACCTGCCGCACTTGCTAAATATAGCTGTGAATTCCCTGGCGAGCCAAACTCACCGGCCGCTAGATGCATGAAGTGCTGCAACCAGATCCTGACACACAGTATGCTTCCCTTTGTGCCCCCATCCTGCCTCTTTGCAACACTATCCACATATATGGCGTGTAGGAGCGTGCGCTCACACCATGCCACCCCACTCACTGACACCATATACTTCAGCAAAGACGCTTAATAAGCAAGACGGACGACGCTCTTACCAAAACTGCACAATCAAAGATAAATTTCACGGCTCTGTGTTGCAATAAATGTTTCAAACTTGCGTGCGTTGCGGCTATCTTTAACACAGACACATGAAGCGGGGAGGATTCGTGATCCGAACCGTCTCAGAGTATGTTTCTGTTCCTGCTGAAGTGAGCCTGCAGCGGACTATTTGAAGAATGTTTCTGTTCCCGTTCAAAAGTGACTGTGGTTAAGCTTTTATTTTCATGCTGTTTGCTCAAACATAAAGCGCCTCGGAGTTTGGAGCATGATTGTGTTTGTTAAAGTATTCATGTGTGTTTTGTCCTCTCTTTGTGTGAAGGTTTTGTATGGGGATTTCTCTGTATGGCTGCCAGGTGCAATGGCTCTGTTCACCAGCGCTGCACTAATCCAGCTGGATACTATATCAGGCATGACCCACCCCCCTCTCCCTCGTCCCCCCACCTCCTCTCCCCTTCTTCCTCTGCGAACACCTCGTCCACACAGTCACCCAAACACAGAGGTTATGAAGTTATTTATCTTGATCTTGGCTCATTACTTAGCTTAGCACTCCCTTCTTTGTTTTGGCATGAAATTCAAATGGCTTGCACAACACAACAGGATAAACCACTGTGTTTACTGTAAATCATCAGAGAAAAAGTTGACAAGACATCTGAAGACAAAAGCCAACTGTGTTCAGAAAATCCTCTTGGACTATCAGGGGATCATAAACCAAGGTATAAATATTGCAAAAAAAAGAAAAAAATACTTCAGACTTGCATATTGAAACCAAGTTGTCACCTGCATACAATTAAATTTACTGCTTGGATTAATATCTGTTTCAACTCCAAATATAAATTCACTTACTGCTACTTGCATGTTCTCTATTAGCTTTGGTGATTCTAACACACTGCTAATGAAAACCGCACAAAAACAATGTCTAAAAAGAAATTAGAATACGACCTAAGACCAATCAAAAGGAGATTTTTAACAGAAGTGTCAACCTGCTGAAACACTGTGTCCCAATGATGTGCAGCATCTGCGCCCAGGAACTCACGATTGCTTTGCATGACTTACTGCATAAATGCAACGTGCCATCGAGGTGGCCAGCCTATATGGCTCTGTTGTGATCTGCAGGAAGTCCAGGTTTGTCAGCAGAGGGATGCATGAAACGCTAGAAGGGTCCAGGTGACTGAATTGATCATGCACTTCAGAAAAAAAAAAAAAAATATATATATATATATATATATATATATACTATTTTATGACATGGGACCTCAAGCTATCACAGATTGTGGAAACTTCACACCGGACCTTGATCAACTTTGATTATGTGTTTGAATAGAAAAAAGGATTTTGTACCACTTTTCAGTACTCCAGTGCTTTTTCACATCTGTTGTCGTTGGTTCAGGAATAGTGTAACAGAATGTGACGGGTTAAGTGCTGAGACTCTTGAAGCTCCAGCAGCTAAAGTCCACAATTTGTGAATCTCCCCAAAACTCTTGACCGGCTTTACTTCACTGTTCTGTGAAGAACTTAAAACACACGTTTTCCTTCTACCTTCCACTAATATGGTTTCTGAAAACAGTGTGTGAACAGCCAGGTTCTTTAGTAATGACCTCAATGTGGAGGGTCATTACTGGGCAACTGTGCTGTCAGGAGTCTTTCCCCCCAGTGGCCTCATTTAATATTTGAATCTATGAGAAACTTCCATTTTGGATTTTCATAATCTGTAAAGCATAATTACAAAATCCTCTAAAAAAAACCCCATTTGATCTAAGAAATCTATATAAGTTTTGCTTTTCTTTAATAGCTGAAATAAGCACCTTTTTTTTTTTTTTAAATGATATTGTAATTTTCTGAAATGTATGTTCTCAGTATTTCTCTGAAAATGTCATGTCCAAGTAGCTCAGGAACAAGCAGCAGGTGGATCTTGAAGTGCGCGTGTCGATGACAGGTGTCTGGCGCGTAAACAGAGAAGTCGGAGTGGAGAAGATGCAACGGGGCAACAGGTGGAAGGAGGGAGAGAGGTGGAGGTGGTTTGGGTGGAGTAAATGGGTTGTATTTAAGGCGCCGTCGTCCAGAGCCTCCCTATCAGCCTCTGTCGCCTCCTCTGTCTGCACCTCGCCGTCAAGCCCGGAGCTTCATCTTCATTCAGGTGAGAACCAAAAGACGGTCTCTGGCAGTAGAGATCTCCCTTCATATGACAAGAAAAGTTCATTTTTAGAAATGCGTTTTATGGATATGGTGCACTGTTTTTGTTTGATGCAAAGCAAAAACAAGCACACAATTAGCTTTCACCCCCTTTTCCCCCCCCTCCCCAATTACTGAAAAGCCTCTAATCCTCATGTTATGGACAACAGTGTCTCCAAAGCTGCTGAAAAATGCTCCTCTGTTCATCTCTGACGCTGCAGATTCTCGCTTTCCACAAAAGGAAAATGAGTTGGTAAGCCAAAAAAAAAAAAAAAAAACAAAACCGATGCAGCTGTCAGAACGAGTCTCTCACAGGTTAGAGGTGATGCAGGTCGGAGAAAGGCAAGACCTTACACTCGTATCTGCCGTTTTGAGCTAAAGTAAAAGGCGGATCAGGTTGCCCCTGAGTGCATCTCTTCCTCTTGTTGTTTGGCCAGAGTTTGATTTCACCCATATCAACTGGCTCGCATGTTCGGCCGCAAACTCCTTAAGAGGTCCACGCACTGCAGCACAGCAGCACGTTAATTGAGGATTTTTTTTTTATATATATCTTTATCAGGAAAACTGTCAGAGAGGAAACAGGCCTAACTTCTAGGTATTTCCAACTCCTATCAGTTTATTTTACCCAGTGACAGAATGCTTTTACTCCTCCATCAGCTTGACTTTTTCTTTTTCTACCTGAGAGAGCACCACTTAGACCACTTTTGCTACATCTCCAACCCATTAACTCTTTGTTCCTTTCCAGAATGTCTCTGCCCAACTCAGAGAATGCCACCACCCTGGAGAACGCCATGCAGCTGATGATCCAGACCTTCCACAAATACTCTGGGAATGAGGGGGATAAATACACGCTGAGCAGGGCCGAGCTCAAAGAGCTGCTCACCACGGAGCTCGGCACCTACCTGGGGGTAAGGAAGCACACCAAGATACACACACACACCTACACACATACATACAGGTGCTGGTCATAAAATTAGAATATTGTGATAAAGTTCATTATTTTCCATAATGTCATGATAAAAATTAAATTGTCATATATTTTAGATTCATTGCACACCAACTGAAATATTTCAGGTCTTTTATTGTTTTAATTTTGATGATTTTGGCAAACAGCTCATGAAAACCCAAAATCCCTGTCTCAAAAAATTAGAATATTATGAAAAGGTTCTCTGAACGAGTAATAAAAATAATCATCTGAATCAACAAAGTAACTCTAAACAC
This sequence comes from Poecilia mexicana, assembly GCF_051168715.1. Taxonomy (NCBI): domain Eukaryota; kingdom Metazoa; phylum Chordata; class Actinopteri; order Cyprinodontiformes; family Poeciliidae; genus Poecilia; species Poecilia mexicana. The sequence continues at coordinate 15,626,044 of NW_028263385.1, forward strand.
CTGAAAAAGATTCCTGAGGCCTTTAAAATCTCCCAGCCTGGTTCATTACTCAAAACCGCAGTCATGGGTCAGATTGCTGACCTGACTGCTGTCCAGAAGGCCATCACTGACATCCTCAAGCAAGAGGGTGAGAAACAGAAAGAAATTTCTGAACGAATCGGCTGTTTGCAGAGTGTTATATCAAGGCACCTCAGTGGGAAGTCAGTAGGAAGGAAAAGGTGTGGCAGAAAACGCTACACAACGAGAAGAGGTGACCGGACCCTGAGGAAGATTGTGGAGAAGGGCCGATTCCAGACCAAATTAAATTTTCATCTCCATAAAACTTTTCAGCAGATGGAAGCATGAAGTGCTCCAAAATCTTCTGATAGCTGCTGCATTGATCCTGCCCTTGATAAAACCCAGTGGACCAACACCAGCAGCTGACATGGCACCCAGACCATCACTGACTGTGGGTACTTGACACTGGACTTCTGGCATTTTGGCATTTCCTTCTCCCCAGTCTTCCTCCAGAGTCTGGCACTTTGATTTCCGAATGACATGCAAAGTTTGCTTTCATCCGAAAAAAATACTTTGGACCACTGAACAACAGTGGTCCAAAGTGCTGCTTCTCTGTAGCCCAGGTCAGGCGCTTCTGCCGCTGTTTCTGGTTCAAAAGTGGCTTGACCTTTGACCTGGGGAATGCGGCACCTATAGCCCATTTCCTGCACACGCCTGTGCACAGTGGCTCTGGATGTTTCTACTCCAGACTCAGTCCACTGCTTCCCCCAAGGTCTGGAATCGGCCCTTCTCCACAATCTTCCTCAGGGTCCGGTCACCTCTTCTCGTTGTGCAGCGTTTTCTGCCACACTTTTTCCTTCCTACTGACTTCCCACTGAGGTGCCTTGATATAACACTCTGCAAACAGCCGATTCGTTCAGAAATTTCTTTCCGTTTCTCACCCTCTTGCTTGAGGATGTCAGTGATGGCCTTCTGGACAGCAGTCAGGTCAGCAATCTGACCCATGACTGCGGTTTTGAGTAATGAACCAGGCTGGGAGTTTTTAAAGGCCCCAGGAATCTTTTTCAGGTGTTTAGAGTTACTTTGTTGATTCAGATGATTATTTTTATTGCTCGTTCAGAGAACCTTTTCATAATATTCTAATTTTTTGAGACAGGGATTTTGGGTTTTCATGAGCTGTTTGCCAAAATCATCAAAATTAAAACAATAAAAGACCTGAAATATTTCAGTTGGTGTGCAATGAATCTAAAATATATGACAATTTAATTTTTATCATGACATTATGGAAAATAATGAACTTTATCACAATATTCTAATTTTATGACCAGCACCTGTATGTTTCAGCTGAAAAGCAGTTAATACATCTTTGACTCCCTTTTTCTCACAAATGCAGAATGCCCAGGACAAAGAGGCTGTGGACAAGGTCATGAAAGACCTCGATTCAAACAACGACGGAGAGGTCGACTTCACTGAGTTTGTCATCTTGGTTGGAGCTCTAACTGTGGCCTGTAACGACTTCTTCCTGGAGTTCAACGATAAGCCGGAGAAGAAGTGAGCGGCTCGTAGAAATCCGCTGTTGCAAACACAAAACCCCCTACGCTCCAGCGAGGAAATGGTAACAGACATCCTGTCATAAAGCTGAAGTGCGAAAACAACACAAAAAAACACACTGACCTGAGCTGTAATAGTTGCTTTTTGTTTATTTATTGTGTTCTTTTTGTCTCATTGTGACTGCAAACGTGATTATATGATTTCTCATTTCATCTCCTGTCTGGAATTGCTTTTTGATACACCTTCAAGCTAAATGTTTCTTCCCCTGGAAAGAATAAACATTAATTTAAACCGTGAACTGTCGGCTCTGTTTTATTGCAGCACGGAATAAAAAAGGAGAGCAAATAGACACCAGGGGGCAGCATTACTCCCTGGTTTATCAAAAAAGCAATATATAGTAGCAGAAGAGCTCAAACAGGTTTATACACAGATTTAAGACACATTTTTGTTGTCATACAAGAATGTGTATAGATACAGATGCATCATTGGTGCATTTTACCCTGTGATAGTATATTTCAACTTTTATTTTTGTTGTTGCGTTTGAAGTCATTACTGAGATTTTGAAAATGTTAATACAGTGTAAATTAGAAGCAGAAACTTGTTGTGGTTTGAGGGTCGATTAAAATGGTGAAAGTTTCATGTGTGTATTTATTTGTTTAAAGGGAGAGTGTGCAATAATGAACATAGATGTATCCTGTCAATGTGCCAGATTCAGGCTATAGTCAAATTTTTAACTGAAGTCGCTCGATGATGTAAGACTAAAACAGAAAAAAGTGAAAGAGGTACGGTTTACAGTGCCTTAAAAAGGTTAAAGCTATTCAGGCCTCTTGTTTTCTTTCTTTCTACAGCTGCCAACAATTATTGGGCTCCTATGCTATAGCCGCACACGAAAGCTTTGTGCACGTGTAAGATGTGTAAGAGTAAAGGACGACGACAAGAGCCACAGACGATTAATCTGAACCTACAACCTTTATTGGTCCAGTTAAGGTGAGCAGATTTCAGAGTCGGGAATGGGGGGAAGGTGAAGGATGGTGGAGCATAATCATCAGAGAGGAAGTGAGTGGAAAAAGGAAGGAGAGCGAAAAGGTCGAGGGGAGCAAACAGAGAGTGGGCAGCGGCACTTTCTCTGGTGCAGAGCCATGCAGCCAACAGTATTCACGGGTCTCTGAAAGGCTTTTCACACTTGTATGAGATCTGCCAGGGATCCCCACGGGTGATCCCATCGTGGAGAGGCAGAGAGGGAGACGGCTCCCAGCGAGTGAAGCTGCAGACCTTGGCCACACGACTGCAGAAATCTGGAGAAACTCACAGACGATGACAACGACAGGGATGACATAGCATTTTTGTGTGTGTGTGTGTGTGTGTGTGTGTGTGTGTGTGTGTGTGTGTGTGTGTGTGTTTAGTTCTTTTCCTTTAAAGTGAAACGTTGGGAGTCCTTTCTCTTTTCTGGTTTCCACTCAATTTTTTTTTTAGGCAATTTCCACTTACAAGTACAGTTGATCCTCTTGAGCTCTTTCTTTATTTCTTAAGATTTTTAATTGCACATGTGATTGCAAAGGTCCTTTTGACCGTCTAAGACCCTGATAAGATTCTGGAAATATTAAGACTAACTTCCAGACATTTGTGAGTTTGGAAGACCAAATATAAGGGGCTGGAGTTTGGCAGGGACTAATTGAAGGAGGGGTTGGAAGACACACATTCTTTATACTGCAACTCTCAGAGGTGATAATACAGAAGGGTGTTCACATTTACACATCAAAGCTCGGGCGCTGAGCGAGAGGATTAGAGATGCACCTGTCAGAATCCTGTGGTGATTCTGATTTTCCGCTTTTGGAAATCTTGAAGCTGGCTCTGATTTCTCCTTAGAAACAATTAAAGGATAACCGAATGGCACTAGAAATCTTTTGCAATTTAATCTTCCTCATGAGATAACGCAGTGATTTGTATTTAGGAAATAGTGTAAGATGAAAGACAGCCTGAAATTAATATGACTTTGTCTGGTAATAAATGGATTGGTGTGTCAAATGCAAATGTTTTTTGTTTGTTTGTTTGTTTGTTTGTTTATTGCACCAAGAACCCAGCAGGATCAGATCTGATCAAAATGACTAATTGTGTCACCAACAAGGTTTTACTATAATTTCAAAAACAGAAATATGAATGATTTTAAACTAGCTTAAGCATGCTATGGTAGCTTACATGACAAAATCAGCAGAATTAGCATGTAATCCTTAGAGAATCTATATCCTCAATCTGAGATTTCCAAATGCGTTCAGCATTCCTGCTCTCTGCTGAAACTGTTGCTCTCCAGCTGCCTGAATTAACCTTCTCCAGATGTCAGGGACAACCCTGTTTATTCAAAATACCTTCTCAACATATCTGTGCTTCCTCTGACTATGATTTTAAGCGCCTTAACGATGCAATATTTAGGTAGCTTTGAGTACCTCCGAAGATGGCGTGTGTCCTGAACCGGAAAAATATCTGGATTTTGAAGTATCTGTCTGGTTTCAGGCTGGTTTGACTGATTCAGGTCACAAGCCGATTTTTTTTCTTTTCTTGGTGCATCTCTAATGAGGACAAAGGAGCTAAAAGACACTACCTCAGTCTGGTTAGGGCAACAACATGAAGTAAACAGATGTGAAACCATGTTAACACGCACAATTATCCCAAAGCCTTTGAAAGTACCTCCATCAGTTTATCGATGGAGGTACACGTAGCTGTCTGCACAACCAATGAGTGCCTCCTTGTTACTTCATCTGGTTAAAAATAGAAATCACATTCCAGCGTCCAGCACGTTCACTGTTCGGTTGCAACATTTTGGCTCAGTTTAATCCACTTCTCAGGACTCGTCTGCAGCTGCGCCCTTTGGTACGGCAATCTGCAACACTTTAAGTAAAAAAAAAAAACAAAAACAAAAAAAAAAAAAACGTCTATGCATGACTTTTCAGTAATATTGCCCCCTTGTTTTTCCTTTCACGTATATGCATCTCCTATATGTTTCCCTTTAATCTGCAACACGTCTAGTGTTGGCGTGCAGGGGTTTAAATCACATTCCTTTTATAGCTATACAATCGTACAACACACTGAAATCTCTCTGTCATCAACAAACCTTTGCATGAACTGATATATAGAAGTATTAATTATTTACTCGATGCAATATGCTTGTGGCAAGCTGCTACGCTATGATAAAAAATACTGAATCGGTTCACTGACAATGGATTTCTTGGGGGGGCGGGGAAGCAAGACGCTCAATATGAACCTTCCTTCCCTCTCTGATCCTGAGTGTCAGCCAACGCTACCGTGGCGTCTCGTCTGTGGCGGCGTTGCTGTGAAGCAGTCAGTGTTGTCTGGCTGGGTGCGACAAGGAGAAAATCTGCGTCCTCACTCCCTGAAAGGCCGAGGACGGGAACGAGGGTGGATCTTTACACTAGAGAGGGGAGGTCAGTCTGTTGTAATTCTCCAACAACAACAAAAAAAAAATTGCAGGAAAAATGTGTCACTGTCTTTTACTTTATCCTCATACAAGAAAAATGGTTGTTTGTTGCAAAAATGTTATATAAAGTCAATGGACGGGATAGCTCTGCATTTTTGATTCCAGTTCCATAGACATGATAAAACTAAGATCCCCAACAGCCCCGAAGTACACACACACACGCACACACACACACATGCGCATTCACACACCACCACACCTCTGTTGTTTGTCCTGCTGTTCTGATTGGTCAGGGGCGCTGTCTGTTGGCGGAAACAATCAGCCTGGCGTGTTGATGGTTTTCGCTGTGTAATTCTGGAAAAGGGGCTGCAGGAACATGCCCATCGTGCCGAACACGCAAACAAACACAAAGATCCAGAGAAAGAGGCGATCGATCACCATAGCAACGTACTTCCAGTCCTCGCTCACCTGTGGATCAGACAGAAAGGGGGAAGGACCATATAAATGGGTGTGAGGGAGGGGGGTGGGGCAAACAGAAAGATAAATGTCAGCATTGTGCAGCGAGAAGATAAACGTGTCGCATATGTAGAACATCACATGCTATGCTTTCCAGTTTTCAGTAACTTTATATTCACGTTAAAAAATAAAATATTAGCGTTCAATCTAAATTTGTGGCAAAGAAAGAAATGGAAAAAAGCAAAGAAAGCAAGAAAGAAAGAAGTAAGAAAGGAAGAGGAAGGAGGACAGAACATTTACTGTGAGATCCCTAAATATAAATATTTCCCTTTTTTGGCTTCCCTTCCAAAATGACAACTTGTCTAGACGTCTGAGATCCTTTTCAGGCCGTATCTTTAACATCTTCAACTTCTATACACTCACTTGCCACATTGCAATTTGATCCATTACATAAGTGCTCCACATTTTACTCTGTGACCTTTATACTGTACGGAAAGTGACTTCACTCTTTTCTTTTTGACTTTTTTCCTTCCTTCTCTTTTCCCACTATTTCTCACCATTACATTTCTTCACACTGAAATCCCCCCTGGGTTTATCTGCTCGCTTTAAGAACAGGATCATAAATGTGACATCCAGCTCAACAGCCTTTGGCAAAAGCCAGAGGAAATGTTTGACCTTTCTAAAATGCAAATCTGAAATTTTAATTGCAAAAGTATTCATAACCTTTCAACTTTTTTACATTTTGTCATATTATAACACACACTTGAATGTATTAGTTCATGTGACAAGACCAATCCACGACGACGCACAAAGGAAAAGACCAGGTCATGCTTCGTATTACCCTTTATGAAGTAGTATTTTGTAGCAGCCAGGTTATTTATTTATTTTTTTTTGTTATTGTCTCTACCAGCCTTCCTCATCTAGAGAGTAAAATCTCTGCACAGCTCAAGCTCAGACAGATGGCTTGGCGGGAGCCTCTGAACAGCAGTTTTCAAGACTGACCACAGATTCCGAATTGGATTTAGGTTTGGACAAAACCACATTAAGACACTAAACCTGCTCCGATCTAAACCTCTCCACCGTCGCTCCGGTTGTGTGCTTGGGGTTCCTGCCTGCTGGAAGCGGAGCCTCCCTCCCAGCCTTCTGCAGCCTCATGAAACTACCTGCAACCATGATTCACCGTGGGAATGGTGTGTTCAAGGTGATTTGAGGCGTTAAGATTTTTCTCCACACATTTTTTTTGTGTGTGAGTTTCAGTTTAGGTCTCATCCTCTTTCACATTTGCCATGTATCTTAGATGGCTTGTGGGAAACTACAAGCGGGAATTCTTACCTATTATTGGTTCTTTCATAAAATCCAGGTTCAAACGATTTGTAGATGTTCCCATAGATTTCCCCTCCTGAGCTGTGGCTCTCTATGCTGATCAGCTAGTTTAGATTTGGAGTCTGTGGCAGTTCGTCTGTGTGTTTTATGCGTCAGAATATAATGTTTCCGACAGAACGACATGAATTGTACAAGGCTTTTTAAAAGCCATATCAGTTTAGCTGCAAATTATGAGTTTCAGTTGTAAAGAGTGATCTTTTTTTTTTCTCTTTGTGCTCCATAAATATGGGAAGGACTCAGTCAAATAGCACCTTTCTACAGGAGATGCTATTTTTTTTTTTTTTTCGTTTGTACAACTTTGACAAATTTAGAAGCAGAGCGAAATAAACAATACTGATTCTTTATTTTGTATATGAAAACATTAGTCATGTTTATAACTGTGCGGGTTAAAAATCAGAAAAGGTTTGACAGGCAAGAAGGCTTTATGCAGCCACTTTATCTGTTAAGGAATGTTTTTTACTCCTCCTGCTCTGATGTGGGATGTTGCTTTGTTGCCGCCTTTAATTTGCAAAAGATTGTCTATTAACACTAAGTAAGAAAAAACCCCGTAAGCAGAATCCAGCGTTCTGTCGTCTCTGTCTATCGGCTCCCCTTCCTGCGCAGGGTTAATGGAGGTGAGTGGTTAATGTGAGTCGAGACTCTTTCTGGCACACAGCTCTGATGAGGTTCGACTCGAGTCGAGGAGGAGGAGAGGAAGGTAAGAGACCCAGGAGATGGAGGACACAGAGAGGGTGCTGACATTTGAACCCTGTGATGATAACTTGAGGAGGGGAGCAGAGGAGAGAGGGAAAGCGAAGAGGGGTAGGGGGGGAAGAGGAAACTGAAAAATTACACACTGGACCAAGAGAGGAAGGATTTTAACTCAGTTTTCATGGCTACAGAAAAGAAACCATGTTTGTGATGGACGGAATCAGAACAAATTGTGAACTCCTGTGTTCTTTTCTATGTTTCCAGGTAAAAAGGAGTTACAAAAAAAAAACCCACTACACCCTCACTCCTCCATCTGAGCGCCTCGGCTTTTCCCCCCACTTCTTTATGCGCACGTCATGCTGCTGCTATTATTACATACTGCGCTGGATAGTCGCTGGGCTACGGCTGCATCATCAGATCTGTCTGCTCTGCTGCTGGTCTCTTCCAGCAGCCCGTGCATTTTCAGAAGGCAGAGTTAAACGACGGAGCTGAGCAGCCACACAACATGATGTGGCACTCATCTGAGCAGCTCAGGAAACCATAATGGCTGGTAATGTGCTCGGATAAAAGACAATGACTCTCTGCTAAGCCGATCCACACGCAGCCACGAGGAGTTAAATCAGAGTAACACTCAGGCGAGCCGACAGCATCGGCAAAGACTTGTCATCACAGGCCATGTGTTGGCAGAGCAATTAGCCGGAGGAAATTTACATGGCACCAAGAAGCAGCTTATCAGAAAATCAGCAAACTCAGGAGGCAAGAGAGACAGCAAAGCTGCAGGTTCTTAAAGCTGAACGTAAAGAATAAAGATTTTATTCATTTGAGCAAAAGATATAATGAAATATTTAATATAAGCTGGAAACATAATCAAAGGAAAGATAGGAATGTATTATGAAAATAGGTCTCTTCTCCACATCACAATATTAACAATTCGATTTGAAATTAAAAAATGATGCACCTAGGCACTAAAAGAGTTATTAGTTAAACTGATACAGTTAATAGCAATGCAATGCTTTTTTTTTGGAAGGAACAGGGAAGATGGTGAGAAGTAACGAGAAGACAGCGAAAAAAAAGAAGAAAATCTTTTGCACAGACCACAAGGAATTGAAATGGCCAAATAACTAAGTGAAATGGCCTAGTCAAAGTCCAGACCTAAACAAACCCGCATGAAATCTGTGGCGAACCTTGAAAGCTGATGTTCACGGACATTCGATGCAATCTGTGTTACGATCCGAAGGTAGCTGGACTATTTATGTTCCTGTTTTGTTTATTGTTTACTTGCTGATATGTTTTGGTTTGCCCCTTATGCTACTTCACTGTTTTTCAGCATTTGTGCTTTGGAGTTGTTACTTTAGATTAGTCTTCTTCTTTGTTTACTGTTCATATTGGTTTCAGGTCTCTTCTCCCTTTGTCTTTCTCTCTGCTTTGTTCATATTCTGCCTTTCCGTCTCCCTGGTATCTTGCTCCTCTGCCCAGCAGCTCCACATCTCTTAGTTCCCCAGCTGCCTTGGTTTACCTCTGATTCGTCCCTCTGCTTCCTTGCCACTCACTTCACTTCCTCAGTATATTTCTGCTCCCTGGTTTCCTTTGTTTCCTATCTCCATGTCATCCCACACCACCGCTGTTTCACCTTTTGTAAGTATTTTCCTTACCTTCCTTGAATTATTAATTCCATGATAATCCCATTCTCCTGCCCACAACCTTGACAATCTGACTTAGATTTCAGCCTCTAGATGCTGGCAGACACGTTGAAAGACTCAGTGAAAGGTGGTTGCACAAAATATTAACTCAGAGGAGGCAACCATAACCAGGTGTCAAACGTTTCTGATTTTTAGTTGTAAAAAAAATAAACAACCACATTGTGGTTGTAAATGTCTTACCACTCAACAATGTCTTTTAATGTTTAGAAACTGCAATATTTTGATGGGTGATGTTTCTTTGGTATTTAGGTTGTGAATGGTCTATCCAATTGCTTTTGACCATTTTACGCAGCTGACTGACCGCGACAGATCGGGATTGGGCGGAGCAACACTTTCCTGTTTAGTCCTCTCACCAACAAGAATTTGAAGTGGATTTCTGGTCTGATGCAACTTTTTTAGAAGGGGTTAAAACAGTGATGTTCTAAATCAAATCAAATAAAATCAAAGACAACACTTGAAACTGAAAAAACCCATGCCCATTTATAGTCAAAAGGACGTGGAAAAGAGTTGTGAAAATGTAATACTTACACTCTGATCGTCATCTTCGCTCTTCATGTGGTTAGCGATGAAGCGAACTCCTTCCACTGCCTCATCGAATCCTGGACAGGCTTGAGCCAGCAAGGCCTGAGTCAAAGCCGGACCTCCAGCCGCCTGCTTCCCCCGGGGCAGGTTTCCAGAACCGCCCTCCCGGCCCTCCCTCACTCTGTTCAGACCGTCCGTTGATCCCCCTCCGGCACCCACCAGTTCCCCTCCAAACTGTTTGACGGACGCCCGGTTCACGTAGCACGTGCAAGGGTCCCCGTCATCCTTCCCGAAAACAGACGATGAGGTCCCCCCTCCGTTCCCGCCACTGCCGCCGCCACCGAGCCCGAGGCCGACCATCAGGGCCGCCGGCTCCCCGCTGCGCCCGCCCTCCTTCTGCTCCTGCGCTCGCCTCCGCTGGCGTAGCCGCTGGCGCTCACTGCTGTTCCTCGGCTGTCGCATGAAGAGCAGGGCGGGAAGCTTGTTGAGGAACACCAGTTTCACCCAGGGAGGCATGGTGTGCGTGGTGGGTGAGCGGTGGTGGACGTTGAGCACGCACACACTGGTAACTATGGAAAAAGTGACCAGGACCATGGTGAACATCAGATACTTCCCCACCAGAGGAACGTCCAGGGAAGTTGGCGGGACAATCTTGGAGATCAGCAGCAGGAAGACGGTGAGCGCGAGCAGCACAGAGATGCACAGCGTCATCTTCTCTCCGCAGTCGGACGGCAGGTAGAAGACCAGGATGGCCAGCGAGGTGATGAGCACGCAAGGGATGATGAGGTTGATGGTGTAAAACAGCGGCTTCCTGCGAATGATGAAGTCGTACGTGATGTCCACGTAGGTGGGGTCGGCCGGGTTCTCGTTTCGTCGACCCGGCAGGGCGATGATGTCCCATTCCCCGCTGGGCGTGAAGTCATCCATGCTGGCCACGTCGGCACGGAGCACGAGGTCTATTTCTGTGCGGTCGTAGGTCCAGGAACGAAACCTCAGCGTGCAGTTCTGCTGGTCGAAAGGGAAGTGCTTCACCTCGATCTTACAGGCCGATTTATAGATGGCTGGAGGCAACCAGAAGATGCTGCCATCGTAGGACACCACCGCGTTAGAGTAGAAGGACACCTCATAGACCCCGTCCGCACTGCGGGAGAGGAAGGAGGAGACAACTCAGTTACAAGTAGCTTTTATATTTATGCTGGTTATCTTTGTCTCAGATTGAACCGCCAACACTATTCTCGAGTCTATGCATAAAAATCTTTAGTTAATAAATGTTATAAACAAGATTATACCAGCTGTTGTCTACTCATAATTGCTCCACATGACTCCTCCACTTCAAAAAAAATAACATTTTCATCATTTTTGTGTGAACTGATGGGCCGAGAAGAGCAACACATTTCTAATTTTAAAGCAGAACACATAAACAGAGAAGCATTCTCAGCTGAAAAATTTAAATTATATATTTTTTAGTGTGAATATGCTTCACACAAGTGCCTGGATATTTAAAGAAAATGATAAAGGTATAGATGGTTCAGACAGGAAACAAAGTTCATTGATGCTTAAGACAAACTCTTTCGTTTGGAGTGACCCAAAAACATTTAAACGCAGATTTGGGGGGATAAATGTGATGCAAGAAAAGTAACCAGCAGTTATTTTTCCTGTTCTCTCCAGAGCATTAACTCAAAAAATAATTCTGAATTTGCAAACAATATATCTCTGATGCTGTTATACAATGAAATAATCCCTTTGCTCAAGAAAGCGACAGCAGCTGAGAATTGGGGATTGGCGTGCTGGCCTGGGGTCCACGGGATTATCAGGATCACTTTATCCAGAGTGAGGTGGGTCAGTGATCTTTTAATCATCTCTACAGTAACGAAAGAAGAGAAGGTCACACAGATCCCTGTTCTCTGATGAGCTGATTTGCAAACCATAGGCTGACACGGAGTTTCCACTACACCGAGACGAGCCGACTGCGACATCCGGAACGTCTTCAGACGTGCAAGCAAACCCTCTTCAGGCGCATGGGTTTTGACGATGAATGAAATCTGATGAGGTTCGTTTCACCCGCAGCAAAGCAGCTCTAATGCACTGCGCATCAATATGCATGGTTATCCATCTTTGTCAGAAAAAAAAAATGGTGACAAAAGCAGTGTTTTCCTTCCTCTTTCCACTTGGATCACTCTGAGATGTAGCCGCAGTAAACACTTTTAATCAATGTGTTATAGAAATGCAAATTCACTGTCCACTCATAAGATATGAGAATGTATGTACTCTTTGTACACTTCAGTATGTTCTGGCTTTATGAAAGCCTTTACAGCACAGCTGCAGCTTAAGGTAAATATTAGACGACACAGAGCCATAGAAAAAAAATATAGCAAAACATCTTCAGAGATATATAGTGGCCTTGTGCAACTCCTGTGTGAAACCCATCTTATGCTGCAGTTTCAGCTATAAACATTTAGAAGTATTTCTCCAACCAGCTTTCCATATCAAAAAAACAAAAAATTTTTTCTTCATTTCTCTTCTTTGGATTTTATATTCGGCCCAGTCTCAAGTCTGTGGAGACTCAATTAGCTTTTCTTCCATACTTACCCTGTATTTCGCTACATCCATCTTTTCTAGATAGTTTCCTTGACACTACTAATAGAGCAATACAAATCATCCCCACAGCATTATTCTACCACCTCTGTGTTTCACGGTGTGTTAGTTGCAGTGTTGCTTTCTAGCCACACGTTATGCTTTAACTGTAACACCTTCTTCCACATATTTGCTTTGTTCCTTCATGGTTTGTGATGAACTGCACTTCCTGAATGCCCTCTCACATCAATGTCCTTCTTCTCGTTACTCTTCCTTTAAAGCCAGATTAGTGACATACACAAGCAATAGTTGCCCCATTGGCAGTTTCTCCCTGCAGAGCTGTGGATCTCTGCAGCTCCTCCAGAGTAACCAAAGGCCTCTTGGCTGCTTCTCTACTTTATGCTCTCCTTGCCGCAACCTTATCGTTGACCTCTCCAGGGTCATCCTCACTTGTTTGTTCGACTATGCTCTCTATCAAACTTATGCATTGGACCACAGGCTAAGACTGAACTACACAGAGATGGACTCCGAAGGCAATGGGTTGCATTGGACTTTATTTAGTGGTAGCACCGAAAAGGGACCCGAATGTTAAGCCTTCTTTTCTGAAGCTTGTTATAACCTGACAATATGTGCAACGTTTTGAGGAGTGCGAATACTTTTACATAATCGCATATGACATCTGCTGCATGTCTGTTCCTCCACAGGACGTCAGTGTGCAGCGAAGATGATTGAATCTTTCAGACATGTCTGCGGTGGTGGAGCAGCATGGTAGCATGAGCAACGAGAGGAGATTCTAGTTGACGTATTCAGTCATGTGTTGCAAACATCAACGTATCACCCGCTTAAAATGACTATTTAATTGCCGCGTCCGCTTTCGCTGGACGACCCTGACCAGAGAACCGGCTTGGAACGTGGTCAGGAAGAGGAAACCCACATGTCTTCGCTGGGCGTCGTGCAGTGGCATTCGTGTGTCAGTTTATCTTTTCTAAGTGAGGCCGAGAGCATGAGAGGGTGACTCACTTGTTGTAGAGGACCACGTCAGGAAGCCAGATGTGTTTTGAGGGCAGCCTGACCTTCATCATTCCGTCGAACTCCTCGGGGACCCAGGTCAGCCGATAGTCCTGCCACTCCTGAGGGCCAGCAAAAACAACGTGCTTAGTCACAGCAGCAAGAAGATAGCAGGGAGCAGAGAATTTGCTTTTCGTTTCTTACAAGTCGATGGAAAAGATGTGAAACCTAGGCTGTCGCTACAACACCGAGCTTTGGTCCAAGCTATACCGTCTGCAGCAGCCGTGAAACACTATAATCATTAGTTTGTTTGGGCTCAGGATGGCTGTCCTCGGCTTTCCGACTTTCTGATGGTGAGGGATGTATCGAGCCCTCATAGTCATTCTACGCTTGGCTACCAGTCATAAATCTGCGCCTGCTCACGTTGCAAGCGTTTGCGTGTGTGTGTGTGTGTGTGTGTGTGTGTGCGTGTGTGTGTGTGTGTGTGGGTGTGTGTGTGTGTGTGTGTGTGTGTGTGTGTGTGTGTGTGTGTGTCTCACTATGAAGCAGAGAGCACAAACTGAAATATAGGAACCACAGGATGTTTTTTTGTTTTTCTTGATATGAAAGTGGTTTCAACACAACAGAATATATTTTCTTGATTTGTGTCACAACGAATCATCTACTTTTCATCCTCAGCATCCTCCTCTAATTCATAGGCGCCCAGGAGAACAACTGTCCTGCAGCTTTTAGATGAATCCCTTCTCCAACACACCTGAATCAAATGATTGATAGGCCTCTGCAGAGCTGCTGCTGTGATTTGATTCAGATGAGTTCGAGGAGGAGTACATCTGAAAGTTGTAGGGTAAAGGACATACGCATTCCTCATCTAGTTGGATTTATTAAAACAAAAAAGCCAAAAATTCTTCAAAAATAATGTTTGTTAATGTTATTTTGATATTGATGCAGATTTTAGCAATTGTATAATGTAAACACACACTGGATTTACAAACCCATTTCAAATGAAATAAAAACAAACTTTGATATTGTCTGATCTGCTCTGTTCTACAGAGTCATAACAGTTTATACATCCTACTAGCAGTATTTAAAAAAGCAAATATTGCTTCAGTCAGAACTGTCCTGACCAGGCTACATAAACAAACCCCCAGCATGTTTGTCTGATAGTAACTGCAGACAAATTTTCACAGAGCTCTGCACCCAAGTTAAATTTACTTTATCCTCAGCAGAGCGAACACAGATGGCACGCAAAACCTTCCACTGTGGACTGCTGGGTGGAGAGCAGACCCACTTTGCGACACACAAAGTGGATCAGGATGGACTGCACAGACGAAGACATGACGTAGCGTTCTGCAGCATCCATCACTTCATTTGTAAACGTACAGTTAAGAAGTATTTTGTCTCTCAAAAGATGACTTAATTTACTGTAGGAACTGACACTGTAGAGCCACCTGGCTCTACTGCACTGTGCTGTGTGGGTATGATGTAATGAGCCGTGCTATAAAGAAAGGTTTAATCATTGTTACTTTGTACATATTCAGTAGCATCCAAGTTCTTCACAGTTTAAAATCTCAAGTAGCGTATTTTTGCCCTTTTCGAGGCTTTATTTGCATGTCCCATCCTCCATGCTTAGTGCCACCAACAGGCCAAGGGGAGTAAAACGTAGCATAAAATAGCATTTTGGGCCATTCTCTGTTTTTCTGGGTGGATGAAAACATTACAGGAAATGTTTCCATGTGGAGAGGACCCAAAACGCTTTTTTTTTTTGTATGAATTGTTTTTTGCCTCTGTGTGTGTTTGGTGAGGTGGCTGGATGTGATGAGGCGTGTGAAGTCTCACCTGTGTCAGCCAGACATTGGTGGTCATCACCTGCTCTCTTTCATGCTGAAAGACAACACAAAAACACATTTAAATAATGAAACCATTGTCATCCTTCTGTGATTGGGGGAGCTTTTCAAATGCCACACTGTGCAAAGTTTTTTTTAATTTTTATTTTTTTATGTTTTCCTCCAAAAAGATTACTTTCTTTTGTAATCTTTTAAGGTGTTTTTGTTTAACGGTTTCCCCAAACTTTCTGCAGTTTATGCTTTTAATTTAGGGGAAAAGAATACATGGGGAGCTAGACTGATTATGTTAGATTCATTATAGCATATTTAACAGACATCTCTCTACAAAAAAACAAAAACAAAGAACCAACAGATGACCTGAGAGATGCCTTATGCCACTTGACTAAAGTTCTTGCAGTCTTAAGTCTGAGTGCTAGAAGCACTAAAAGTTCATAGATTAAAAAAAAAAAGTCTCAAGAAAAAATAATCGAGATAATTTTAAAGGCTTTAGAGTTCGGCTGTCAAAAACTTAGGATGACTCAAGATTTTGCACATCTGTATCCTTGCATATTTATGCTTATAGACAACTCTGTGCAGGTTTTACTCAAAAAACATCTGGGTCTAACTCTGTACAATATGTTTAGGATTAGAAAGGCCTTCACCTTCCTCGCATTGAGACACGGCGGTGGCTGCATCCTGCTGTGGGGGCAGGTGAGCTCATGGGAAGACGGGTGAAGCTAAATACTGTTAGAAGGCCCTGAGGTCAAACAAAAATGCACTCAGGGTTTCGTGTAAAAGCAGAAGCTTTCATTTAGCCACGTATCATCAGCACTGCTTGGTTTGAGTCCTTTTACTAATCACCCCAAGGAAATGAAACACAACCTGTGGATTGTAACTCCACAAAAAGTAGGACACACTGAGACAAAGTCACATTGATACTCACCACACTGATGAGTTGGGCCAACGACACCATCAGCTGCACGGTAACCAGCTCAGACCCATTAGTGGCGGGTCGGATCAGCTTGTTGTAATGTGCCGGGTTTAGGAGATGCTCGACCAGCCGCTCCTCTGTGTCTGCCCCGAGGCCAACTGCAAACGAGAGCACGCCATCGTCATCAAAGAAAAGTTGCACCCATCTGCGTGTCTCTCCCCCAGCGTTTTCCTTTTCCAAGATATTTCTCATGCTGGAATACGTTACAACCACGCGGAGCAGAAAATCAGCTGTGCCGCCGAGTTTCCCTGTTTAGCCCATGCTCTCGCTGCCAGCATTCGGAGCTTCATGGCTGCACATGTTCACTGAGAGAGCAAAGATTTTAGCATGGCGTTACGGATCGCTGCCAGCTCGAGCGTGTCGGCCCGGCTCGGTGGAGACTTCTTACAAGATCTGACATCATAAGAATGAGTCAACCAGTCTGACTGTCTCTATCGCTGTCCATCCTGTCTCCACCGCTCTCCCGGCTGCCTCAAGTCTGTCTCGATCTATTCCTGTACGGTGGTGAACGTCTCCCCAACTGCCAACTCTGCTTTAGCTTTGTGATTCTTTTTTTTTCACTCCATCCCTCCATCTGCAGCAGCGAGCGGTCAAATTTAAACAGAGATGTCAGACAAACACTCACAAATGATGAGGTTTTTTTTTTTTTTTTTTGAGTCAGGACACAGTGAATAGGAGAAACAACCGTTGTGTCTTTCCTTCTTCCTCTGTGATTGCGTCCTTTTTTCACTCCCTGCCTGTTTGGCATCTGCTCGCTGCACATTACCTCACACGTTCCCATCGAAGATAAACACAGGCTGCTTGCTGTGAACTCAGCATATTCACACATGCTCTTTTCCAGACTACTAAGAGTGCAACGTGCTGATGGCAAAATGCTATCTGCAAAGGCTTCTGGGGTTGGATGCTTTCCTTTTAATGTTTATTATTAGATTTGTTATTTCTCATTTTATTCATTTGGCAGGGATAAGTATGTACATTTTATATGTAGCAGACTTGGCAAATTTGCAATGACGATCCCTAGAAGGGCCTTCGCATAGATATTAAACCACACAATGTGTCATATTTTAATGCTTTCATTGTTATGTAACTTACTTCATCCTCTTTGTTTTATTTAGAATCTGCTGCTGTTACAAGTGGTTATCAGTTATTAATCAAAAAATGACATGTAAATGAACGTAAATAGCATCTTCATGCAAAAATGAGGTAATGAAGTTGACTCTGACTGCGCTGGACTTTAGGTAAGACACTGACTACTTTCATGTGTGCTGCACAAGTCAAATTCAAATTAAATCAGACATTATTTACAAAACATTTGTCATTCGGATGACGAGTGTGTGTATGTACAAACGTTAGATTAAGACCAGACAAAACAAACCAAATACAAAACATCAAATAAATAAACTTTACATGACGTAGAACTGAAGAAAATGCACGAAAAGAAGTGAAACAAATTTAAAAAAGTAAAGTAGACGGCAGCGAACAAAGCAAAATTAACCATGCAAACCAGATGGTCGAACGGACAACTTGAGATGAACTTAAATGAACTAAAAGACAGAAACCCAAACTTAAAACCTCCAGATCGTCACCCTGTCCTCCTCCTCTGTCTCCCTGCCCTCCCCTGCTGTACTCCTGTGTTCACTGAGCAGGAATGATGGCCTCTGTCTGCAGATCAATGACGACTCTCTTCATTCCCCGCCAACATGCAACAACTCCTCCCTCTCTCTTTTCTTTCTCTGCTGTTTTTTTTTTCTACCCCTAATCTTCCCATCACTGGAGTCAGCCCACATCTTGATCTCTCACGGAGCTGATAGTTTCCCTCCCCTTCACGCTATCTCCATCTCGCTGTCAGCGACAGCCGCTGTCCTTTTATTAGCCCTTCCTTCAATGATCCACCGTCATCAATGCTCCTCCTGTCAGCAGCTGCGTGTAGCACTCGCGTTGCTTATTGTGCATGAATGTCGGCCAGGCTCTTTTATATGAGCCCGTTTGTCTGCATGTGATCAGGGGGGAAATAAGCACGACTGTCTGTGTCTGAACAATATGAGTTATGTATATTGCTCCCAGAAGCTCAAGGCAATAACTTAAAAAGAATGAGAGGCGGGAAGCAAATGCAGTCCACTTAAACAAAGACGGAAGTAGAGCAGTTCGCATCTCACTAAGCTCATATTTGCTAAAGGTAGTGCTGTCCTCAATGTGGAGCAGGAAGATTTATATTCATATTTAATATAATTCAGGGGAAAAAAAACATAAGTTGTGTGGAACATTATGGAAGGTTGTGTGTGATTCTAATGGTGTGATAAATGCCAGAAGCAAAAAGACTTTCATGGAGTAAGAACAACAAAAAAATGTCTGTTTGCTATTGAATGCTACCTTTAATTGGTTTGAAATAGATTTTAGTGAGGGAGAGTTGAGTTTCAAAGTGTGGAGGTGAAACACCCGAGTCAGCAGGATGATTTTTTTTTTTTTTTTTTTTTAAAAAAGCAGATGTGCCCATTGATGAAAAACCTGCTTGAAAGTACAGAATAAGTGCTGAATAAATTTACTTTGTTCTAAAATAAACAGGCTTACGGTACAAAATAAAACTGCTTTCTCACTGTTCCTCCAAACGGCTTGGTCAGTATTATGAATATTTACATCCTTAGAGATTTACTTTTTTGAGATACTTTAATGGTTCCGATCATCAAACGAATTACGATCAGATGTGATAATTTGAGCATAAAATATTGTTTTTAAATAATAATTTTATTTACTGCAGGAGGGGAAAAGAAAAGCTAATCACATCAACATGGCCACATGTAATAAATGTTTTAAGCAAAAACAGTCATGAAGCATTTGTGATTTTTTTTTTTTTTGTATTTTTGAATTTTAGCCTCCTCTTCTTTGCAGAATTGTTTTAATTCAGCTACATTAAAGCATTTTTGAACAAGAATAGTCTGTTTAAGGTCATGCCACAGCATCTAAATGGATTTACAACTAGATTTTGACCAGGCCATGCCAAAGTTTTATTTTTTTTATTATTATAATTATAATTATTTGAGCCATTTGGATGTGGACTTGCTGGTGTGATGTGAATCAAAGTCCTGCTGCATCATAAGGTCACAAACTGATGGTTTATGGATTATCGATCAGAGTTTTCAGCAACGGAGCAAAATTCACAGTTCCATCAATATTCACTGATGACGATGTTCTTTCTACTCGTGTTGTCATTCCTGTTGGTCACTCTCTTTCCTCTCGCAATCGTGAACACCGACTGTGTAAGAACACTTACGTGCGTCGTTGCACTCTTGGAGTAATTTAGGTAGTCTGGCCACTCCTCTGAAGGTTTCCCACTGTTTTCTATATTTCCAAATATTTAATCTCATTATTCAATAAAGTCCCAAAACCTTAGAAATAGCTTTGTAGCACTTTTCTGATATGCTGCTTTTTGGTATCTTTTGCCCATGTGCTGTTAAAGAGATGATAATATGTACTTTCCAGCCAAATGCTGCCATTTTAAGAATTACTTATGTTTGAAGTCTTATTTAACTCACCCGGTCCTTTTATCTTCGATACTTCATTGTTTAAGCTTCACGTGGGCTTCAAGATAAAAGTCTAGACTAATATTTTATGGCTCTGGCACCGAGAGCCAAGCAGAGAGTCTTTTTATCTACGAAACAAGGGTGCAAAAATGTCTCTACGCTCTGACCTGGTCGCCATCATGTTATCCATGCGGCTCTTCTCATGTGTTCATTAAAGCTTCTGCTCTCTCTCTGTCTGTATGCGACGCTGACCCTGAGAGGATGTAATGCCGCTCGTCACTCAAGTTGTATTCTGGTTGTTTTCCACTGCAAATATTGCATACTTAATGTGACACGATGAATTTTTCAGCAGGGCTCCCCATTAGAGTGCGGAGCAACGGAAGTGACACACCAGAGGGCGCGTGCAAACCCAGACGCCTACCTCAAAGATCCGGTGAATCAGACGAGACGGTTGCATCATGACTACGTAAGTCTGGGTTTCAATAATCGTTGTGTTGAGACGGATTCATTTGATCGGATCTAAACTAGATTGTACAGACACAACACAGGGAAAAGTGTTGGAAAATGAGAATGAAAGACTATTTACAGTGATAATCTCTATTTATACATCCAACTCATACATAAAAAAAAAAAGGTTGAGTGAGGAAAAAGGTTGCTTGTTCCTTTCTGTGGACTGCCAAAGAGGCTTTTTGGCTGAGATGTTTGATGCTGAACTATTCTTAAATGAATAAAAGAGAGATACATTGATCTCCTGACAACACCCAATTTGTCTCTGTAGTGGCCAGAGAACTGAGATATTAATATTGATTCGCCATCTTGCTTCCACATCACAGCACTCAGAAACAAAGTCATCCCACTTTGGACTAACTGGAAGCAGAAGTTATATGGCCTTACTAAACTCCGCAGGCAGGAAGAGCTCGGCCTGAGCTACAACTGCTTCTACACTACTGCAGATGACTGTCGGTTCAATGCACTTCCTTCCACTTAGTCTGAAGTCACCGTTTTATAGAAGTATAAACAGTTCAAACTCTTGTACTGCTGCATTCACGAGGCCATCTTAAGCCAGCTCCTGATACAATGAGTTGGTAGTGAATAACTTTTGCATGAAGATGCATAAAAATACTCAGTAGGCTATTGCAAAAATAAAAAATGAAAACAGAATATGGAGAAGATTTTAGCATAAATCCTTAAACAATTTGGGAATAAAGTATGCAAATGTGTAAGGGCTACATTTATATTAAGAGAGTTAATTTAAAATAAAAAACCTGAGAAGCATTTACAAATGTATAAAATTTCAGCAGTGACAGCCTTCCGCAAGCTGTGTTTAAAATAAGAACTTTCTATTTTTTGTTTTTTGTTCACCTATTCTTATGAAGTGCAAAAATAAACATTCATCTCTTGGTACTTTTGAATTTGACACCAATGTTTAAGTTAGAACTTAGAAGCAACACCAGCCAAATTTCGTGCCACTACTCAAAGCCTACACATTTTTATTTGAAAGCAAAAGAAACATCAAGCAGCCTTCTTTCAGCCAGTTGAGCAGCAGTGTGCAGCGACAAGCAGGGGAGGGGCAACCCTATGCTTCTCTTTGCTACATTAAGGTGAGGAAAACTCCAATAATGTCTTCAAATTCATGTAATCATCAAATGCCAAGTAATGATTACAATGCCAGTAAAACGTCATCAGTTACCGAGTACTTTTTCTGCTTTGTGTCATCAACCACTGGCTCTTCTGCTTGCGGTACAAATACCCCCGCATCTATGAGACAGCATCATTTCTTACAGTCTGCACCGAATTCCAGTGGCACGATTGGAGTAAACTCACCGAGACACGGAGTCTCATCTTATTGCAATTTAGTAAGCAACGCATATACCACCACACGCCTGAGCCGCTTTCATTCATCAGACTTTAACGGAATAAAAGGCCTCCTCCAGACACTCCATCAAGAAAATGGCTTTCTCTGCCATCAGATCTGTTTGTGCACAAAAGTAATTAAGTTCACGGTTTTGAGCGGCCCTACAGCTGTGAATCACCGGGATGAATCAGAACGAATCCAAAGTGCGCCGCTTCACCTGAATCTGCATCAGCAGGAACACGAGGCGAATCTGAAGCTGAAAGGTCTGCTCTTAAAGGCCTGTAAATCCTGCTGCATGTGCAGAGTGCATTAGTACGGCGTGTTTTATTTGCGAGAGAAGCTCAGTGGTTTGATGATTGGCCTATAGCTTTCAAACAGTAGAGCTTATTTCAAGGACTGCAATAAAATACATCACTTAAACTGTATTATGCCGCTTTTGGCAGCTATTATTATGTGCTATCGTTTGGATGCGTATAAATCTGAGACTGATGATGTGTGTGCACACAAGGAGGCGGGAAAAGGGAAAGCAAGAGGGGGCAAAGCGCGGGACATGATTCAAAATAAGAGTTTGGAGTCAGTCCTATTTAATAACTCATGCTCTCTGGAAGCTGCTTCATTCTGTTGTTTCTTTTATCTTATCTTCTGAGCCAGTAGCTACAATTAATCAACGAGAAGAAGCTAGAAAAGATGGGAAGCCCTCATTTTCCTAAATATACACCGACCAGGTCGAAAGTAAAGCTCCTAACTTACAAATATATCTAATCTGCCTTTCCTACTTCTTTTTTTAGTAAACCTTCTTTGCGTTCATAATCTGCAGGTCCATGAATTCAAGCGTTAACATTCTCCCGTACAAATCCAACCCCCTTTTGGGCACTTTCACAGCGTTCTCTAATCACGAATCCTCCTGGCTAATCTGATCCCATAGCTGCTGTTTCCTCTAGAAATATAAAGGCAGAAGAAGCAAGCAAGCTAACGGCAGAAAGTGGTAGGCAGTTAGGGGGGGGGGGGTAAAAGGGACGAAAGGGTGTCATGTTCGGGTGGAGAAGAGACACAGACAAGACAGGCTGAACAATGAAGCAGGGATGTGCAGCTAAACTTCCTACAGTGTTACAAAGCAGAAAATAAGAACGACAGAAACTGGCTCACACTGCGCTCCGCACTCAGTAACTCCTGCATCAGGTCAACTCAGCACCACAACTGTTTTTATTATGCATGGCCTGCTGGGGAAATGACAAGAGACATCCTCCTCACACCAGCGGATGGCTGCTTCGTCTCTGCAGTGTCTGAGACAGGTGCTGAAATGTCCTTGAGCATCCTTGCACGCACAGTCACTGCTTTTGCTAAGGCCTCCGTAGACAACAACTGATCTAAGTTGCATTCCTAGAGTTTGTGTTTTACAACTACAGGGCAGGGAAAAAGATCCTTTTTTTCTTTTTTTGTCAATCTTGCATGTATCAGATGATCAAATACATTTGAATGTCAAAGAAGAATAATTAAAAACTGCATTTTTCCATTTACTTATTTACGAAGGAAAAAGGTTCCAAATCAACCTGGCCCTAAGTTTTAATTGGCCTCCTAGGTAAATCCTGAAATAATTGTGATTGATCACTTTTTTCTTTTTTTTTATTAGTTTCACTGTCCACACCCTTTTCTGAGTAGTAAAGTCAAGAATTCGCTTAAAATGAACCTGTTTGATAACACGAAGTAGGCTAAAACATCTTAAAACAAACAAATCATACTCGTATTGAAGGAAATCCAAGAACAAATGAAAAAGTTATTGACCTCCATCAGTCTAGAAAAATGTTAAACAGCTATTTCTAAACATTTAGGATTCCAGTGAACCACAGAGAGAGCCATTATTCTCAGATGGGGTAAACACTGAATAGCGGGGAACCTTTGCAGAAGTGACTGATCTACCAAAATATCCTAAAACCGGATCCATGACTCATCCAGGAGGTCACAAAAGAAGTCAGAACAGCAGCTCTGCAGGCCCAATTTGCCTTAGTTAAGGTCAGTGTTCACTATTCCACAATAAGAAAGAGAAGCAGGGCAAAAATAAACTTTGTGGGAGAAATCTAAGGGGGAAAACAGGGCTAACCAAAATGAAAGCAAAGGCTAGTCTCTAATTTATCAAGAAACATCCTAATTTCCCCTTTAGGAAAATATTTTGTGGCACAAAGCGGAACCTTTTGAAATATTTAGATCCTGTTACATCTAAAAAAAAAACTGTCCCATTACAGAAAAATAACTTTTAAACTATGAGTAAACATGGTGGTAGTGTGATGTTCTGGGGTTGCTTAGCTGCTTGAGGACATGGATGACTTGTCGTAACAAATGGAACAGTAATTTCAACTTTCTGCAAGAAAATCCTGATGGAGAATGTTTGGCCATCAATCAATGTGGCTGAATTAAAACATTTTAATTCAAAGAAGAGACTGCCACAATTCGTCCATTGTGGTGTAAAAGTTTCACTGCCTGTTATTGAATTACTGCTGGTTGGTACAACTAGGTTTTAGATTTAGGGGGCAATTACTTGTTCAAATAGGACCAGATTGGTTTGACTAGCTTTTTCTCTTAATTGATCAAAACCCCAAAAAAATCTGTAGGGGAAAAATAATTCTCCAAAACGGGCAAATGTGCATCTTCTCACTCTGTAGTGGCAAAAAAGTAAACCGCGTTATTCTAAGCTCACGCTCCAGGTGTGTGAGTATGTCTAATTTCATGATCGTTCAAATATGTGTCTGAGCGTTAGACAAAGTTAATGGGCCCTGAGGCTTTTGCTAATCAGATTTTCTCCCTTAAGGCAAGATGAGTCATTAGTAGCCCAGCTATTCTCAGGCTCCTTCAAGTGAAGTTTCACAATGGCTGCATTTTCTCCATCAGGTCAAATGCCCCTGTGTTTTACAGGGCTGGTCAGAAACTGATTTAGGTCTTTATGTTTTATCTTTGATGAAATTATTGCATGTGATAAACAACAACTACAATACCAGGTATATCAAATTGTGCCCACCCTGACCTGTTGCTGCACACTAGCAGTGAGGTAGCAGATTTTCTGCAATTAAATAGCAATTGAATTATGTTGTACGTTTTTGTTTGAAATGTTTGTGTAAGCACCATTATTTATTCAAGTTTACATTACAAAAATCACAATTATTACTACGAATTAATAAAAATAATTAAACTTCAGTTTAGTGGGTTTTTTTTTATTTTTTTTTTACCTTGGATAAAACAAAAAATCAACTTTGTGTGAGGACCTACAGTATATCACAGCATACCACGAGTTTCAAATATGTTTAAAAAATATAAAAATCCATCAGAAGGTTTGCATGGATTGAAATCCTTTAATGGAGATGCCAGAGTGGATGGAGTTATTTCCAGTCACTCTTTCAACATTTTCCCCCTACTGCACCTACTGCTGTGCACTGCCGGTCAGCTGTTTAAAATAAAACTAATACCACTTCCTTGGACTTTAGGAAAGGACAGCCACAAACTGGAAACTAAGAGTGTCAGCAAACATTATTATTCATATAACACTGTTTTAAAAGCATAGCTGGCAAGCTATGAGCAGCATGTTTGTTAGCAGGCTGTGCAATAAGCACGTTTACTTGAAAACAGTTACCTAATGTAGTGGGTGTTTATTCTAATTTTTTTTAATTATTTTATAGAAATCAAGACAACAATAAATACATCTAATAAATAATATTTTACTGTCAGAATTTTGATTTAAATCTTTATGTTAGCACAACAAAACCATCCAAATGTGGTTATGAAAACCATGCCTTAAGTTAATGCTTACTTCACTTACAAGTTCTGAAGCGGCTGCATTAGAATAGAAATAAAAATGCCTACATCCTAATTGGCATAGTCGTATTTTTAAATCCGTCACCAACAATTTAAGGTGTGACAGTAAACACACTGTTTAAAGACACGGTCTTGTGTTACATGTGCGATCGTATCTGAGTTTGATGGGCTAAACCTGGGCCTTGTGTGTATGCACTGAGAAAGAAGGACTAAAGTCCCAGAGAGTTAGAGTCCCAGTTAAACAACGTTTAACTAAAGTCCTAAGGGGTTTAGAGTCCCAGTTGATGGTGTTTCAACTAAAAACCTAGAGGTTGGAGTTCTTGTCAAACGGCATTTTGACTAAAGTCCCAGATCGGGTTTGAGTCCCAGATAAGGACAGGGGTCCGGGTGTCGTCCCCCCTGGTTGAATCTTTCTTTTTTTTCAGATTTTTTATTTTATTTTATTTTTTCTGATTCTTACTGTTTATTCAATGTCACATGCTGCTTTTTTATTATGTAAAGCACTTTGAAATGTCTTGCTGCTGAAATGTGCTATACAAATAAAATTGGATGGATGGATGGATGGATGGATGGATGGATGGATGGATGGATGGATGGATGGATGGATGGATGGATGGATGGATGGATGGATGGATGGATGGATGGATGGATGGATGGATGGATGGATGGATGGATGGATGGATGGATGGACAATCTGAGCTGAACTCTGCTGTGTCTCTACTGAAGCTATTGTAATTCATCCAGCTGATGTCGGATGGTGAACCATTTGAGCAGACAGCAGAAGTAAGCAGACAGAAATAAGGGTAAATGACATCCACAAACACTCTGCTGATTTACTCTAAATGGACTACAGAGACAATTGTGTGAAAGATGCCTTATAATGAGCCAATGTATTTACAGTACGCCTTGCTTTTACCAGATTGGACCCCCTTCTGCTTGTAGAGAGCCTTAGTTATTTTAGCAGCTTTCAGTAAGGTGTTTAAAGCAGTCCCTGTTGGCATGATGGCGTCACACAAAGGCAGAAAATGTATGCCTGGAAGGCACATCCATGACGTGAATCTACCAAAAATGTTCTACTGGGCTGAGATCTGAGGAGGCCGTAGGAGTACAGTAAACTCACCCTCACAAAACTTAAACGATATGAATTGAGCTTTGTTCTGTGGTGCATTTGTTAAAAGGACACACTGTGGTCAAAACGGGCTGAACATGGTCAGCTACCATACTTAGGTAAGCTGAAGTGCTTAAACAATATTCAATTATTGTCAAGAGGCTCAAAGTGTGCAAAAATATATTCTTCACACCATTACTCCACCACCAGTCTGAACTGTTGATGGAAGGCAGGAGAGAGCCGTGATTTTATCCTGTTTACACCAATTATGCAACGATACGAGAGTGATAGACCAGGCAACGTTTTCTGCCGTCAGTCTGTGTGAATTGCAATCTCTGTGTCCCATTCTGTGGCCTTCTGCCACTACGGCCCATCTGCTTCAAGGTACCATGTGTGCTACGTTCAGAGAACGCCTTAGCTGGAACGACATGTTTCCATTATCTTGATTTTCTCTCAACGTATTGGCGACATCCAAGTGACATATTTCCTCTTTAATGGACTGTCCTCTATAAACTAGAGAGGATGTTAAGTGTGAAAACCCAGAGCAGATTCTGAAATGCTCAGCCAAGCTGGCACCGACTCCACCTCAAAAGTCGCTTCAGTCCCCCGTCTTCCTCAAACTGGTGCTTCAGCAAGCCACGTCAAGATGTCCGAGTTGCTCCCACGTGATTGACCGATACACAATATGCTAACAAGCACCTGAACAGGTGTACATGATGAGAGTATGCGCTCGGAGCGTGCCTTCCGTAAAAGCAGGAGGAAGACATATTTTCCAGTGGATGAATGATAAGTAATTTGTCCTTGGCAGACAGGATGTGGAAGCTGTTGCAGCTCCATGCCTCTCATTAACCTACCCACTCAAATCAAGACCTCAGTGTTAATGAGTGAGAGGGAAAGAGACACAGAGAGGAGAGTGATAACACAATTTATTTCACTCAAACTCCCTTTAACATTCATGTGCACTGCTTCAGCTAGATTATTAATTTACAGATAAATGTCTCTTTAATAGAAAAAAAATAGATTACCTGCTATTTAGATTACAGACATTAACACTATAGGCTTAACTGCCATTCCAAAATATAAAGAAACTGGAAAAATTACTTTCTTTAAAAAAAAACAACATCAAAGAGCACGATTTTCATTATAACAAGACTGTAAAAACGCATTATCTAATAAACAAATCCGCACAATAGTGTGCATTTGCCAGATTGCGCTCAGATATGGAGTGCGAGGATCATTTCTCTACATCATCGCGCTCGCTGCTGTTACAAGGAAAGATGGTGACACAGCAATGAAAGAGTCCTTTTCTCCACCTGCCTCCTTTACAACATCACGCCGCTCATGTTTTTTTTTTTTTTTTTTTTAGGCTCGCTCCATCTTTACTTCCAGGATTCCCCAGTCATGGCCAAAAGCGTCGAGGGCTTTTATGGCTTGACAAGGTGATTATTGTCGCACAGGCGCATCGATGAACGGCAGCCAAATGGATGGAGAAAGTACTCACCTCTCACAATGGCGAAGAAAGCCAGCAGCAGCCGCGGCGGCAGCTGCCGGCGGTGCATCATCGTGCGCGCTTTGAGCCCGGAAAGGTGTTCACCCGGGATGGAGAGGCCACTCCAAGCGCACTCCGCAGTGTTGTTCCCCCACCTCCTCACGGCCCCCGAACCTCCTCTTTACTCTCTACCTGACATGGTGACGTCTCTCCGGGAGGGAAGGGGAGAGATGGGGCGGGGGGTATCTGCTCCTTTCCTTCCACGCCTGTCAGGGAGGGAATTAAGAAAAAAAAATAAATAAATTAAAAAAAAAACAAAAAAAAAAACAGAAACGTGTTCTCGGTGCAGCCAGGTGAGCTGTGCGCTGAGCTGTGGGCTGCTGCTGCTGCTGCTTCTGCTGCTGCTGACCGAGCCGAACCGCCGCTTAGAGATGCGACGCGCTGGACAGGCGGGGGCGGGGCGCGCCGGGCACGATGGAGCAGCAGGGAGGGGAGGATGCACCTCAGAGCTCCACATCAGCCAGCCATGCCAGCGTCTCTGCTCACTCATCTCCATATAATATTAAGCACTCGCAGGCACGAACAGAATGTCCAATATTGACTTTCCAGTGACCTTGTCAAACTAGATGGCGTCTTGCCTGTTTTTCTGGCTGCTTCAAGTTTAATATCAGCCCTGGGCCAAATATCTTTTTAAATTTTATCATCTATAAATTATCTTTTTTTTTCTTTTTTTTCCTAATTGGCTTGTAATGAAAAAACAGGCTTGTTCCATATATGTTATATGAATCTAAATATTGTATATATTAAGTTTAGACTTCTTTTATACCTCTCATGTCGCCCTCTGACAAGATGCTGATGCCCTGTTAGAAACCACCGCAGCATTTCTCCATTAGTTTTACACAGCTACAAACCAAAACATTCTCCAATTATTCTTCACAAAATAACTCAGTCAGACTGGGTGGAGAGGAGCTGTGAGTTCAGTGGTCAAATTAGTTTAAAATGTTTTCTATTCTTCAACAAACCTCTGTCGTGAACTGAGATTATTTATTCCATTTAATCTGTTGGGACTCTATTTACAGATTAGGTAAATACAATATCTGAAGACATTTTATTGGATTTTATTTAGGGGTGTTAAAGAGGGTGAATATAAACTTAATTTTATGATTTTTTTTTATTTTTTTTTTTGTAAAAGGTTTTGGGAAAACAAAAAACCCCACGTGTCCTTTTCCATCTCACCAACATGCACTACTTTGTGCTTGTCTATCAAACTAAATATTGATCAAGTATTACTGTCACACATTTCCTGTTCCTCTTGTCTAAGGCTTCTGACTCAAAGTAACATGTAAAGAAGTTACACAGAAAAGTGGAAAAAATAAACAGGAGGAAGAAATGCATGCAAGAAATTAGTCTCAATGGTCAGGTAATATTGAAACAATATTAAATGAAATGTGAATCTCATCAAATTTGCCAGACATAAAAAGGCCAGAGAAGACACAGGAAGTCAACGGTGTGTTGGAGGAACGTAGGGAAGGACTTAAGGGATGAATAAACAAAGTAAAAAGCAAGATGGAGGAGGCAGTTGCTGTGGTGACTAAGAAAAGGTCCACCAAAGAAGCAGCCTGTCTCTTTTTCATATCATCTATTTTCATCACACACACACAGAGCAGAGGCATATACAACTAGCTCACCATGCAAAATTATTCCCATAATATATTCACACACATGTGCACAGAGGAAAACTCTTCCATGGGTTCATCTTTAAACCCTCTCCTTACAATCTCATCCTTTCCCCGCCTCCGCTCTGCAGTGAATGAGCTGACCTGACAGTGCTCCTCCCCTGCTCTGAGTGCAGCTAGTCTCCCCGTGAATTATTTAGAAGCTGGGACCCCCACAAGTGCTTGTCTTCCCCTAACACCCACTCAGACTCCTTCTCTCTTTGCTTTTTTTAAATTTTTTCTCCGTCCCTTCCTGCCCTGCTGTCATTCTGTCTTCGCGTTGCTGCTATTACTTCCTGTGACTCTGTCACAGCTGGGAAAACACAGGGCACAAATCTCATTGTAAGTCACAGACTGATTATCGGAGTAGGACAAATGAAGCAGAAGAATAGAGAGGCAGGAAACTGATTTTTATTTTCAGGACAGTTTATTGTTTCTCATTTATGTTTTAGAGGATTGAAGATATTTTATTTTTGGTTAGTGTTAATCTTGAGCTCAGTTGCTGCCAGATCAGCTGGAATGTTCCTCAGTAGTAGTTCTTCACACAGGCAGCATGGCTCACTGCCCAGGTCAGGCCTCTCTGGTAGCCCCCAGTTGAGATATTTTTATTCGCTGTCTGTAGGTTCACTCGTTTTGAAATGTTTTCCTGGCTGCAGGGGCACAGTTTGACATTTGAAGCATCATCTTAAAAATTATTTACTTATTTGTTTGCTTGCTTACTTACTTACTTAATTTGGTCATTTTAGTTGTTTTGTACCTGACGCTTAATAGACCAAGATAATTAGACAAACCAGGCATCAGTTCATAGCCACTGCAGGTTTTGTACCAGGACTGTCCAGTGACTTAAGTTATTTTCTTTAATCAGAGCCGGTCTTAGCCTGTTTGGCACCATGGGCAAACCACCCCTCTGACGCCCCGTTCCCTCCATGAAGTTGCTGACCTTGGGTGTGGGGGTCAAGTGTCATAAGTATCATTAGGAATGAAGAAGCGATGGGTGAAATGACCCAGAACTGCTCCAGAATAAAACAGCATTGGTGTGTGATGATGCTAAAATATAGCACAGGGTCCATTGTGTAAGTTTAGCAGGTTACATGCTTACCAGGTTTTTGCAGGGAAACAACATAACCCTTAGGGAATGATGTTCAAGAAAGTAATAATAGTTAAGACAGTGATAGAATAGAGAGAGAAAGCCATTTTTATTTTACAATCTTACCATTTTACAATCTCTTTCTTTGTACAAAAAAAACCCCAACTCGCTGTTGTGAGTATTTGCTAATTTGTTGCAATTAAGGCAAGCCGATATTAAAAACTGTTTTTGACACTAGCAACAGCAGATATCAGCCTAAAATTCGTTATGATTGGCAAAACCTTTCGAGCAGTAAACTGGTGGAGCTCTAAAGTGCTACTTTTCTAATTTCCTTTTGGATCCAACTTAATATTACTTAAAAAGAAACAATAATAAGGCTACAACTCTTCCTGCACTAATATTGTGGCATAGACACAATATGCCTCGGTGCTAATGCTACATTGCATACAAATAGGACCAACAATTGGGGATTGACTTTCCCTATTTAAACTTCGTATGCTAGCTCTTAAGTTGCTATAACCTACAGGCACCACAAGGAGGTGCTGTAAGACTCATGTGTCCAGCACCCCAAGCCTCATTTTAGTTTTGCCCTGCTTTATAATTTAATTAAGAGAACGTACTCAAAACAAATCATTGTTGTGTAACCTTGCAATCTGTGACCAACTGAGATGCAGAATACCAAAGATGCAGAGTCTCTTCCTGACTGCAGAAGCTGACTAAAACAAGCCGCTTCGGACGCGTATGTTCTGGAGGCAGTCTTGCACTCTGACCCACCAAGGAGGTGTTGCACAACCAATGAAGCGACTCAAGGAGCTGACATTGACAGGAGTGTCTTGCTGGGCGATTTCTAACACTCACATCTCATATTGCAGCGGTTCATTCACAAACCATCCAGGTTTGACTGTGTGGGACCCACATCGCTACTATGGCTACAATTATTCATAGCTCTTTTTATACCGCAGCCTGTCTCTCCTCCCACTTTCTCCTCCCTCTCACCATTCCCTGTAGAGATGGCGCTACCTCACTCCAACTACTCACCATGGCAACATGGTAATCCCTGAACAGAAATATTCTCACTGCCTTACTCTCTTTTTTAGAGACACGGAGAAAAAGGAACAACATGTTCACACACACTCACTTACACATGGGTGCACAGAGTCACGCCTGCACAGTCATGCACACGCTCCGTTAGAGATGCTCATGCAACCCAGCACACTGGTGTTTACTGGTTAAATACATATTACCACAAGCCCATGACTTTGATAATTGTTGAGGATTCTTGCTGACTGTTCATCTGTGTGTGTGTGTGCGTGTGTGTGTGTGTATTGGTGAGGATTGAAACAGCATCCACTAGAGAGCGAACAATTCAGTCTGTGTTGGTTGAACGTGAACCTCAGCAAAAACGTCTGCTGAAACATGTTATTAGAAAATATCTCTTTGGTACTTTTGCACCTAAAGTTATTCACTGTTCGCCTAGGGTGCTGTCAGCCGGCAGACATATATGGGCCTCATATGGGATACATAAGAGCAACTAATTTGGGTTCCAAAAAGGATTTTTTCCCCCACTGTTTCCATTGTGTCCCTACAGAGGTTTGCCCATGTAGTTTTCAGTGGGATCCAGGTAGCACTTGCTAGAAACACTGAAGGGATCCATGACCTCCCAGAGGTCCAGACGAGGAGGAATAGATTCATATATGATGCATGGGCATGGGGGGTGTCAAGTTACAACATACAGTGCAATATAAAGCACGGAGGCTCTGAGTTACAGAAACTTTATTAGACAAAACACATCAACACAAAGACAAACAACAAAACGGGAAAAGAATGTTAAGAAATGAGAAAACGAAAACATCACATGATAGAAATTTAATCGCATAGCATCTTAGATACAAAAACAGCACATGAGTATAAAGTGTTAACAATGTTTACAGTTTGGTTGTAGCCTACTTTTTGTCTTTTAGTTGTGCTTGCTGTTATTTTGCATTCAGAAAAGTAATTTTTTGTATATTTATTTTTCTCAGTTTTCCAGTGTTTTGCCTGTTATTTCCAACCACAGAGCTCCAATATTAGCAACTTCCTTTTTTTAGCCTAAACTGCAGAGGCTTTATTCCAGATGTGTTTTGCAGAGTTACACATGCCAAAACACTTTTTCTGACTGTGTTCTTGCAGTTTAATGAGAACTCCTCAGTTACACTCACTCTAATCATCCAATCAATAATGCTCATTCTCCTGACAGACAAAGAGGCCGGAAAAAGGAGTTTCAGGGCAGATCAATAGGCTCATTCACAAGTCAGGATACCTGAACATACTCTAATCAGGCATATTGATCTTGCAGATGGGGCTTAACTGGATATAAGCAAGATAATTAATTATGTTGTCACTCTTTTTAGAACACTCCTTGAGGATTTTACACAGATCTTATAGTGGCTACTTTGTATACGTGATTCAATTTAACATAGAGGTTTGTATGCATCATTAGGGTGGTCAGGTAATGTTATGTGAAGATTTTCTGTGAACTTATAGACAAAGCAATGAGTCAGATGCAACATACTGTAACAATAAATTGGCCATCTTCCTGTTCAGGTCACGAATTTACTTTTTGGCAATTTTATAGAAGTAGGATGGACTAACATTGACCACTAGGTGGTGTATTGAGGCAATACGACCTCAGGAGGTACACTCGATCATTTATAAAGGAGAATATCCTGAAGTCTGTGCACAGATTTATTAAAATGTATTATCGGAGAGTCACGCGCAGTGGCCTGCTAATGCACTTCCTTATATTTCCTTGGTCTCTTCATGTTTTAGTGCTGGCGTAGCACTGGATGCTGCAGGGTCATATGTTCTGCTCCTGTGAAAGGCAGCCTGTGAGAGCAGTAGTGATAGACCAGCTCAGGGATGCTGGAAAACACACAGCTGCTCTGATCCAGGGTGTAGCCCAATCCCTTGCTGCTCTTAGTCTGGGCCACAATGATGTGAACACAACTTTGACTGGTCCTGATGGAGCCAAACAAAAACAGAGAAGAGAAACATATAAATAATACATATTTATGACTACACTCTCAAAAAAAAAAAAAAAAAAAAAAAAGAAGACAATATTACAAGCAGGGGTCCTGAAACTACTGATGTTGTAAACTGGAAACATCATCAATCCCCTAATGAGGCTGTGTATCTCCTGAGTTCAGTGAATGGTTAAATGGGGTTAATGATGTGAACTCCCAAGTGCATGAGCAGTGTACAACAAATGGGCACTGAGGCGCATGAAGACACACTATTACTCAAATCGCACACATCCTCTCATTGTCACTGCAAGGCACACAGAGTGTGTGCACTGCACACAGTCTTGGTATAACTCTGGTAAAAGGAAAAAAAAAACATTAATAATTGTTCCCCTCATATTTCATCTGAGGATAGCAACTTATTAGAGAAATCTGCTGGTGACTGAAATCAGTCATTTTTCAGCTTGGTCAGCCCTGACCTGTGACTCTTTTTGTTTCCTGATCAGTAAATGCATCACACATAGGAATTACGAGATCATATCAACAATGACATTTTTGCAATGGACGCTATCACTCAATGAAAACACATTGCTACATTGTCAGGTCTTTTTAACACCAGAAAAGAGTTAAAAATAAAAAAAAGCCAAGTTAAGCTCTGAATAAATTTTTTATAGATAATTTTCAGTTTAATCAGTCCTAATCTTTGACCAGATGGTGGAAAACTAAAGCAATCCAACGTTTTCTCCAATTAGTGAATGCACAACCAAATTTATTAACTACAACGCTCTTTAATGAAGACACAGTTACTGAAATAAACTGATACAAAGTTTGCTGTTTTCAGTGTCATAAATGTTGCAAACTATTTAAAATAAAACTCTGTGATATGGAGACGTGTCTGCAGTTTCTTCAGGCTTTGAGACACAAAGGAGAGTAGGATAAAACAGGAAAACTGAATACAATACAGCAACGTTGCTCTGTTTTATACTTTTGAGGTCACAAAAAATGTCTGTCATTGAACACAACAGTTTTGCAAATGTTAATATCTTCAAGTTAAAGCAACAAACTGTAGCTTTTCTAGAATATCCACCCAAAGACTGCTTTTTAATTATTCCTAGTTGGGATGTAAAAGTAATTTCACAAAAAAAAATACAATACTGAAAACAGTTTAAAATGTCGATTCTGCAATAGATAAGTAATTTTAAAACAATTAAAACTGTTCTACTGCATCTGCTGCTTTCTTACCCTTTTTTCTAAAACAAATAATATCCACTAGCAGAAGGAAAACAAGAAAACCATCATATCCACCATATTTTGAATATTGTTCATCTTGTAATAAAGAAACATCAAACTCAGCTGAAATCTGTATCAGAAAGTCACATTAACAAAACCTGGAGATTGGAAGTTGGTCACAAAATTCTGATCAGTTCATCTCTACTTAAAATATTGCAAAAAAGCTTAAAAGTGATTGAAATCATCGGAAACAATCACTTAGAAACTGAACATTCTGCATGCACTACACTTACATACATGCATTTACTTACTTTAGGGCGATGGAGTATTTACTAGTCCCTGATTCGCTGTCTCTGACCAAGAAGCTGGCTTCCCTGCAGCGCTGCAGCTGAGCCTCAGCCTGCTGTCGACTCACGCTGCCATGGTACCAGCTTGACGAAGTGGATGGAAGGGGGTGGAAAGAGAACGGGACGAGATGCAAAGAGAGTAGATCACTATCATATAGCACAGCGACATCTGACATCTGTCAAATATTATGTAATGATCTGATACTGACATGTAAACACAAAAAAAGGTACAAACAGGGGAAAATGAAGGACAAAAGTCAGCTGTAATTTACTGTCAACTCGATTAACTGTTTACAGTTTGGCAGATAAAGGCGATAATCATAAATGTAGATGTAAAAGGGTAAAGTGACTGTGACAACATAAGTGGCTGTGCGGCGTGTTCAGATCCATAGTGTTGCTGACAGCAGCTGCAGGCAAGCGACCTATATAAACACTAAAGTTATTCAAACATAGCATGAAAAAAGTAAATTCAAACAGGCTCAAAGCATGTTCCCCACATTTAAAGAAAGGCCACGCTTAACCATATAAGGACAGCTTGACAGGCTTACAAGTAAAATAACACTTTTCTGCCTGCCCTTCGTTAAGGTTCACCTGAAGGTTTCGCCCTGAATCCTTTATTTACATTTAGCGCCACTCCATGAGGGAGAGCTTTGCTTCTGGTAACAAACAGCTAAAATCACAAACTTTTTGCAGGGTAACATATGAATTTAGCCTTTTTTCTCTCTCTCTCTCTCAACTAGATGTGACCTCATGACTTCCCCTGATAAAGCAAAAGGAAATTTGCTGTATCAACATCCATAAGGCAAATGTAGGTTTATTTAAGAAGTTATGACATGGCTACAAGAAAACAGTCATTTCCTTAAACTTGCCCATAACAATCAAAGAAATAATTACAATATTTAAAATAGGAATTATTACAAACATGGCTGGGAAGTGACCCAAGGTTATGTTCTTACTACACAGTGAGCAGAATGTAAATAACGGTAAAACTAATGGTTACATAGTCACAGTTGAAGTTGAAGAACAGCAGTAAAGAATGCCATCTTGTGGTTGTTAAGTACCTGTAACAACCAGGTAGACAAGTCAGGAAAAGGCCTTTTGAGGTCCAGCCATCGCTAATTGAACCTTTGCAGAAACTGGGTTCTTTGGTGAAATGTTTTATATCACAAACACCTTAAGTGTTTCTGGCACAAAACCAAAGATTAATATGTGGAAAAACATCACATTCCCACTGTTAAGCAAAGTGAGGAATCTGTGATGCTGTGGGCTTGTTTCTCTTCTGAAGGCCCTCGCTAGAGGGCATAGTGTCTGAAATACTGCAAGGTTTCGTGTAAGAATGTACTCTCTTTACCAGAAAACTGAAAATAAATCATATTTGTCTTTTTTTTTTAGCGATAATGATTTACATCTGGTCCTAAACTGGAACCATATATTTGGTTCAGATAAGAGCAAGATGAAAAATTTTGGTAATGAACACTATGTGCTTCTGGCAAAAAGTACATGACATATTCACGTGGATGATGAAAATGAGAAAAAAGTCTCTCAAAAATTATAAAATATATAAAATTAGCCTTCCTCCTTGGCCATCTCGAACCTCAGACTCAAATCCTGCAAAAAAAAAAAAAAAAAAAAACCTGAACCCAGGAATCTTGGTGTACTGGGCAAAAAAGACTGGTAAAAATGAGGCTTCTTGGGCTTCTTGGGCTCCTCAACATTCAGGAGTGCCAGAGAATGTTGAGGTCCTGTTATGCCGAACGCATCATATTTACTTGCAGGTGCAAAATGACAGCTCTAAAGCAGGACTTTCATATTTTTATTCAGAGGGACAAAGCTGTGACAAGAGAAGTCTAGCAAAGAGGTGGAGGATGTCATTGTCTTACCTCTGCTTCTCCAAGGGCAGACTGCAGTCCATTTTGGACATCTCCCCATCCAGAGGAAAACAGGGCGAAGTAGGTGATGGAGGGGACAGTTTAGTTGGACTGGACGAGGGTGAGAGGGGAGACAACTTGAGAGTGGGGTAAGAAGGAGACGGTGAGGTCAGAGGGGAGAGTTTAAGAATAGGAGAAGACGGAAAAGACGTGGAGGAGGAAGTTGACGCAGAAGTTGAGACGAGAGTCTTGTGGCTCCAGTTCCTTGCCTTCAGCGTCTGCTGCTGCTGCTGCTGCTGCTGCTGCTGCTGACGGCCAGAGGTTGCAGTATTCTCTTTACTGGAAGAGCAGTCGACGCCCTCAAACTGAGCTGAAACGAAGCAGGACAGATAATATCAACATTTCATAACAAGTCCTATCAAAGCATGCCAGGGATACTAAGTAAACATTTCCCTGGAAGTCCATTCAGAAACATAGTTTAGTTTCCTCTCTAAAGCAAACACAAAGCTGTTGTATAAAACTGCTGTATAAATGGCATTCTTCCTCCACGCCCCGGTCCTCCACCCTTCCTATCACCGTCTGCCTCCTTTCTCTACCTGACAATGCTCTGACAATGTCCTCCTTTCTCCACTCCCATGGCAGCTCATACTCCCCAGCCGGACGGACATCAGACTCTGGTCGTGTGACAGGGATCCACACGCCCTCGCTGTCGCCCTCCAGTCCGCCTTCGTAGGGCGTGTCGTAGATGTTAGGGGGCGAAGGTGTCCCGTCCTCCCCCTTCTCCTCTTTCTGACCTCGGTCCAACAGGACGCACACTTTCAGGAGGTCTTTGGAGCCCCGCCGACGAACCTCTGTCATGGAACAGAGTCAAGAATTTCTATTTAACAAGACTGTAATATAGGGCTATGTGCAAACTCATTGTCAAAGTTTCTGTTCAGTGTCAGGGTGCGTTTGGACTGTTTTTTTTTGTTGTTTTTTTTAGCGTGGTGGGATGTTCGTACTACAAATAACTTCCATCACAAGTCCCTAATTTTCACTAATCCTGTCCAGTGAGATTGGTGACTTGTCCATGGCATCTTCGGACTGAAAATAGGCACCAGCATCCCTGAAACCTTCCAAGGATAAATGATTATAGTTATAGGAATATAGATTTTCTCTTATCCAAACTGGGTCAAAATGCTAACTAATATTTGACCAGAAAAGCTTTCGCAAGATTTATCATGACTGAACTCACATTGACTTCACCAGACATTCTTCTTGTTATTATAGCCAAATTGACCAATGATCGCCTTGCTTGACAGTAAAGCTATTCTCCGAAAGACATTTGGTTTGCCCAAGTGGGGAGCTGCAAATTTCAATTAGGCCTACAAATGTAAATTTTGGAGCAGTGTTTAGACATCTCAGTCATAGTAATTTTTGGTCAGTGGGACGTTTCAGGTTTTTGAAGTTAGTTAAGGGACATCTGTTCAAGTATTAGTGAAGATTCATGGATATTTTTAAGCATTTATGTGAAACATAGGTCATGTATGAATTAGTCCAAAAACTCCTCTCAAAAGTTCATATTAGATCACCTAATTCTTGTTTTGGAGATGTATCAGTGTTGCCTGTTAACTGTGACCATTCCGACTAAATAAGAAACCGTTCCACTACATTATCAAATATCAATATAAAATTTCCAAAACTCCATATTTTTGTAAGTAAGATCAAATAAGGCAAAAGTGTGACTGATTAGGAATAAATTTATGACTGACTTTGTTGTTACATTTTTCAATTACATAAGCAGAGCAACGTGATTATTTTGATATTCATCCGAAGATAATTATCTTCTTTCTTTTACTAAAATGTACTAATTGGGCACTGCTCGCATGCATCTTGTTCAGGGGAATTTTACTTATATTTCCTCGCAGCCTGACAGGTAGCCTGTGTGTCTGCACTATTGTGTGACCAAACAATGGAGTTACAGGAAGAAAAGGTCAGCGCCGTTGCTGATTGGCTGGGTGACTGCACCACTTCCTGACTGCTGGGAAGTGATTGGGTTTAGGACCAGGAGAGAAGTGGTGGTGGGATGTGAGGGGTGGCGGTGGTGGTAGGGGGGGACCCTTTGGATTGTTGTCACACACACGGGGGACCATGAAGTGTTAGATGTGTCTGCTTCTGTGTGTTTGTATGTGTGCAGGGTAGTTGGAGTGCAGGGGCACATTTAGAGCCAATGTTCTATCAAGAGAATGGGGCAAAGGAAACAGAGGCAGGAGACAGGAAGCTGGAAGAGGAAGCTGCACCCATTGTCCCTGCACAACAGTGTTACTATAGCAGCCGCCGGCCAGGAGGAAAGTCTTTGCACAGACAGAGGGTATAGTTTGGCTCCAGGTCCCTTTAAAAGTCATTATTTGAAAAGACGGTGGGACAGGGTGAACAGAGGAACATGTAAACAATGTACTGTTTTCATGTGAGTGAGTTTTGACTTATTCTGTTGAATCGTTTTCACAAATTCGATGATAATTAATGAGCTGCATGCTCATTTAGTCAGGATGCCACCTTAAACTCTGAGATAAAATTATAATTGCTTTAAAAGATGTCTTAACTCAAACTCACCTGTGATGATGACCTGGGCGTCATACGGCTCCATGTAACCATCGTTCACCCCTGCTCTTTCCGCCTCTCGCTGCTCTTTGGTCTTCTCTGCATCAAAAGGATCTGCATAATCCTCCAGGATTATCAACTGTGAAAAGGAAGAACCAAAATGAAGGCCTGCTATTTCTCTGATGAAGCTTTTCAGAAGAGAACATTAGGAATCCAGGACCCAATGAGTGTGTGTGATTGCGTGTGTGTGCATGTGTGTGGTGTCCATAACTGAGTGACAAGTAATAGAGGGTCAAGCGGAAATGTTTGTGCAAAGAGGTCAGTGCATTGTGTTTGCCTGTTTGATGTGACACAATGTAGTAGAACTACATTGTGTTCTTTTGAGAGGGATGGAAATTGAATATGAACTGAGGTGAGGAGGGAGAACACAAAGAAAAACGCTCAAAACTTTATGAACTGATGCCTTTCAATCTAATGCTCCTTTGTTTGCTTTTGTTTGTAAAGAAAAAAAAAAATCTCTTTTTGTGTTTGCTTTGGTTTTATTTTAACTTGAAGATCTAGAAATAACAATGACAAATAATAATTCACTTGAACAAATGTCCCTTAAGTA
The DNA here is from genome assembly GCF_051168715.1 of Poecilia mexicana. NCBI lineage: Eukaryota > Metazoa > Chordata > Actinopteri > Cyprinodontiformes > Poeciliidae > Poecilia > Poecilia mexicana. Next base: position 15,666,376 of record NW_028263385.1, read on the forward strand.
ACTTCAAAAATTTAAATGGAAAGAAAATGTATTTGGTAAAAATTTAATGTTTATTTTTTGTTGTTGTTGTTGTTTTAAACATTGTAAAAAAAACAACAAAAAAAAAACACCTTGGACTTTTTTTAAGATACTGATAATAAGGTACAATATATATATATATATATATACGTGTGTATCCTTTGGGTTTTATTTGCAAAGCAAAGTCAATCGGAATTATTTTTGGTACATTTAAAATCACATTTGGTTCACTTTTTTTTCATTGTTTCCATTTTATTCGCAAAGAAAACATAGGAAATTTTAAAAAATATATATCTATAGTTTTTTTCAAAGCTACATTTGATACATATTCCTTCTGTTTTGGTTCAGTTTTTTAAAGAGAAATAGAAAAAAAATAGTGCATTTTTCTCTGCTTCAGTTTTGTTTCAAAGTAAAACCTGTGGCAATATACAGCATATATATTTTTTAATTCCACTAATTCTAGTAGCATTTAGTTCAGTCTGAAGTGACTCACCGTAGTTTTTATGTCTGACTTTCCCTTCTCGTTCTCTGATAACTTCTGTTCACTTATCCCATCGAGTTTGGGGGTCTTGTCCTGCTTGTCCACCTTGATCATCCTGCTGATGTACGCCTGTGCCAGACTGGAGCTCCTCACCGGACGGTTTTCATCTGGCGCCCCATTCTCAGTTTTGGAGTTTTTTCGACCTTTCCCAGTGGTCAGGCTATCCCAGACAGTTCCTCCATAACCTGCGTTTTTGCTACCCAGCTCTGTGGCAGAGTTTTTCCTGTTTCTCCCAGCTAACAAACTCCCCACTCCTCCATCTTTGCGCTGATTTCCCTTCAAACTGTCCCGTGAAAATGTGGGCTTGGGTCTAGTTTGTGAACCCGACTCAGAGGCAGAACGGACTCTCTCAGTTCCATTTTTCAGGTTGATGGGGAAATCTCGGAACCATTTTGCCATGATTGCACTTGTCCGAGGTTTTAAACGCCAATAGATCCGTGTTCTTCAACTTTTTCTTGCATTAGGCTAAGCTTTGCCCCTGCGTAACAGCTCCAACTTTTACGCACGCTTATTTCGCCTACTTTGACGTCGAGATGACTTTGGCATGCAGTTATATCTAGCGAATCCAACTGTACCAAGCGAGGTTTTTGGGCAGTGTGATGGTTTCTTGCGCTGGACACTTCCTGAGGCTCTGGTGCGTTCTTGGACAGGTTTTCTCGTCAGAGGCTGTGCTGTGGTCACGCTGCAGCTGCAGCGACAACTATCCCTGCAGTTTGAAAAGCAGCTTCTGCAGAGCGAACACCCGAAAGAACTGGAAGTTTTTCTTTGAACTCAGTAAAGATCCCATTCCCAGACCGTGAGATGCGGGTGCGTCCAGTCAGCCAGTCAAGAGAAGTGATGAGATGGAGAGACAAGCTGCTGTGAACGGATAAAGCTAGAGTCGTGGGGAGGAGCTGTGTGGAAGGGGCGGTGTGGGAGTGAAAGTCTTCAAAGTATGTCCACAGTCAGGTTGTGTATTGATATTGTAAGGAAAAAAAAGTAGCAATAATAACCATTTAAGGCAGTGTCAGCGTCAGAGTGCTGAAGGCCTGTGAGAATCTACTATGTGGGATTCTGCAGCACCTCTCCAACCTGGGACCATGATTACCTAACAAGCAGAGCTCATAAGACAAATAGGTTTTGTCTCTGATTGGATTGTAAGCAGAACTGTGGCGCCATTGGAACTGTACTCTCCCCATTTTATTTATTCTGCACACTTAGTATTTTCAGTACAACGCAGAGTCAAGTCATTACTTGAAATTCGGCAGATGCTGAGTGTATCAGAGATGTCTGAGTGCAGAGAGCTGGTTGACTGCTTTTTCACACGGTGCAAGGATGATAATCTGGATCTGAACTTGACAAAAGCGATTATGTAATAAATTTCCAGTGACAAGGAAATATGTCAAGCATAAATGGAGAAGAAGAGGAGTTTGTGGAGAGATGTGCCTTACGTCACTTCTTGGGGAATCAGATGTGAACCCATGTTCAGTCATTTGTTGTGGTAGCATTGACTTAAAAAAGCTGAACATGCTGATAAACAACACTGGCTCTGTTCTTGGGTGTGGTTTTGAGTCTGGAGATGTTTGTGCAAAGCATGTTGCTTCACTGATGAAGCCCTGAAAATAATGTTTACAAAACTATAATCCAATAATAATGTCTGTAATCAGATAATTTACTTACATCTTTAACTACAGTAGACCATTGGGGACCTTTCCTGGCCTCTTTTCACCCAGGAAAGACTCTTATCAAATCAAATCAAATCAAATTTTATTTGTATAGCACATTTCAGCAGCAAGGCATTTCAAAGTGCTTTACATAATTTTAAACAGTGAGAAAGAAAAAGAAAGTAATAAAAAGATAAAAAGAAAAAATAAAATCACAGCCTAACAGGACAAGGCCTCCAGCCTTGCAGCACCAGGCTCCGTCCGCCTGTTTCGCGAAAATTTTGCGCTAGGACTTTCGCTGTCCTACGCGGATTTTGTGCATTAATTGGTTACCTGTTAGTCTAGAATTTACAGGGTTAAACAGTGAGAAAAAAAAAGGAAAGTAATAAAAAGATAATGAAATCACAGCCTAACAGGACAAGGCCTCCAGCCTTGCAGCACCAGGCTCCGTCCGCCTGTTTCGCAAAAATTTTGCGCTAGGACTTTCGCTGTCCTACGCGGATGTTGTGCATTAATTGGTTACCTGTTAGTCTAGAATTTACAGGGTTTTATATACGCGCAATGACTCCCAGTCACTCGCAAATACATAGAAGGCATCAATTGCCATAAGCAACTGTAAACAGGTGGGTTTTAAGTTGAGATTTAAAGGCACCCAGTGTTTCAGCTGTTTTACAGTTTTCTGGAAGTTTGTTCCAAATCCGTGGTGCATAGAAACTGAATGCTGCTTCTCCTCGTTTGGTTCTGGTTCTGGGGATGCAGAGCAGACCAGAACCAGAAGATCTGAGGGGTCTAGATGGTTGGTACAGCAATAACAGATCTTTAATGTATTGTGGTGCTAAACCGTTCAGTGATTTATAAACTAACAACAGTATTTTAAAGTCTATTCTTTGAGCTACAGGGAGCCAGTGTAGGGACTTTAGAACTGGTGTTATGTGCTCTATCTTCCTGGTTCTAGTGAGAACGCGAGCAGCAGCGTTCTGGATCAGCTGCAGCTGTTTGATTGATTTATTAGTCAGACCTGTGAAGACGCTGTTGCAGTAATCAATACGGCTAAAGATAAACGCATGGATGAGTTTCTCTAGATCCTGCTGAGACATTAGTCCTCTAATCCTGGAGATGTTCTTCAGGTGATAGAAGGCCGACTTTGTGACTGTCTTTATGTGGCTCTGAAGGTTCAAGTCAGAGTCCATCACTACTCCCAGGTTAGTGAAATTATGAAATTGTCTTTACTCAATGACTGAATGCCCAGGAAGCAACGACTTCAGCATATTTTCCTTCCACTAAAGATAGTAATAGCACTTCTGTGGACACCCAATGTTTATTAAATGTATCAGTCTAAGAGGTGAAATAAATTCACTTTTACATGATATATTAATTTATCTGGAGGCACCTGAAAGTTGTTTTATTCCATGTTCTTCAGCATTAGGTCATGGCAACAAGAACTGTAGATGTGAAACTCTTAAGAAGAAGGTTACATGTGTAGTAGTTTATTGGAATATTATTTTATACACTGCCCATTTATTGAAATTCCCACTGGTGTGTTTTTTGTTTATGTATTTTTGCTGTCAAAAAAACTTATTTTAGGCTCATATTCATATTTGTTTTAACTTCTGTTCACTGTAAGTTTTATTGTATGTGTGATGTATTGGACAGTGGTGCATATATGAGAATATTTGCGCCATCTAGCGGACAAATTGAAGAAGTAGTCATTCTAAAATTAAATTGTGTCCACCTTGAAAATCATCGATGTTGCAGTTCATCCTGCAACAGATATTGTCCATTTCAGTTTACTTGTGGTAATTTTTCAAGCTTTCAAAGTAAATGTCCAATAATTGTTTAGAACGAGCTGGATGACTGATGTAAAGGTTTACCAATGAAGAGATGGCTAACACATCAAACCCCGCCCATTCCAGAGGATTGGGCCAATCAGAGAACTCGATTTAATGCGAGTGGGCGGCACGTCTTTTTCCCGAGAAAAAAGGTAACAGGTTGCAGTTCCAGCAGCAACGTAATGAACTTGTTTGTGCGGTCGTTTGCGAAGGAGTTGCTTTTCCACACACCTTTTGTGTGGACTTTGATGGATGTCTGGGAAGATATTTAAGGAATCTCCGGCGACGAGACGAAACAAAGCATAAGAAGAGAAACAGAGGAGAGACTTTAAAGAAAAAAAGGTAAGTTTCGGTTGGAACTGGATCTTCTCGAAGCGCCAGACGGGTCAACCAGACAGTCAGTGTGATTTCCCGACAGTTATACGCTTTAGCAGGGATTTTATGTAGTTTGTTCCTTTTTTAGACGAATACAGTAGATTACAATGAGGCTATGTTTTTATTTATTTACAAGTTCAACTTGTTAGCTATTGAAAAAAGTAACTAAATTAGCCTTTTGATATCTATTAATTCTGTGAAGTGAAACAACCGACTCTAAACGGTTAAGTTAAAGCTGGAAGAGTGATTATAACCGTATAATTGTAAAAGAGTTCGTTTTTAAAATGTAAGGAGTGTAAATATCCATTGTATTTGTACAGGAGTATGGGGAGGGGGGAACAAACCTGCACACCTGTGCTTTTAGAGCAGCGGTTCTAACATTTAGGGTCGGGAACAAATGTGGGGTCTTAAGAATTTCAGAAAGTGGTAACTCTAGAAATTATCAAATAAATTGTGAAATAAACAGTGCTAAAAAAAAAATGAGTAAAAACAATGAATTGGCTCTTGATGCTGCATGTAATTTTGTTATACTCCCGTTTAATAAAGTGTTCACACAGCTACACTTCTGCCCATTTAAACAATAGATTGTGTTTCTGGTCTGTATTTTATGGTCAACATGGTAAAAACTGCAATTACTTAAAGGTGCCTTTAATTACACTAAACTACTACATATGTTCTGAAATGGCAATAAAAAGATAAAATATTATAGTTACTGAGAAACTGCACTGCATCCTTATTTAGCCAATGATTAATGTGACAGTTTATCATTATATGTTATATCAATATATCATTCAATAAACTGTTGTATATTGGTTCTACTGAATGGTAGAACATGATTGAAACAGTTTCATACAGTCAGTTTTACACTGACCAATTTTTTACAACACTTTAAAATAATAAAATCAAAATCCTGTCAGGAAAAAATTTTTCAACTCATTTTTATTCTATCCTAAAGAACATCTGTGACAAAATTCAAGTGGCTTCACAGTTCTATATTGGTTTGATTTAACAGTTAAATGCCACTGACACTTGTACTGACTGCTGTTTCTTTATATTTTGTGTCATTAAATGAAAACGGGTTATACAAGCAAATCTGAATTGAATTTAGACATTCAAGATGGGTAAATCCAGATTGGGCTACTTTGTGATTAATGTTTGATTTTATTATTTTATAGTATTTTAAAAATGTTAATATGTTTTTGATGATTTTTTTTTTTACAAAAAAAATTCATTGTGTACCATTTTTAAAAGTAGCTTTAATCCCATTTTATTAAATGAAAGTAAAAATACTACAGTAAAACCACCTGAAAGAGATTTTCTTTAGAATGTATTGAATTAGATGGTTAGAAAAAGGAGGAGGATGCAATAAATCTCAGATTATAGTTTTGAGGTAGGGAAGGGCTTACAAATTGGTGTCACACATTTCACTGAAAAAGCTTCTGAACCTGGCAAGATCCTGACACTTTTTTTTTTTATCCACACCTACTTTGGCACAAATCAAACTGGTCTAACATGACAAGCAGTAGATGCCGTTGAGTGTGTCTAAAGATCCCACAAATCAGCCTCTTGGTACAGAGGCACAAGTGTCAGGAATGTGAGGGAAGGGAGGGCCATACTTATGTGCTTCTAATATGGTGTCATTTGTGTACTGTGTGGCAACACTGAAGTCAGGCTTTGTCATGCCAATGAACTACTTTGGACATGAAAAGAGGAATAAATGGACATTTGTGTGTGTGTGTGTGAAAGAGGAGTAGAAACTAGTTTGGAGAGAGGACAAGGGTTTGGTTTTATGTCAAGAGTGTAATTGAGAAGAAGAATATCCCTCTGCAGTAAGTGGATAACTGTTCACTAGGAGCAGAGAGGGAGTTCTGTTACTTTTAGCCAGTCGTTGACGTTTCAAGTCATTAATATTTCGCTCAGAAGAAAAAGGAAAACCACTTGGAGATGGTTTAGCTTTTATTTTGGTAGTTTTTCACCCGTTATAATGAAAGACTGTATTGGCTGTCGTTCTCTTTTTATGGTATTTGACCTGCTTTGCTCATTCCCCTAGAGAGATGCACGTTCCTCGAAATCCTGCTAACGGAGCGATGAAATCACAGAAAGTGAGGAAAGAAGAAAGCAGGCGTATTGCAGATGATATTGCCATTGCAATATTTACCAATATAATTGTCATCGCAGGATTTTCTCAGTTTCTCAGCCTTAGCAAACACGATCTTTAGTTGAGAAATTTCTCAACATAAAATCATAAGCATTCAGAACAAAACATGTGTTCGTTAATATCTGTTTTAGTTGTAATCAGAACATTGTAGTGGCTTTCTTATTCTAGTTTGTGGTGGATCAATACGTTTAAGATTTCCAGACAAAATTTTGGATTAAGACTAAATATGTTGCTGTTAGAAAACCAGTGAATGCAGCACAATAAAAGGCGTTTTTAACTTTAAAGCTGTTTGTATTAAGAATGTTAATTTACTGCGCTTTAAAGCTACTCAGTTGACCAGCATTGTCATGGCATTCATTTTCTTATCTTTGATGAAGCATCAGGCTGATGTTGGTGAAATACCTAATCCTTAATGACTCAATATGGCATCGGAACAACAAATAAAAAAAACCCTGATCAGACAGGAGTAATCCCCACTCTACTCTGATTATTAAAAAAATAATCAATGAAATTGGTGGGGGCTCAGTTGCATATGTTTGTCTCTATGACCTTTTACATGGTACAAATTAACACTTAAATATGATAGTTCATAGAGTTTTTTTTTTCTGCTCCAAATATTGTTGAGTTGGATGTCGACATATCACCTTCATAATAAAACTTTGGCACAATTAACATGTACAAAAATATGACAGACTGATGAGAGAAAAATGAAAATGATGGATCAGAGGATTTATATTTTGACTGTATGTCTCAGCATCATTCGACACTCTGGGTCTCTCCGCTTGTTGACAGTCTTCCCCTTATTCTTTTTTCCTTTCCCTCCTAATAGCAGGGTGGCTCCAATTCAATTTACTGTCTGAGAATTAAATTAGCGATCAGAGGCAGAGATCATGTCAGCATAACTGCAGGATAATGACTTGTAAGAGCTGAGCAAGCTGACCTGAAAATGCATACCTGTGTTTTGTGGGATCTTTAGTGTTATCGGTCAGTGATGGAGGATAAATGGAAATAGAAACAGACTATGGTGTTTATATCTTATTGCATTAAAGTTAAGTTTTTCAGTAATGGCAAAACAGACCTGGAATCTCTGCAAGAATGGACATAATTTTATATTTCTCTTACTTGATACTATGTTTGCTTTTGTTGTGATCTTGCTTTAAAATTTGAATGACCAAAGAGAAGTACATCATTAAACTTACCAAAATATAAACTGAATGGAAATATTAAAGCATCAACCAGCCTTTTATTGGCCAATATATATTTCTATTTCTTTCTTTCAGGTCTGAACGACCCATTTAAGATTTAAGAAGATTTTAAATGTTAAATCTTCATTCTAATGTTTGTAATGCATAAAAAATAATTCATTTCTACAAATGAATGTAACAAACATTGACAGAAGAAGGAAAAATGCTGTAGATTTTATAATAAGGACAGTAAGAAACAAAGATTATCTTTATTTATCAAAATGTATGTGCTTAATCTGAATTTTATTCTCTCACAACAAAGTGTGTCAAAGAACATGCTGCATTTGGATCCATTTACAGACCCAAAAATTGTTTGACTTCCCAGTTTTGATGCATTCAGTGAGCAGGGGAAAAAACCTTTGTGTTGTATTTGTGGTCAGAGCCGATCAAGGAAATATATAGTTGACTTCAGTTACCCCTCAGTTGATTGGTCCATAGCTAACCAGCATGTTTGGTTTAGATGCTTTATGAAATAATTAATGGTGTTTCTCCAAAAGTCATCTGGTCATAATATTTAAAGTTAAGAAGCTGAATTGAAGGGTTGATGGTTATTCAGCAAGCAGTGATCAGTTGTTTCCTAAATTTCTTTTAAAAATAAATAAAACTTTAACAGTGGAGTTTGTGGATAGAGAAGATATTGAAGGCAGCACTTTGAAATTGGACCAGAGAGGGAAGGGTCTGAAGAGGGGCAGTTCTTTGCATTCTCAAAATCGCTGCCCTTGTTTTCCGCCCCACATCAGACGGACAATGGGATGAGTTGCCCTGGCATCGTCCCCATCCCCATGAACTGGATTTCATTTTTCCTCTGACACATAAAAAGTGAAACTGCTGGAAAAGGCACAATGGATCAAATATTTAGACAGTAAAAACAACTTCAGCTCCAACTCCACATTCCTCACTTGCTGATGGCTTGTCACCATCAGCGTGCGATTGATTGAATGTCGCATGAAGCACTTTGGAGTTCTATGAACTTCATAAAGCGCTACACAAATAAAGGCCATTCACCATTTTCCACATTCCTGTAAGTCGGTCCTACTTCCGTCAACCTATGCTATTCTTTACTTTTCACATAACACGTGTGTGAAACTTACGCAGAACAGGTATGCCTGGGTTCTGCGTAAGTCTCACTGGGTCACAGACCTCATGCATGACTTCACATATTTCTTTTGACACAATGCTTCCTCCGGTTTGGAGGCTGGGAAAACTGCACAAACTGCACTATCCTGACAATTGTATCCACCTACAGATAATTCCCATGCAACTCTAATATCCTTGAAACCTGTTTGTGTCATCTTTAATGACAGCACAAACGCCATCTTCACGTTCTTCCTCTTTCATTCGTTGCTATTGCGCATAAAGCAAGGGCTCTCCCTATTGGCTAGCTTGTACAATTTCTTGAAGTAGACTAAAGCATTCTTTGTAAGAAAAAAAAGGCTTTTTTTCTTAAAGAAAACCCCCAAAGGGTCTCCTGAACAAGATATCCTTTGTTTAGAGGTTGAATTGATGTTTCAGTGCGAAGCAGGGTTAAGTTTTTGATGCTTGCTTTTACAGTCGGTCCCTCTGTGCGAATGGGAGGGAGGGTTGCTCACTCACTGTATCAACTTGGCTGGATTTTATCGCACGGAGCACTGATAAGAGAAGAAAAGTTGGCTGTTTTTTGTCTTTCAACTCACCCTCCCTCTCTTTTTCCCTGCCCACTTTCTGTCTCTCAGCCCCTGAGTTATGAAGTGCGATGGAAGGAGAGTGGTAGGTAGGTTAGGAGGGAGTGTTTTGGTTACGTAGTCGCAATTATCAACCGTAGCTTTGCAATGTTGGATCTTGTATCTTGTACATAGCACAGGGCATTATTATGAGACAATACTTGGAATGCTTAATTCACTACTTTTAGTGAGTAGAACTGAAAAGCATTGTCAGGCAGCACTGTCTGCCTTTTGGGTGTTCAGTGTTGGAAAAGGAGTTCACTCTGATATGAGCCACAGAAACTACCTAAAGTTTTTGTGTTGCGGCTCTCAAAGGGAGCGTCGCGTCTGGGTGTGTGCTTTCAGGTTAATGACTAATAGGAAGCAACAGGAACAAAGTTCACACAGACAGTCAAAGCTCAGAAACTGTTGTCTGTAAATCTCTCCCACTCATCCGTACCTGCTTTATACCAGGAGAAGTAAATATGTGTTCATTTTATATAAAGTTTTATGTTTGTAGTTGAGAGTTCTGGGATCTTAAATTGTCTCTGGAGTTCTTGAGCAGCTGAAAGTAGTCAGATAGGAAGCAGCGACGTGAAAGTAAAACTTTATCATGCCATTTTGTGGTATGATGTTGAGGTGGACAGTCTGTAGGAGGCTCACGGCGTCAGCTCAGTCGACCTGCCTAGAAGTCTATCACTGACTCTCAAAGACAAACATGTTCCTGAAAGATAGTTTACCCACTGTCAAATTGGTTACTTTACTAAACCAGTTGCAGTAACTTAAAAAAAAGTATTAGAACTCATTGAACTCTACAGCCACAAACTATCATATTTTTATGTGACAGACTTTAACAAACTAAGACGCATAAGGATTCAGAGTTCCTTAAACCTGAACGGTTTCATTCTGAGGTATTTTGGGATTTTTCTCAATCAGATGTAGCTCAAGTTCAGTCAGATTGGATGCAGTGTGTTCTCTAGTTTTACCACAGAATTTGAATTCAATTTAGGTCTAAGCTTTGACTGGGCCATTTTAACGCATAAATGTCATTTGATTTATACCACTCTATTGTAGCTTTGGCTCTTTTAGTGTTGCTGTCCTGCTGGAATGTGAACCTTCACCCCAGGCTCAAATATTCTCAAGCCTTTTAACAGTTTTTTTTTTTTTTTTGTCATTATTGGTCTGTATTTACCTCCATTCATCAACTCTGATTAGCTTCCATATCCCTGTCAAAGAAAAGCAACTCTGCAGCATGTGTCACTGTGAAGATGGTGTCTTTACTGTGTTGTTCGTCTTCCTACACTCATAAAGTGTTGCATGTTGGCCAAAGTTAAATTTTTCAAGCAACATCTTTCAATAGTTTGGGCTTGTGGCATGACACTCTTCCATAAAACCTCACTAAAATGTTCGGCTTTATGTGAAAACCATCTTCCTCTCTGCTTCTCCTTCACGGTTATGTGCTACTTTGTGTTGATCTGTCATATAAAATTGTATTTCAATGCACTGAAATATAGGATTGTAATGTGACAAGTTGTCAAAGTGTTCATACTTTTACAAGGCTCCAGAGTGCACAATAATGCTGTCATTAAAATTTCAAACAATACAGCTTTTAATTGTAGTTTTTCTACTATGAGTATATTATGAAACAAAGAAAAAAGCTACGAAACACAAAACGGCCTTTAATTGTCATATCCGTTTGTTTTTTTTTCCTTTAGTTTTGAAAAGTCTGACCTTCCTGGACAACCTTGTATCATTTCTCTGTTCTTTGTTTCTTTGGAACATTTTTGCTTATTCATCCTACTAAATGCTCCTCCTGCTTATTTAAGGTGGGTGTGCACATTTTTTCTCCTTTCTGGGAAAAAAATATGTGCATCATCATCATATCATCATCAGATGATGATGATATCATCTGATGTACACTGTCTGAATTTCTCAGAAAGTGTATAATTCATCCACAAACTATGGAAACGGCAAACTTTGCTATCCATGTAAAAAAAAAAAAAAAAACATTTTGTTTTTTTCTCCCTGGAACATTCAAATCAGAAAACTGAAATCTAATGTGGATTACAGCATTTGTGTCATAATCTTTTTTTTTTTCTTTTCCTTTTAGCTTAAACTATTCCTGTGGTTTGCGAATCAGTTCATTTATAACTTGAACTGTTCAGTTTGAGAGTCAAATAATTCACTTTTCAGATGTCTGCTAAACTACTAAATTGGTGTACGTTTGGAAAAATGTATGAGATCTTGTGAACAAAAATAAGTTGTTTCCAATCTCATTGAGTCTTTTGTACAATCAAAGACGGTGAAAACTGTAATGGTTGGAGTCATGCTTAGAATATTTTTTAAAAATAATAATAATAAAAAACCAGTTTGAATATATCTGATATCCCATCACTTTTCTCATTGGGTTTAAATATTGTCTTAAAAAAAAAAAAGTTATTTTCATAATTTGTATAATTTTGTTTTAATGTAAGAAAACTAAAAAAAAAAAAAAATCAAATCAAGTGCTTTAAGTTTGTGTTGCTTCATTTCTGACTTTCTGTTTTAGCTGTGGAAGAAAACTGGTTTCATTTTATTATCTAAGCTATGTATTTTAAATGACCAGCTGAAATCATAAAATGATTTCCTCACGTCCTTCTTCATAACTGCAAGGATTCTTTAACTTGGAATTGCATAAAAAAAAATAGACATTGTCTTCCATAGACTGTAGCCAATGGTTCCTCTAAAAACAAATCTTGTCTCTGTTGAATTTCAACCCAACAACCTCCATTCGTCTGCGTTTCGTTTGCGTTCCCTCTTTTTGTGCTTTCCTGCAGTAGAAGGTCGTCTGCAGTATTTTTTGGGGCCTGATGTCACCGGGTGACATCAGCCTCACTGTTTACAAAACACTATTGTTCACCAGTAAACATGCACTTTGTTATCATTAGTTCAGGTTAAGATCTCTGATGGAGATGGCCCTTAAATCATTTTAGCAAAGCGAATGTTTCAGCAGTTGAAAAATATATCTTTATTTGGAGAAGCATTGATCAGAAATGTGTCACAGATTTCTGATATCCGTTTTATTTTTTAATTTTTTTTGTAGAACTTTGACCTGCGAAGGCTGATTTTCTCTTTAAGAACTGTATAAAATAAGATATAGCAACATAATTCAGAATATTTTTTTATTTTATTCCTTCAGTAAAACAGTTATTAATTATTTAGAGATGATATCTGAGAGCAGTTCATGTAACATAATCTTTTCTATTATTATTGATAAAGTAATTGGAATTGACATTTTAAAATTGTCCTGATCATCCTGTATTAGCAAATAGCATTATGAAGACTTCTGTGTTCCCTTTTAAGGGTGTAGACTCTCAGATTTCCCAAAATATTGCAAACATTTCAAATTTGATTTTTCCCACAACAAAAGTTGGAAGTATGAATGGATGGAACAGAGCACCTGTTTGGGGGCCGATCAAGCTAAATTATTGTCAGTAGAGGATTTCTTATCCATTTCCAGCCTCTTAAGTTTTTTTTTGTGTTTGTTTTTTGTAACCAAATCAGATTTTTCTTCCTTTTCTTTGTTGTAGTATGAGCACACGGTCCTGGCAGAAGGACAGAAGGCACCCGGCGGACTACGATGCCCAGGTCCGTGTCATCAACGATCTTGGTGACTCTGGGGAAGGGCTCCCCCAGCTGAGGCCCAAACCTCAGAGCACCTCCAAATATGGCGTAGCGATCAGGGTGCAGGGCATCGCCGGACAGCCGTACGTGGTCCTGAAGGATGGACAGAGGGGAGACTCGTACGGGGTCCAGCTCAGGACCGACTACTCCTCTGGCTATGGCAGCCTTCCCCGGAGGAAAGAGAAGACAGAGGTTCAAGCAGAGGGGGCCAATTCTGGGGGAGCGGGAGGCCAGCTGGGACCGCTCCGCCGGGTTCAGTCACACGGCTCACTGCTAGACACGGATGGAGGTGGCAGTAGTGAGGATTTTCAGCTATCTAGACCCCCTGGGGATGGGAAGTCTGGTAGTTATGGGAATTTGGATGGAGGGATTGGAGTGAGGAGAGGCAGAGAGGAGGTGTGGGGTACCAGTGACAGAGGAAGGGTTGCAGAAAGCACCATGTGGGATCGTTCTCACCAGACAGGCTCTAACAGGTCATTGGAATCAGTTAGGAACAATGATTCGTACCCTGACCCTCGCCAACAGGCAAACATGCCTCCCCCCTATCAGAGACAGACCCCTGTCAACAGACAGGTTGCCAGGTATGACGGTGCAGCACCTAGAAACCAACAGAGAGGACTCGCACCTACTCAACAGCATCCCAGAGCTACGTCTCCTATCCTCCACCCCAAACCTTACACCTCGCCCCCATCCTCAGCTCACAGCGGCTTGGGACTCGGCCAGGCTCCGAGCTCCAGAGTCGCTGGCCTCCCAGCCAATCAATGGACCTCAGAGGAGCCCCGACACGTGGATCGGACCGAGTCGCAGGTAAGAACCCAGCTGTGTTCTGGCCGGGCATCACAGCAGGCTTTTCTGTGAGCTATGCACAAAACAAAGCATGCAACATTGCAAGAGTAGTTTTCTGATCTATGTCTTAAGGTGACCCCTGACCTTTTGCTGGACCAGGTTCAGAGTGCCGAGATAAGTTCTGAGGAGGACCAGGTGATGAGGACTGTGTACAACATCCTGAGACAGGGGTACAGACCTCCGCATACCTGTAGATCACATTAGACTGATCTGATCAGTGCTGAAGTTAACTTGTCCCTTTTTACGTTCCTTAGTTCTTCTGAGAGTGATGATGTCATCAGACACAAAGTCAGGAGTATTTTTCTGAATTTTCAGAGCATAATGGTTTGTTCTTCCTGAAACAACACTATTTTTTTTTTTTTTTTTAGGAATTATCCCTCCTAGTGTTCAGTGCACAGAACGGTTACAGTTCTGTCTTCTTTACTCTTTCTCTGATCAGCCTAAGGAAAGCCCTCGGGAGGAGTGGATAAGAGAAAAAAGGGAGTTGGAGACAAAGGTGGCTCAACTGCAGACTGCCCTGCGCGAAGAAAGGAGGGTAAGTGGAACAGAGAAAACTGTGAGAAGGTTTTGGAGGTTTCTTGTGACCTTCAGGCACAAGGTACGACTTGTCCTGGTTCTTCCTGCTTTCTTTCAACCAGACCAAAGTTGGGATATTCTCAGTTTAGTACAGTTTTGGTCATGTTGGGTTGTTCGTTAATTTGACGTATTTAATTCTGTATTTCATACACTCTGTATTTAGGGTGGGCCTGTGCTACAATATACAATAGATATTTTTTTTATTAGGATTTGTTGATTGATTGATTACTTTACACCACTCATGTGAACTGACAGGAGAGCATACATATAAATGTATATATTTATACTTGGAGAAATGTAACATGTTGCAGAGAAATTGCACCTCTTTTGACATTATTTAGGCTGTTTAGGATGTTTGACGACAGTTCTTGACAGAACCGGTTCAGTTCTATTAAACTGCTTGGTATCCTTGCAAAAACTTGGCTTTTAAGTTCCTACGTCCAACATATAATTGAGTTCAGGGTCAAACAAACTTTCAACCATCTACTCTAAAATGCCACCATCAGACAAGTGGAAATTGGTTATGAATTTCAAGAAATGCCACTGCTGAAGCCATCTTAACATCAACATGAACTGAATTCTAGAAAAAAGCCACATTTAAGTCGAGACTGAATTTTCCAGCTACCCACGTGAACAAGCTGCATGTCCTCTGTTGATAAAGTTTCAGTCAGACAAGGGACAGATTGAGCTCTTTGTATCATCTTCCTTGAAAAATAATTTAATAAATGTAAACATCTGACCAGATCTGGACCAGTTTTTTTTTTATGGTTCCATAAATGCATGCTGGACTTTATGAGGATTTCCAGTAGTTTTTGCATTTTGGATTACATAAAGAGTTTCTCATCAAGGGCTTGGCGTTCATAGAGCAACTTGGCTCTAATTATATGGCTCACTTCCAGTCCAACACTCATTTTAAGCTGCCTGGTCATGAGAAGTGGGTTCGCCTAATTTTTAGTTTGCCTGAGAAGGGGAAAGAGTTTCCAGTGTTCTTCAGCTGTTTAACTAATCTAACCAGAAGGGCTAATGGGGTTTCTGTGGGAGGGTGTTTTCAGATTAATCCTCAGATTAATCCTTAAAGCCTTCAGGCTTTGTCAGAGATGTACACAAATGCTCACAAAGAAAATCCATCTTCAATAATGACTCATTATTCACTGGTTTAAAGTAGCTTAGAAATCCTAAGTTCAAATAGCTCTTAATAACTTGAGCTCTTCTGCATATTGATTATTGGGTAAAAGCAAACCTGCCGAAGCGTTTCCTAAAAGCGAGTTGTTTATTCAGCCAGCACCGCCTGACGCCTCGTGTTTCAGCGCTCTCATTTATTTATCGCGTCTGCCTGTGTGCAGGACTCGGCCAGCAATTCTGACCCCGCTCTGAAAGCCGAGCTCGAGTCGTGTCTGGATGAAAATCTGCAGCTCCAGGAGCTTCTTGACCGGAAGAAGAAGGAGCTAAGCGAAACACAATCAGAGTGAGGATACAGAAACACACACGCACACACGCACACTCAGACTCGCATGAGGGCTTAATGCCACTGGTTGGGTCATGACTCAAACAGTTTAATAAAACAAGGAGTTATTGTTGCTTATTTGCACCACATACAAAACAGTCTGTTTTTTTTCTACTGAAAGAATATGTGGGACTTTGTTTTTGTTGCAGGCTGACTCAGCTGCGCATGGACAGAGAGAAAGCAGAAAGTCGGGTGAGAGAGATGGAGGACCACCTGGCGGAGCTTCAAGATGAGCTACGAAGAGAAAACGGCAGCAAGACGGTACAACGTTGTCCTTCAGGGGGATTCTTGTGAAAAGACACATTTACTAAAAAACCCCTGTCTGTACTCACTGTAGCTTTACTGTTCATAGGACCTGATGTCTAGTCAAGCACAGCTGATGGAGCTCTCCCAGCTGAAGCATAAACTGGAGGAGACACTCAGGCAACGAGAGAGGGAGCTCACCGCTCTGAAAGGCGCTCTGAAGGAAGAGGTGGCATCACACGACCGAGAGATCGAGGCGCTGCGAGAGCAGTACAGCGCTGACATGGAGAAGCTGCGCAGCAGCATGGAGCAGGTGTCCCAGGTGTGCAGAAGCGGACAGCAGCCACTTAGACACGGAGCCAAAATGTTCAGAGTAACGCCGAGTGGCGACAAACTGGCTAAATGACCACAAGGGTCTTGAGGTCAATAATAGTGTGTACGCACAAACGCCTTGCAAAAGGATTCATGACCTGGAAGATTCCCACATTTTGTCCTGTTCATATACAAAAGGTTAAAATGTTAAACTTCCTATTTATTTACATCCGTAAGAGAATTTCAAAACCACGCTTTATTTTCAGTGCACTTCACAATCATTCACTTCCTGGTTTATCATTATTATTTATGACAAAATCTGAAGTTCTGGGTGTATGTGATCTACTACAACACACTGTGTCTGTTCGTCTAAGGATAGTCTAGAGCCAGTAGCCATTTGACAACAACTTTATTAGATTTTAAGGTTAATGAAGGATGGCGATAACAGCTGCCTGACCATGGTCTTAAGTATTTGTTTAGAACATGCATTAAATCATCAAATAATTTGAGCCTGGAGAAGTGATTGACGTGACATACATTTATATTTATGGGTTTTGCATCCGAGTGTTGTAACATATTAAACTAGACTGAGCTCGACTGTCGTTAAGGCCAAGGACTCACTTAACCATATTGGCCCATGTCACTCCCGACGTTATTTGATATGGCTCAAAAAGTGGCTTGTTTGGTTGTATGTAATTCTGCTGTGCATCTGAATTTAAACAGAAAAATGTTGAGCATCACATTCAATCTGTTCTCGCTCCTTCTGCCCTCTGCCAAAGTCTCACGCAGGGATCGAGGCCGAGCGGCTGCGCGTGAACTCGTCCGTCCGCACCTTGCAGCAGCAGCTGGAGGACTGCAGAGACGAGAGCAACCACTGGATGGAGCAGTTTCACTCCACCAGAGACGAGCTTCGAAGCACCAAACAAGAGTGAGTCAAGCCAAGAGCTCAGATGGTTCGCAAAGTTTCTCCTCGGGACTCTTCACCTGCACTTGGATTTTCCATGCTTTTTTGCCACTTTCGTTTCTACTAATGTGTTTCTCTTTTTTTTTTTTCTTTTTTTCTTTTTCCCCTCATTCTTCCTGGTCACTGCTTCTTCCTCTCTTTGTCAGAGAGCCGCCCAGCAACCCTGAAACACAGTGAGGGTCACGTATTTCACAGCATCTGTGTTGACATGTGGAAGTTTAGATTTGGCTAACTGTGCTAACGGCTTTCTCACCATTGTGTTAAGACTATCCACACACAGCGTCATTCATTCATGATGCTTTACTTTAACCATAGGGTCCATGATGACCAAATACAAATTATAGATCATTATTACTCTAGGACAAGTGGGGTTATGATTATTTCCTGAAGTTATTTATTAAAATCTGTGACCTCCTATGTTAGCAGAGACATTAAAACACAGGAGTGGTGTGGATAGTCTGTGATTAATGAAAACATAATGTGTTCCTGTGAATATATCTCTGCGATGCGATAACTCAAGCTGCAGCATTTATTTGCTCATTAACTAAACCGAATCGAATTCATGATCTTCACCCATTCAATCCAGCAGCTTCTGATGAGGTGATTAAACGGTTCTTAAAATAGCAGTGCACGATGCGATGCTTTGTGATTGGTGGCTTTTGAACATTTTTCAGGCTTCTGCAAATCCGTCTGGAGAAAGAGGAATCTGAGGATGAGCTGAAGGAGCTGCAGGAGAGAATGAGCGCAGTGAAGCAGCAGGCAGCAGACTCCAGCCAGTCAGAGGCTCTCAACCAGGTGCAGTACATTTACTGGCATTACTCCAGGGCTCCTGGGAGCTCTTAGAGGTTTTTCAGTTTAAAATGTTCAATTTTATAAAACAGGGTCCAAACAAGGCCCAATTTTAAAGCGGGGTCCTTATGAAGTCTGGAAAACTTGAAAATTATGTTGTTTGATTTGAGTATATCTGTTCTTCCCTCCCTTCTTTTCTCCCTTTCTTGTCTCCGTATTTGCATAGCTTCTTTCTTGACTGTCTTCTTTCCGTCTTTTCATCCTTCCTCCATCACTTCTTCCTTTCCTTGTCGTTCTTTTCTCACGTCTTTCCTCCCTCGCTTTGTTCTTCTGTTTTTCCTTCCTTCAGATGTTTCTATAAGTGTCTTGCCTTCCTTTCTTGTGTCCCACTTTCCCTTGTACTTGTCTTTCCTTTCGTCCTTTTTTGCTTTCATCACTACAGTCTCTGTTTTTACAGATTCCATAATTAAAGCATCAGAAGTTTAGAAATGCCTCTTGTAAATTCATAGTGAATTTTTGCGTTTTAAATTTTAAAATGGGCCTAAGCGAAACAGAGAACTCTAATTCCACATTAGATTCAAAGTTCTTCATTTTTTCTTCTTAAACAATCTTTGCTGTTGGTTGTATTATCATTCCACCCTAAAAAAAAAAGAACAGTTAAAATGCATCATTAAAAACACTGAATTAATCTGACACTCTTGCCAGTGTTTGGTATATGTAAACTTCTGACCTACAGCGTAATGACCTGTACAGGAAGTGTAATCATCAGATTGTATAAACTAAATGTGTGCAGGAGCTCCAGCGGTGCAGCGCTGATCTGCACAAGACCAGGTTAGATCTGGAGAAGCAGAGGACTGAGTACGACAAGAAGGTCATGGAAACCATTTCCCTGAAAAAGTCTCACCAGAACCAGGAGGCAGAGCTAAAGTATGAGATCGACAGGCTGAAGGACCAGTTACAGAGGGCCAAAGATGACTGTGTAAAGGCACAAGAGAAAAATAAACAGGTCAGTTCACTCTTGTCGCAAAATTATACTAAGATATTAAGCTTTGCACCTGAAAAACATCTCATTCTCTTTTTTTTTTGTTTGTTTTTTTTTCCCTCCTCCTCCAAATAGCTCCCGAGCCCAGCAACCATCTCGGAGCTGGAGCAGAAGCTCAGTGAGGCTCAAAGAGAAGCCAGCCAGCTTAAAGCGAAACTCTCTGCAACCGAGGAAGAACTGGAAACTGCAAGAACGGGTCTGAGTAAAGCTCAGATGGACATCAACTCCCTCCAAGACGCTCAGAAGGATCAGGAGGCGGCCAACGCCCGGCTCAAAGAGAAACTCTCACGATTAGAGGTGAAGCTGAAACACTATCCCACTCGGAGACGCTCTGAAACCATCAGACATAGAAGAATAACTGATCTGCTCTGTGATGTACTCAGGCTCAGCTGCAGAGCAACGCCACCGAGAGCTCTGAGGCGGAGCTCGCCCTGCACTCCGAGGTCAGAAGCCTCCGATCCGAGCTGGACGAGGGGAAGAGAAAAGCTTCCAGACTGAGCCAGGAACACCGTGAACTCGGCCTGCGTCTGGAGGACACGGAGAGGGACAGAGAGACGCTCAAGCAGACAATCACCCAGCTGGAGGACAGCAAACGGCAGCAGGAGAAAGCCATGGAGAAACTCAACAAAGAAGTAAGAGAGACTGATTTCACAGTTCATCCTCGCTTCTTAGAAGGAAATGGTTCAATAAGTTCAGTCCATTTATATGTATTTCTCACACTTTCCTTTCTCTCTCTCTCTCTCAGTATGAGTCTCTGAATGTGACCTCAAAGGAAGAGATCCAGGCTCTGAAGGGTCAGCTGGAGGAGCAGAGAGAGCGAACACGAAAGGAGGTGCAGGAGGCGCAGCGTCATGGAAACGATACAAAATCCGAGCTGGAACGAAACCAACAAAGCTTAAGGCGACTGGAGGAAGAAGTATGAAGCCGTTCAAATTGTTTTCACTTATAAGTGTTTTAAGGATCAAGTTTTCTTTGTTGGGGATGAATGGCTGACATACAGTAACCTTTGTGCAATTTAGAATATCATTTAAATATTAAGCTATTTCAGTAATTTAGTAAAAAAATAAAATAAAATGCGTCATAAAGATTCATTGCACAAGAGTCGTGTTGTTCCAGGGGTCAAGCTCATCATTGGTATGAATATTACTGGACAGTTGAGTGGAAGGAAAAAAGCAGTGTGGCACTTGGAATAAATCTCTGAGATGTCATTTTTAAACTGCATTTCTAAAACAAATGAATTTATGCAGTAACCAATTCATAAGACAACACAGTATAACACATGGGCGTTTTATCTGTTTAACTAGATATTGCGACAGAAGAAGGAGCTTCAACTTGCGTGCGAAGAGAGGGACAACCACCAGCTGGACAAGGAGCTCCTCACCAACAGACTGCGCCACCTAGAGGGAGAGGTGGAGGCCAGCAAAAACAGCCTTAATGAGAAAACGCGCGAGATTCGCATCCTGGAGGTACGACGCTCACTTCTAGTGTCTGTTCTAGAACAATAATACAGAAACTGGGCACGAATGCGGTGTTGGGTGACAACGTTTCGTAGAGACCTTGCTGACGTCGTCTTCTGTCCACCAGGACAAGCTGAAGCGTGTGGAGTTGGAGCTGGAGGAGGAGAAAAGCTCCGTGGAGATGCTGACGGACCGAGTGTCCAGGAGCAGAGACCAGATCGACCAGCTCCGCTCTGAGCTCATGCAGGAGAGATCCTCCAAACAGGACCTGGAGCTGGACAAGAACGCCATGGAGAGACACGTATGTCCACCTGCTTTAGCAATGAAGAGTAATACAGTACACTGAAACAGCAGGCTTGGAACATTTTCCCATTTGTTAGGTCGTAAAGGTTCTAGTGTTCAGTATTTGTTTATACTTAACACTTGTCCCCATTCAAATAAGCAGGACAGAAAGCAGGAAGTAAATGCGTGTGATTTTTGTGTGTCGGCAGCTGAAGGAGCTGAGGAGCCGCGTGGCTGAGATGGAGGGTCAGTCTCGCTCGTCAGCGGGAGTTTCTCAGCTGGAAAACAAGATCCAGGAGCTGGAGGACCGCCTGCGAGCCGAGGAGAGGTAAGCGCAGCATGCAGAAAAATGCGTGCCTTATTCTTGTGTAAAAAAAAAAAAAAAAAAGTAAGATAATTTCTTTTTTAGCAACAGACACTAATCCAAGAGAATGGCAAGTGTAAGAAGTTGGTTAGCTTTTATTTACATTTTTTTCTCTATAATAAAGAGAGAAGAACACCATTTTGTCATCACAACGTCGACTGGAGAGGAAGCTGAAAGAGCTGAACATGACGCTGGACGAGGAGAGACAGACGCACACCGAACAGAGAGATCAGGTATAATTACGGTGATGAAATCAGTGTTTGACACGCCGGAACACACTGCAGCAGATTTAAGACTTAACGCGTGTTGCAGCTCACCCTGAGGGTGAAGGCGCTGAAGCGGCAGGTGGACGAGGGAGAGACGGAGCTGGAGAGGATCGAGACTCTGCGGAGGAAATCCCAGAGAGACATGGAGGAGCAGACGGAGCTGAAGGACGCTCTGCAGGCCAGAGTCACCGCTCTGGAAACGGAGCTCAAGTGAGTTTTTCTTTTTTTGGGTTCGTTACACACTTTGTGCAGCTGAGATCATCAAAACTGTTTTTCTGAGTCACTAGTGGAAGAACAGCGTCTCCTCCTCCTCTTTACACTCGTAAAAATGACACCAAGCAGATCGATCGGCTGTGACGCTCAGACTGAGGCTTGCACAACCTCCCTGGAATTCTCCATTTACTTTAATAGGCTGAAGTTGTACATTACTCATCTACTACAGGCAAGATTACTTCACAAACATGCTGGCAAAAAAACGGAGTGACACATTGTTACTTTAACCAGCCAGTGGAGGGCGCTCTGCTCTCCAGAATGCCGTTGACTGTCTATGTAGACCAAGTAAAAGAACCCTTCGTAATGTTTTAAGCCAAACATTTAAAAATGACCCAATGCTGTCTGTGTCTGACAGGAGGAAAACTCAAGCATCGATGAGGCCGACTTTGGATTCGTCCGCCCTCAGCTCAGACGACGACGACGACGACAGCCTGTACGACCCGTCCACCATCGCCTCGTTCCTCACCGAGAGCAACCTCCAGACCAGCTCCTGCTAAGGATCTACTTCTGGGTTAGAACAGATCGAGAGGTTCTGCCGAGAACTATAAATAAAGAGGAGGCCTTTGTAGACTTGGGGGCGGGGGGGGAGCTAGAGGGTAATGGTAAACACAGCAGACAATGAGGGCGGGCTGCGAGGAGCTTAACGACTCATTGTAGAGCTGAACATGGGGACTGATTTTTCCACACCAGCATGAATGTAAGGAAACAACACATCCCCACCATTTAAAGGACCCTTCCCCCTCCGTCTCATGCAGACAATACGTGACCCAACACAAAGTACTGCCTAAGCAGACTCTACTGCACCTTTTGGAACAAATTCAATATGTCGGATCATTTCAGAGCTGCTTCACTTTGAGAAGCTCAGCTCTGGTTTTTTTTTTTTTTTTCTTTCTTTCTTTCTTTCTTTCTTTCTTTACTACCACTAAAAAGTTATCTTCTGTAAAAGTTTCCCATGCAGATGTCTTCAGCTCAAACCTGGCTCATTTATATAGACGTAACCACAGCAGCAGTGGATCAAACAGCCGCAAGCTTTTATAGTTTATATTGGAAAAAGAGGCAAACCGTCAGACCGTAGAGATTGTTTGTCAGAAGCTTCACAGCTTTCTGCAACTGCAGAGATCGTTATGTGTGATGAAGGGATGAGATTCCTGTGCTTTGATCACCTCAAGAAAAACCATAACATATTATTTGAACAGAAAAATTTAATAAAGCAGAAAATGACCAAATGTCTTACTAATGTTGATTATTAGTTTATTTTGAGTTTGATAAAAAAAAAACTTGAACAGAAAGTATGGAATAAAGACCCCCCATTAAATTAATAGTTTTCATGTGTTTTTTGAGTGTAAAAGAATGCTTAGTTTTCAAGACTTTAATCCTTTTTCTATTTTCTAAAGGTCAAGTTAATTGATTTTTCATTGATCCAAATTTGTATTACGTCCTCCGTCTTTGATTTTTCACATCACATTTTGGGTTTGCAGTTTTGTCTGAGAGTCTGATTGAATGCCTTCAGGATCCATAAAAAGCAACTTTTTAGGATCAGATTGAGCTGGACTTTTATTTTTTAAACTGGGTCTCAAAACAAAGTGATAAACTACTATTTTTTTTTTTTTTTTTTTTTACAAGCAGAATAAAGGGGCCAAAGCTCACTTGCATTGTGTTTAGACCATCTCCATTTAATGTAGCATACTTCAGTCCTTTTTTCCAAGTGGATTTATTGTAGTTAAAATGCCTAAAAAGGCAGTGAAGTGGGCCTGTAACACACTTTGAAGGTTTTTGTTTCATGATTTGTCTCAAATGTCCACAATGTCATAAAACTCTGGGCCAAAAAACCCCAGAAATTTGAGTCTTTATCACTTTTTTTTTTTTTTTTTTTGCTGTTCTGCTCTTTATAAAGAAAGACTGATTATAACACACCTTTATGAGCCGGCCAGTCAGTCAGCTGCTTTACAAAGATGGCACTTGTAAAAAGGGTTTTAAACTGCCTCCATAACAGCCGTGCCTGTGGACTGTCCATCAGTTTCCACTTCCTCTTTAGAAATATTTTAATAAAGCCAAACAAATGTTTTTTGTAAGTGAAAGAAAGCCGACCTTCCTTCAGCCAGCTGACCAGCTGCACGCAGCACAGGCTTTACACCACAGGAACGGCACGATCGGAAATTGTTGCCGTTGTAAAATTGTAATTTTTTTTGTAAAACCTGAGTTTGCTGATGCCTGTAACCGCACCTTGCCTTTTTTGTTTTCTCAGCTTTTCTTCACGAGTAGTTGACTCGGCATCATAAACGAGGTGGTACCAGTCAAAGAGTCCATCATCGTTTTACTTTGAAGGGATTCGTTAGTAATACTGGTGATTGTGACGCACTATTCCACTGCAGAGGAGTTTATGTACACTTCTTTCCTATTAACCTAATCGGATATAATGAATTTATAAAATCACATTTGAATGAGCTGCTGCAGTTTGTTCACTGAGACAAGTAACATATTGTTTGTATAAATGTTTTTCAGTAAAAAAAATGCCTATTTTTAGGATGGTTAGGAATAAGAATTTACTCCACATTTCCATCTTAATCTGCACACAATCTTGATAATCTAATCCCTACCAGAATTTTGTGACTAAGCAAAAAAGTACTGCCTGGTGTTATATTGTACTGTTTTATAATCGTGTAAATGTGTAAGAATTGCCCTGCAGTCATTTAGGTTGAACCAACCTGGTGCATCTTTGCTTGCTGTCCTTGAGACGGTTTGCAGCTCAAAGTGATGCACTGTTGGAAACGACTTTCATTGGATTCAAATCTAATTAAAGTATTTTTTTTTCTCTTGCAATAGAAAATAAAGGCCAAAACATTCTTCTGCCAGGTATTTATAAAGATGGCCTAATTACTATGCATTTCTTTGTATTAAGTAAGTGAAACTTGTATTTACTGTCAATTTATTACAATGCCTTTCAATTATGAAAAAAAATTTCAATGTTTATGTATTGTTTTTTTTTTAATTTTGTTTACACCAAGTGATTGGTTTCAGATAAATAAAGCGTAATGTTTATATTTGCATTTTCGGTTCATGTGGAAGATGGTATTGAATGATTTGTTCTGTGCAAAAGAATGAAACAATTCTGGTTTGTACTGTAATTTACTTACTGAACATTTTAGTTTTCTGTTAATTTAGCTACAATAAATATGTTAAATTAACATGCTCTCTTTTGTTTCAGGGCACACACACACACACACACACAATCAGACCTTTTTTTTTTTTTTTTATTACTTCAAACAATAACTCGCTGCCAGCTACGATACGAGTGACCTTTGAAAAGTTTACCGTCATGTTTCAGCAAATTTCTCAGGAAGATGGATGACTTCTGCGGAAGAGATTATAGCCAGAGTGTCAACAAAAGACGTGTCAGGACTACTTCAGAAGAAACGGTTTGTCACATCGCTTTGTGCAAAAGCCAAAAAACACTGCAGCAACTTATCATATGATCAAAACAAAAAGGAAATGTTAAGCTTTTAGGGGATTAAAGTGAAGCATGCCGACACTGGAAAGAGATCTGCTGTCTGCAGAGGACACGAAACGGATCATGTTTGTGTTTTGACAGCATTTTTTTTTTTGTTTTAAGCACGACGTTCATGGCCTTAAATGACTGTTGGGCTGCAAACAAGAACATTCATTTGTCAAAAATATTCAAATTCACACAGAGTCTCAATGAGCAATAAACCTAGATCCTATACCTAAGGGAGTGAGAGAGTTCAGTTATCGGCCCCATTTAATGTTTAGTTAATAGAGGTGATTATCCTTTTATGGAAGAGTTTTAAAATGGATATTTATTCAGAAATTACCATGTGAACATAACCATGTCTTCACGCGGATGCAGATTGTAAAAGAATAAAAACAAATGTAATGAGTTTTAAACCCAAATTACACGGTTTGAGTTTTATTCAGAACATCAGCAGTTCTCCTACAATAACTTACTGGAAGTTAGTGCCATCATTTACTGAACAAAAAAAAAGAAACAAATGTTTTAAAAACTCAGACGTTTCGGGGAAGTGAGATTGAAACTAGACATTCTCAAGCCAAACCTGTTAAATTTAATACTGATGCATTTCAGTAATCATAACCGCTTTAAATTTTGAAGATGGTTAAGAGTATACACACATTTTGTTATTATTATTATTATTAATGACTTCCATAGGATATGAATATGATTTTAGGCAGAGGCCCTTTTCTCACAGCCAGTTCTCTGAAGTATTTTTTAATTTTCCTTTTAAATCCTGTAAAGCACTTTGTATTGCCTTGTTGCTGAAAATGAGCTATATAAATAAAATTACCTTTACCTTTGAAGAGGAAAAACAGGAGAAAATACACTCCAATTGAGGCAGATGTGTATGAAGTCTGCAATAACTAAAGGTAAAAATAGTAGGAATGATGACTAGATGATATAGCAAGGAGGAAAATCTCTGCAGGCATCCTATTACATATAATAAACATACATCTGTGATGTGTGAGCTCTCTCTAGGTTATTTTTCTGTCTTGACATTAAAAGCTGCTGAATTGTTGTCGTTTCAACATGGCAACAACAGCATCTTTGTCAATGCAACCTTCTTTTCCTGATGAGGTGAGACGGTAAAACAACAACTCCCCCAGTGGAGAAAAGCAAACTTTTTTTTTTTAAACTGGCAGAACGTAAACAGCAGCGATATGGGAAACTTGCTCTGTTATGAAAGCTAAAGTTACAGATAAAGAAGTGACCTGAAGATATGACACGCTTGACGAGAAAGGAATGCTCCTGCTTGAAGGCATCACAAATAAAATTGCCGGTAAAAAAACAAACAAACTGAAAACTATGAAGTTCCCAGGAATGTTGCGTGACTCGAACACGACTGAATGCTTTGAAGGTATTTTACGGACAATAACGGCACGGCATGACTTGCTTACCCAAAAGCAGATGAGAAATACCTCTGAGCAACCAGTGGGAGATTGGGTTTACTGAAGCTACAAGATAATGGGACAAAAATATTTGATTTGTAACTAAATAATAGCTTTACAGAGAGCTCTAAAATCCAGACTCCGACTGGCATTGCTGCAGAAGCAACAAATGTCACATTGTTTTGTTTCTTTGTTTTTTTTTTTTTTGTTTTTTTTTTGTCTTATCTATTGTTGCAAAACTGTTATTGTTCATCATGCAGGGCAGGAAGACAGATCATACATACATACCAATGTCAGTGAAAAGTTCCCTGAAAACCTCAGTTTTCTTTGTTGTCTGAGTTCTAAATATTGGTGAGGACACATTAACTAATATTCTTAACCAAGTATAGAAAAGATTGTGTTTGCTGAGGGTGTAAACAATGAATATTATTCGTTTCTAAATGGGTAATTTTCCAGACCGTGTTCACATGTAAGGGGTTCAGAGACATGCAGGATTTACTTTTTTCTTTCTTCACACAGAGGGAAATATCTTCCTCTGCCACTCGGCTGAAATGTTTCAGACTAACTGACGGTTTTATTTCTTGACCCAGCAGCTTTCCAGCCCCAAAACACCCCAAAAGACTTCAGTGATTTCTAAAAAAGAACTGGCTTCAAGTTGGAATTTGTTGTGGATTTTCTACAATCCAAACTGGTTCAAAACATTTAGGCTCAAATGTACTTCCCCTCCAGTTTTAGGTTAATTGTTCCTTTGCAACCACACAACTTAGCAAATTTTAGGCATTAGTCCCCTGGACAAGAAAGAAAACATCTGGAAAAGAAATTCACTGTTTTTGCCTAAAGTTAAGAGTATTTTTAATACAGTCAAGGTGAGACTGTGATACAATATTAACAGTTAAACATGGTAGTGGCAGCATCATGCTCTAGAGAAGGGGCGCCAAACTCATTTTCATTTTGGGCCATATCGAAAATCTGAATGTTCTTAAAGGGCCAGTTGTGTCAGAATGAATTGACAAAACCATTTAGGCTGTTAAAATATCAATAAATAAATGTTCTTCCAGGATTTTGTGATTGTTTTTTTTTTTGTTTGTTTTAAATCGAAACTACAGATTTCGTGGTGCCAATTTAGAAATGTTTGTGAGACATTTTCACAATATTTGCGCTATTGTATGATGTTAAATGTGACTTTCTATTACTTGCTGTATCAATTACGGACCAAAACTTATCAAGTACGCCTGAGGCAGCAGTTACTTAATCTGAAATCTTTTGACCAATTTTGAGAAAAGTTGCAGTAAAAGCAGAAAAAATTTGGAAATTTGTTCATTTTGTGTGAGTTTTGGAGTTTTGTGAAAATTTGTAAGGTAATTTGGAGTCTAAAGGGCCACATAAAAAGCTACAATGGGCCAGATTTGGCTCCTGGGCCTTGAGTTTGACACGTGCTCTAGAGTTATTCCTAAGTCATTGTTAAACTCAATCTTCCAGCAGGATAATGATCCCAAAATACTCATAAAAGCAGATAAAACAGAATTAACAAACTTAAATGATCTCAACCCCGTTGAATATTTATAGACCATGCTTAAGCTGCCACTGCGTCTGATACCAAACAACATAAACAAGCTACCGATTCTCTGAGGCATAAAGTTTGTCTCAGAGACTTTTAGTCCAGATATTAGAGGGGTCTTACGGCAGAGAGAAGTCGGTACAGTAGATGACAGACGGATCGTACGTTGCTGTCAGGACCTCTGTTGGCCAAAGCACGTCTGGAATGTGCAGTTTCAGTGTGAAAACACCTTCAGAGGATTTTTTTTTTGTTTTTGTTTTTCACAACTGTAAGATGTTTCTGTGAAACCAGATCTGATTTTATGTAATACATGTTGACACAACTCGGTGTAACATCAGAAAAATCTTTTTGAAGTTTGTGCTCTTATTCTTAAACACAAAACCTTTCCATCAGGTGAGGAATTTGTTTGAAAAGCCATGAAAGTCGGCACCGTGAAGCTTCAGCTCCCAGCTTCTACTCGGGTTACAGAAGTGTTCACATCCTGTCTTGGTTCACAGAACAGTCTCTTTTGGACTGTTTGTGGAGTTTATCACGGCATCTGCTCATTGAAAATGAACAAAGTTAGTGTACTTTCGTAGGCGGTTTTATTGTGTAATTGATGTTCAAAAGAGGCACAAAAGAAACCCTTTTTGGTCCTGCTTAGGAGGAGCTGACCTTCAAAGGTTTTGTTCAATGATAATTTCTTGGCATAAAGTCACACCTTCAGTGTTTACTATGAGACTAGATCCAGCTCTCACTGCGCTGGAGTGACCAAACCTGCACGGCATCAACATGTTGTGTGCATGACCTGTTTTGTAAGACTATAGGCTAAACTGGTACGTACTTTCTATGGGCAGGACTGGGTTTCCATATTGCAGCTTTCGAGACACAACTGTCGTACCTAAGAGCTGATTGGCCACGAATTGGGCGTGTGTCCAGTTTTGAAACTTGTTGTGGGTTTGCTCTTACAAATGTCTGCCTTTGTCATCTAAGTGTTAAGTGTTTCCACCTGCCTCCTGGGCTTCCACGTAAAAGAAACACAAGTCTTTCAGGCCTGGACGAAACGGCGTGTTGCCACCTGCCCTTTGAGAAACTCGCAGACCTGAGGAGTGGAGATCAACTCTGTCATCATCCCAACACGTCAGTGCTATAAATACCGATCCTTGCGGACGACATGTAGGCCGAGGTGGTGACGAAAACAGACAGAGAACAGGTGAAGTAATGTTTTGGTGGAAAAATTAACAGACCGTAGCAGCCAGGCTTACTTTAGTCCTGTTATATAAGAGAAGAAACAGGGATTTTCTGAGTTCACTGAAAAAATACAGAGGCCATAATTTGAAAAGCAGCCACAGCCCTGCTGATGAAAAAGGAGTGAAAACGACAGGAAAACGATTTGTTTTTCACCAGACTCACCTTTCTGACAAAGAACAAATGACATCAGTTAAAGCATCTGTCAAAATTATTTTTGTCTTTGAAATTTCATCACTGTTGTGGCCCATTGACTCATGGAAACAGTTTAAATCCACTCCCATACCGTCAGTTTGACATTTAAAGTGTTCATTCTCATAACTCTCTAGCTTCTGAAGTAGTGATTCTAACCTTTCATAATCCAGATGAGGTATCCACCTCGGCATTTCAACTCAAAGTTTTGTATCTCTAATCTGTATTTAATCTCCACTTAACATGTGGCGTAAACGTTCACTCACATCACACCACCGTTAAAAAGAGGATTTTGTGATGTGAAGAATTTTGACTTTAAACTTTTCCCACAAATGTGTGACATCTAGCGTGTACGACTGAACTAAACACAAACGGCAGTAGAGTGGAACGTGAAACATAACAAGGTGCCTGTTGCATAAGAGTGCACACCCTTACACTATTAAAACACCTTTTGATTCAGGTCATTCCTGTATATGTAGTGTATTTATACTGGCCCATTTTGTGAATTATGTTGTTTAGATTGGTTACACACAGACTGATGTCTTAAAGCCTTTACTTTTGTTAACTATGTGGATTTTCCACCTCAATCTAATAAAAACACAGCTTTTAAGGTTTGAATCTTACGTCTGACCAAAAAACATAAAAAATTTTATTAAAGGCGTAAATGTTGTTGTTTTCAAATAGCATGTTTAATCTGACAAATGGGCATAATGAGGACACATATTTATTTTAGCCACATTCAGTGAACGAAATCTGACTGTATTCATCATATTTTTGGACAATGGCTGTCTTTTCTTCAAAAGAAAACGAGTCTGGGAAAATCTTTCCAGATAATGTAGTTGTATTTGGCACAAAATCACCAAAGCACTTCACGGAAAGAACACCAAACCCACAGCGCAATACGGTGGTGGCAGCATTATGCTCTTGGATTACGTTTCTTCAAATGTAAATTAAGTTTTCGTCAAGGTGAATGAAGTTATAAACACGACCCAAAACCTTCAGGTAACAGCTGAAAACTTGAAGACTAATAGTCCAAGCTTACACGCATTTCAATGAAAGAATGACTTCATAAGGAGAAAAACATTTAAGGGTTTGAAAAGCCAAGCAAATACACCAAACCTGACAGGTGGAGCGGTGACTCTACTCTGAGCTCCTCACCTTGCCTCCACGGCCTCTGAGCTCATCTGAGCTGCTTGTAGAGCGGATCTCATTTTTTCAGCCATGATCCATATCTGGGCTTTTAACAGCACTCAGATCAATACCACATATGTTTGCCCTAATTCAGCCCGGTTGTTCACTTTTGTGAAAACACTCTGCATATATGTTTGTATATACTTACATATCTTCATTGAGAGAAAAGTCATATTGAATTGAAGTCAAATTTCTTGTTTGTGTGCACAATCTTGGCAAATAAACTGATTCTGATCTGATTGTCGTTTTCAGCCGATAGTGCGATCTACATTACCACATTAGTCCGGCTATCCATCTGCTGCTGATGCCTGTCATCACTTCTGATGATAGGCAAAAGAACTTAAACTTAAGCTTCTCTGCTGAGGCAGAGACGTAGCCTTGCACTGGAAAAAAGCTCATGTATTTATTTTTACATAACCAAACACCTTCTGATTTTTTTTGGAAAATCCTTCAAGTGAAACTTTTACGCTCTACGATTTTGCCTTCAACCAGAAAGCCAGACATAACAGTGACATAACCGGTTTGAGTCCCCCATTATATTTTCAATCCGGGACTTGGATGCAAATAAAATTTGATTCCCAAAACAGTCTGGTGTCTAATCTCCGGATCAACGTGTCTGAAAATGGTCGGATGCAGCCTCACAACTCCTTTGTTTGTGGGACACATCTCA
Source organism: Poecilia mexicana (assembly GCF_051168715.1). Taxonomy (NCBI): domain Eukaryota; kingdom Metazoa; phylum Chordata; class Actinopteri; order Cyprinodontiformes; family Poeciliidae; genus Poecilia; species Poecilia mexicana. The sequence goes on from NW_028263385.1 coordinate 15,698,199, forward strand.
ACACGCAGCCCTGAGGTTTGGGTGTGCTGCGGTTTTGAGGATATTGTGCATGTGGAGGATTCTCATTCCACAGGATAATACAATCATTTAAAAAAAAAAAAACACACACACCTCCCACTATGACTTTAAAAATAGCCACATTCTTGCCTGGTGATTCATTAGGGTAAAAGGTTTACTAATTAAAGACTCAAAACTGCAACCAAGCAGATGAATGAAAGGCAAATTCATTTTATTTCAGTGCGAATCTCTGTTTTAGTCTCCCTCCTTCGTTTAATACATCCAGTTTTATATTTTGTGCCACTCTGTGTTTGTGTTTCCTGTGCCATTGATTGTTTTAGTCTTTGTGCTGTGACCTTGGTCAGTCAGCTACATGCTGCCAGAGGAATGCTTTGTTTGCTACTTTGCACTGTCATCTTGTTCCAGTAAAATGACCTGAGTTAACACCAAAAACATGCATACTTCTACATCAGCAATTAAATAACAAAGAAGTGATACATGAGCGTGTTTTACTTTTGAGACATTTTACATTATTTTCGTAAATGTACCGATTTCTTCTGATGATGATAACTTCGGTTAATACAAAAAGCAGTTTTCAAATTTGGATTTTAGTTATTGGGGAGGAGGTCTCAAAGTAATTGATGCTTAAATCTAATAACTGGTTTTGCTGTCGTACCAAATATAAGGTCACAAACTGAGGCCCAGACTATCTTCTTCTGAGTTTTCTGACAGAGAGATGAATTTGTGATTCCATCCATTACAGCGAGTCGTCCAGGTTACAAAGACCCAAATCATTGCCACACTATAGGTGTAATTGTAGTTTTTAAAAGCTAAATCTATATGCAACCAGACACACGTCTTCCCTGATGTTTCACTTTTGTCCCCTCAGTCCATGTAGATGTGCACTTAGCCCCAAGCTGTCAGTGTATCAGCGTATAAATGTGTTTGCAAATGACTGATTATGCCTGTAGTGCAAAGTGTTTTGAGTGATAAGTATGACTAAAAAAATTCTCAGTATGACTATATAAATTCAGTCCATTCCCATTGTGAAGTTGGGAATAGATGGGTGTGTGTGTTCAGCTGTAGTTTGGTCATGAAACTCTCCCATGGTATTTATATTCACAGTCTTTTTGTTATTGCTTAATCTTAAGCACTGACCCTAAATGTGAGGTTTGTCATGCTTTAGTTTAAATATTGTTCTGGGTTCTTTTGATAAACTTGGAGTAATTTTGGAAGGCTGGTCATGTTTTGTCCATTTGTGGATAATGAATCTCCCTGTGGTACACTGGAGTCCTAAATCCTCAGAAATGGTTGTCACCCATTCCTCTGTCACCCCTGCAAAAAGTGTATGGTGAATCATCATACTTTTTGAAGAAAAAAAAACTATTTTTGGTAATTATTTACCAATTATTGGATTAATAAACTGAAAAAAGGAGAAAATACAGTAATAAAATAAAAAAGTAAACATGAGGAAGTCCCAAAAACTGTATCTGGAGGTTGCTTGAAAAACTGTTTTTGCAGTTACCTTTTCTTATCCATTTTTGTTTCTGCATTTATCTATGTTTTCCAATTAACCAGGGATGCATTCAATTAATTGTTTTCTAGTTTGTGTATTTGAAATTGTAGGACCAGATTTGTGTCTTCTGTTTGTGTTTTATCTTACATTTCTGTGCTCAATTGGCTTATATCGATAGCATCAAAACAAAAAGGCGCTAGACGTGACGTCATCCCCCCTCGCCTCGATCGAGTAGTAGTGCGACCAACCAGCAGGACAGGAAAATCAAATATTTCTGCAAAATGTATCAAATTTTGTTAAATTTGTTCATAAATAATAGTTATAACTCTGTAACTTTGTTTACGTAGTTATGTTTTCAGAGCTCCGAAATCACAGTTTGTTTCCACTGCTTTGTAATGAGAGGAGACTTCTTTTTTAAAGAGGCTCAGTCCGGCGTTTAAGCTATCTCACTTAATAATTTACACGGAAACTGGGCTGCTCCCCTCACGGCAGCGTTAAATACAGGGTTGACCATTTGTATTATACAATAAGAATGACCATATTGTAATGTTTCACACTTTATTTTTTCCCCTCAGATGAGGTGAAGCTGCAGGAGGTCATTGTTCCAGAAGTTGCTGTACCGGTGGCTGCAGCTTCTGTCCAACAATGTGTTTCTGACACTCCCCTTACAGTCAAGCTCAGTGTTTTTTTTTTTCTTTCTTTTTTTTCTTTTTCTCTCGCTCCTGCTCCCTATTTGGCTGTTTCGGTCCGTTTTGTGGGCGGCTCTGTTTGGTTTTGCTGTTCACTCCCACAGTGACGCACCGAGAAAAGTTATTCCCAAAGAGAGGAGCCAGACAGTAAGCGTGGGTTAAACGGAGAGACACTGAGCAGCTTACTGTGGACGGTCCGCCGGGAGACACAGAGCAGTTCATTTATTTATTCATCTATTTATTTCTTTGTGTGTGGGGTATTTATTGAATCCGAGAGGAAGATGAACGGAGTGACAAGGAGTCTTTGCACCATTGAAGACATCAGGAACGATGAATATTCTGTAAGTTCCTTCAAATATTCATACATTTCCAACGTTATCTCTGTAAGCTTGTGCCCTCTGTGGAAAACTTTGGAAACTTTTGTTCCCTTTAATTTCCCCCCTTTTTACTTCTTCCACATGTCTTTTTGTTTTCTTCTTAATTACATACCTTTGTGGTGGTTCCTGAAGCAGCATGCCTTCATCTGCTCTAAGTGCTGTATTTACTTAAATCTCTAAAGTAATTAAAGCATTATCCCCCACCCTTCACCTCCTGAACAGACTCGCATAGAGACCAGGTCAGAATTAGTCCAGATAACATCTGTGTCTGTGTCAGGTGCCTTCTGGTCACATCATGTAAAGGCTTACACTTCCAAGCAGTTGTGACAGATGGAGAAGGCAGCCCAGGTTGTGCACTTTGTCTGCCACCTGTGCAAAGACAGATTAAAAAGTGGTCCTTTGTTTGCAATTTTTGCTTTGCTACATTCAAACAAAGGAGGATATGTTAAATACTATTGGCTGGATTCACTTCTGTATGGGTTTTTGATTTGGGCGATGTGCTTTTTACTGTGTCAGGGGGAATCTCAAGCCCTCTATTAATTTGCAATGTATGGTTTGGCACATTTGTGCAAAAGAAAATGTTTTTTAATATAGGTGATATGATTCTTTGCCCAGGGCGCGCTTGTGCATGGGGTGACCTGTAGTTCAAGCAAGTTTTACATCTTTTATTTTTGCAAGTGCACCTAAATGGGAGCAGGTGCCTCTTTGTATTGAAAAAACATATGGCTGCATACCTTGCAAGCCAGATGATTCCTATTAAAGGCCTGTTTTTTTTGTTTTTTTGTTTGTTTGTTTTTTAATCTGGACTACATTTGAAATGCCCTCTTTTAAATTTTAAGATCAGACCTGGTTTATTCTGGGATTCCTTAAGACATGATTTATGTGTAAAAACACAAAAGAGAGAACTTTGGGTTATTTTTTTGGTGTTCATGCAACATAAGAGTAACCCAGGGCAACATTTCATAAGATGACTTGCGCTGATTGGGGTTATCAGTGTGTGACTCTCTTTGGTTTAATCATTGACCTTGCCTGAAAAGGCAAACTGTTCACCAGCACCGCGTTTTACAAGGTTGCGGAGCAACATGACACTTTCACCCTCTGTCTTCCACTTCGGTGCTCTCCTGCTGAGCTCCCATCAGGCCACACTTCATAAACCCTGCCAGCTAAGCTTGAGCTGAAAGATGTAACCCACTAAAAGATAAAGTTGCACATTTCTGTCCTGCGGTCTAGACTGATAATCTATCGCTCTTCTGCGTGCAAGGTATATCCAACAGAAAGGTCAAAGTGTAACAAGGGCAGCACCTCTCACATACCTATTAAACCGATAACTGCACAGAGGTATGCGTACAGCTACAATAAACCCTCTGTTTGTCCAGGCCGCACTTAATCTATCAGTCATTACTTTTTTGAAAAAGGCAACTTTGCATCAGCGTCACACAGAAGACCGGTCCGCCCTTATCAACGTTAAGTTCAGCAGGGAAATAATCTCCCAACTTCAGTATTTACATATCTGGTGTCTGATATGTTTATTCAAGGTAAGGTAAGTGAATGCAGTCTCACCTCCTAGCATGCCAAAAAGGCTACGCGGAACTAAAATGTGAATAAATGGTGATGAGAGGGAATTTTGATGTGCAGGAGACAACTTTGTTCAGCAAGTGTCACAACGTTTAGTACCCAGGAGGCACACAGACGTACAACACAGACTTTAAAACTAAACGTTCTAAAACATCTTCTAAAATCACCTGTAAATATCAGTGTGTGATATTATGTAATTTTAAAACCACTGCTTACAAATTCCCTTTTTTGTCTGGTGAGGCAATTTTTAAATAATGACACAATTATCCCTTCGGTTGTTGTAACTTCCCCGTTGAACACATTCCTCTTGTCTTTCCTCACTCTACGTCTGGAGAGTCTGACATCAGTGGCAGGGAATGGGCGAGACGTGACTTACACATGACTTACACACGTATCTGAAACATGCCAGAGCACACCTGCTTTATATTGAAAGTGTGGATTTTAGGAGGGTTGTTAAGTGTCAAGTATCTCCATGTCTGTGTGGAGTTTGTCCTGATCCAACAACTCTCACTCTGTGACTCAGTTCCATGGAAATACTTTTATGTGTATTGTCAGCCCTATAAGGTGTCACATGATGGCAGTGCTGGAACAACCCAGCTTTCTGCCGAACTGCCCCGATTCGATAAAATAACCTTTCATCCAGTGCTTTTTGTGATTGGAAAACTTTTTCCTGTTTAGGACATTAATATTGTGACTTCTCAAGTCAGAAAGTGGCACTATAAATAAACAAAATGCCCAAAAACCTTTTATATACTTCAGAGAAGCACCAATCAGATTACCAATCTGGTGTTTGTGACATCTAACCTTCTAATCCCAATTTCAATTTACTCTCTTTTGATTTTAAAATCTATATTATGAGAAGATATCACAAAAATATGTTTTGTAGAAAAAACTTTTCCTTCTAACGTAATAAATTAGTTTTTAAGCACAGATAATGTCACATAAGACTTTATGTGGAAAAAAATACTTTTACTAATACTTTAAAATAAGCACAATTGAGTATGAATTAACTGGCTTTAATACTTCATATTACTAATTAGCACAGTTAGCTTAGCTAGCACTGCAAACCACGAGCAGAATGTAGACCCTTACCAAATTAAATTGCTACCAATTTCCAAATCTAACATGTTGCATGATAGGTAGAGATTGGCAGCTCAAAAAGATAAAACAGAAGACACTTTCTGTACTTGTTTTGTCTTCTTGTTATCTACTGAAAGTCATGGTCTCTCTCACTCTCATGTAATCTACAGGAAATGCAGATATTTCTCAATACAAAAAAGAAAGTGTGGTTTTCTTTCTAAAAAGCTTGTTACCCGATTGTTTGGGTTTTTGATTTTCTGACTGGCTGATCAAGTTGAAACTGGTTGATTCCGATCAACCTCTGAGAGATTTCGGACCCTCAAAGCCTTGCGCTTACCTATAAGTGCACCTTGTCAACTCAGGCTGGGTGTGTTAGCCGCAGTATTTATTTTACTGAGAAGACTGATGTTCCCAGAATAAAGCCTAGGTTTCTGTCAGGCCTTTAAAGTTGGTGCAAGAGCTCTGTTGACTTACTCTTTAGTCAAATATTTCCTGATCTTAGAAATAACTTAGAGGGGAGATTATCTTTTATTTGGACGAAAAGCATTTCCTGATGCTCACAGAGGAACAGTCTTTGCATTGAGGTTTTCCTTGCTTGAGTGTCAAACTGAACCTTTGGTAAAGAATCGGTGCAGGGATGGATGAATCTGGAGTGGTAATTGATTCACCTGCAGCTGATCTGTCGGATCACACCTGTCGCCTCAGAGCTGAGGTTTATATTGCTGTTGGACTAAAGACAAAGGTGACATCTGTTCAGCCTGTGTGCACAGGGGGAAACAAAGCATTTAATGCATGATGATGTGTGCACACAAAACATCTTGTGGTATCCTTTGTGGTATGCAGGAACCGCACCTGAAGGCACAAAGTCAGAAATCTGAACCCTGTTTGAGTGTGTGAAACAGAGATCTTCAAAAATGCTGTTTACCAGGTGAATTCCCAGGTGTCTCCCCACGCCTCAGCGTTTACCTCCAATAATTTACATCCCTCCTCATGTCTGAATCCAAAACAAAAGCGTCCCCATGTCCTTTCGGCGTGTCCTGATCTTTTGTTCTCACTGAGGCACCGTGGGTTGTGTGTGAGCTCAGGCTCATGTTTCTGTCAGTGGCCAGAAGCTAATGCGCTCTGCTTGTGTTTGCGTTAAAGCGGCTGCTTGCAGGTCCCGTCCGACTGCTCTCTTTTGTCTGAGTTCACAGGAAGGCTAGTATTACAGCTGAGGGATGGACAGCGTTTTTCCAGCAGCAGACAGGGAGGCTACCGTGCAAATAGCTCGCCCCAGAATGAGGATTAGCGGAGTGCTGTGTGCGAGGAGCCGGGGAAGTTGTACAATGAAGCATTCCTTCTTAACAACTCTCCCACTGTTCCCTGTTTCTCAAAACCCTTCTTCTCTGCACCCGGCCTCATCGGGGTGCACTAGAGCTTTCAGAGACGGCTTTTCCCCCTCAGTCTGCAATCCGAGAGGAAAGCCTGTTGAACAATAGGAGAATTTTCCCTTTTGTAGTTGAATTTTTGTTGGTTTACTTGGACTTGAGTCATTTAGATGGTGTTTTCTTTTTCTTTTTTTTTTTGCTTTCCGTGTCTTGCCTTCTAATTTTCCCATTTAAATCCACCTCTCGGTGCCTGTACTTTTATTGCTGTTAGCCCTGAAAAGATAAGCAGCAAATTTAAAGACTCTGCAAACAAAGCTTCTCTTTTATGACAGCTTCTTATCGTTACATTACGCAACAAGACCTAATTTATTTGGTCAAATTAAGAGACAGTAGGGTTCCCTTGCAAAGCCTGACCGATAATCACACTTTACTCTTCACAAAATAGTAAGAAAATTCTTATTTTGTTTTTTACTACAGTTTGTACGCAACGACAGACACCCCTACCAACAGAGGTCTCTGAAAACAAACAAGAAAATCACCTAAATTCCTATTTACCCCCCAGATCTAAACCCCTACATGCTTTGAGTTGCTACCAGGTAGTTCAATTTTATAAGTTTCTTAATGAGTAACTGAACCAGTACTTCATAAAAGGACAGAAAAACAAACCCAGACATCATTTCAGTGCACAGAAACATCATAGAAGGTGGGAAAGATATAAATATTTCTTCCATACCTTCCTTGATAGTCCAAATATGAAGTAATAGGAAAAAAACAAAACATGTTTAGTCAATAAACGCCTGACTTTACCAGTATAACACCGTGCAGACAATGAAGGAGTTTACCAGGTTGGATATATTAGCAGTTTCTTGCTTCTAAGTTTTAACTGATTCATCGTCTGGTCATTACTGCCACTACAATAATTTCTGTTTTGATATGAAAGACATTGTTGATCCTTGATCTAATCTTCTTGAGGCTAAAATAGGACTTTATATAACAACCCCACCTCTGTACGCTATTGTGTTTCAGCTGATGAAGCATTGTCTTTAAATCTGTTACAAATATGGAAACAAGTCAGAGCTTGGCAGGAAAGCTAAGGCTGTGAAAAATAAACGGCAAATTATAACTACTTAGCCACGACCAGCAGGCGATAACTGTGAGTTTAAAGCAGAACGATGCCCAGATTTTCCTTTTGCACACGAGCGACACTGTTAACGAAGTTCTGCGTCCGTGTTTGTATTTTAAAGTTATGAAATGATTTGTTGAACTGTTGTATTTATCTCTGCTTATGCGTTGAACAAAAGATGACCCAAGAAGCAGAACATGCTACTTTGGGTTGCGAGAGTTGCGTAACGTCTGTGACCTCTTCCCTCACATCCGCAGAGTTTACCCTTGACATTTTTACTGAGCCGCTCTTTCAGGGGGGCTTCCCTCGTGCTGGAAAATACACTCCCAGTAAACATCCTGTTCCAGAGATTTCCCGCTACAGAAGCTACTTTCGCATTCCTTTTCATGCATGTCCGGGATTCTTCTCAAAATATGCGACCATCTAAGTTTTTTTTATTTCATACTCTACTATACAGAGAAACGACAAGCTGAAATCAAATAAAAAGAGCAGACATTGTTGAAAAAGTGTGTGCTTTGGGCTGTGCCTCAAAAGGGCTTGGCCGCCTTTCCACCTGAAACGGCTGGTTTGACCAGAGAGAAGCCGTGGATCTCAGCTCTCTGACGAGGAAGGAGATCAGCGATAAAGGCTGCTTCTCCTCCGGGCAGTGTCTTCTCAAAAAGTGATGGAATTATGACATTTGACTCTAAAATTCATGTAGTGTAACATCGCCTCAATCGGCTTAGTGTCTGCACATGAAACGGGGAAAGATGGCTTACCTCAAAATGTAGTCCAGGCATAAGAACAGGTAGGTTTACGTAGTTTTCCAGAGTGTCCAAACTGAGAGCCAAATGAACTGCAGCGTCAATAGTTTCCAAATATTTTTATATTTCTGTCATGCTTTCATTTAAATTGAAAAAGCTGACTTCTGTCCACCTTTTCAGTTCAGCTATACTTTGTCCTGCTTAATTTTTAGTTGCAGACCTTATGTGTGACGGTGCTTTGCTATGAATAGGATGTACAGTGCAAATATAAAGGAGGGTGGTGATAAAGAGAGTCACTTCATTAATGTGCACTGAAGCAGTCTGAGACTTTGAAGAAGATGCAAACTATTTGAGTGCTGAACTCAAAATGCTTTGAAAAGTGTTACCTTCGCATGGTTGCGCTTAGTTCCAACTGTAATCTAACTTCACAGTAATTGTAATCACTGGTTATTTAGATTCTGGTGGATTAAAAAGCCTCCAAATGGAACCTTTGCTTTTTTTTAAAAAAACAAAAACACACAATCATGTTCAAATTGGTGATAATGGTAGTTTTCTTCAAGTGTTCTCTGTAACTTTCATTCTCAGTCTTCATGGGCACACTTATTTTATTCCTCTGCCAGATTGTTTATGGCTACTGGGAGGATTTGTTGCCATGGAAAGGCTCTGTTTTACTCCACATAACAGTTTTCCCCTGAAATCCAGCCTCGGCTTCCAGCTGGCTGCGAGCGTCTGGAGGGTTTTTCGCCTAAGTCCCTCTGACGTCCGCAGCGCACAATTTAAACCAAACAATCTGTCTCTGTGCAGGGCTGGAAAAAGTTTCGCTTTCTTTCTGACGTTTGTTCCCAGTCTTGTACTGGTTGCTGCCCACTTTCTCCCACCCTATGACTCATTCTGTCCTGTCCTCCTCCTCCTCTCCCCCCCCCCCCTGCTCTTCTCCTCCTCAAAATAGCCCTCAAACAGACTCTTCATCACAACGGACTCTTTTGAATCATTTCGCTTTGCCTCACTTTTCAGGACGGCTGTAGACGACTGCGACTCACGCTCCACGACCAGAGAGAGGCGAGCCGGAGCGCAGAGCAGCACAGAGATAAGGTGAGACATTTCCTGCAGATGAGAAACACTTTGGATAAGTGATAGAAAGCAGAACCGACCACGTAGAAGAAAACTATGTGATTGTAGCAGAGAGGAGAAGTGCTGTGGATATACTGACTGTGACTAATACTTGTTGTCCAGATCAGTATTTTCATTTTTATATTTTTATCAATCTTTCGAATGTAAACGCTTACTCTAATGGCTTTACTGTGATATGCTAGGAGCACATTAAAAGTAGACATCACCACAAGAGTCTTCTTCACCTCAACATTATCTTTTAGCCCTATTAAGGGGTGACATAGACTTTTAGGCTAACTTACAACTTTCTGGGTTTTCTGGTAATCTGTTAAAGCGAATGTTGAGATGCTTTACTGCTTAACGGTCATAAATTAGGAATTTTACTGGGGTTGGGAAGAGATATTCTCTGTCTCAGGCCCTAGTAAAATGGGTCTGGTGATGCTGATATATATATCAAAATATACACACTTTTGTATCAATTATTTGTACATCCAAGCCAGAATTTCCACACGTTCACGGATAAATATTCCGAGAAACTAGTCACGAAGTCTCTGTTTAAAACCTGACACTTTTACGTGACGTTTTCAGTGATTCTGGGGAATTAGTTCAGACAGAGGGCAATGCATCATGCATCGTTCTGTAAGTACAGCTCATAATTATGTCACGGCGCCCATCAGGTTTTTATTACAGTAGTTTACACCCATCTGGGTGTCTTGCGACTCGCTTTGTTCTACCAGAACTGAGGGGACGTCCGCTGTAGCGAGGTTGCATAACATTCGCTCTCTCTTTCTGTGCTCAAGGTCTCGTGTCCACCCATTCTCAGGAAACCAGCAGATGTTTAAGGGCTGGTCTCCATAGAGATTTCTACTAAATGTCTCTTGTGATGCAGGCTCACAATAATGATATGCAACACAGGACTAGCTTGCTGATGAAGGGACAGTATGTTCCCCTTTCTTCTACTAGCTAACAGTTTAATTGCATCATTGCTGCCGACATTCCAGAGCGATGTTTCATGACGATTATTTAACATCCAAGCTGCTCCTGCAAGTGCTGTGTTGTAATGTTGATCACAAACAACTCCTTCGCAATCAGGCCTGGATTTGACAGATGTGGAAAATACTTTGCGCTCTTAACCTCCTCTCGTCACTGATTTGCAGCCAATTGGACGAGCTTTCGCCCTGGTGCAGCCAGCCAGCGATAGGACCGCTTCGTACCCTGAACCAGTGAAGTCAAAAGAGGAGCAGGTGGAGATCATCAAGGTGCGTGTAGCAGATATGGATTTCTGGTTCCCGTCAAAGGCATTTGACTTGGCTCTGGTGTCTGGTATTGATGTGGCTCTTTTGCTTTAGGTTTACCTGGAGGCTCGCAGACAAGAGCAGCAGAAGCAACAAGAGAGCCTGAAGATGCTGTCAGACGAAGTTTCACAGATACAGGAGGTCAGTGGCTGAACTATGATTATTCCTGACGCCACGACGCTCGTGTCAGTGAGAATGTTTCCTGGAATATGAAGCATTTGCATCTTTGGGTCATGTAAATAATCCTTCTGGCTAACGGTCGCTGCCCTTCTTGTTTTATCTCATCTTAATAAGTTCCTGCTCAGAAAATTGGAGACTAAAATATGCATGTTCAAAAAAAAAAAAAGAAAAAAACGAATAACTTAATACACCGATTCAAGTGCAAATCTAAGAGATTTTCTTGAGTGTCTTTGGTTGTTGATTTTAAAGAGCAGGAAAAAGAAAACTAATTTATCCAAGAAATGCATATGACATATTGTAACCAAATATATTTTAATGTGTATCACATCAACTAAAAGTTGCTGATAAATATGAAATGGAATAATTTTAAATGCATCATGCTGAGTATTTAAAAGTTGGGAAGTTGTTTGTTTTAATTAATTAAAATGCCTGAATAACATTTGAAACACTCACACCGTGTCTGTATTTGTTGCAGGTGAGGTACTGCCTGAAGAACCTTCGAGAGCAGATGGCGGCCAAAACAAAGGTACCCCAAATTTGCCGCCCACTGGGTTTATTGTCTACCTCCCAGCCTGTGTGTTTTATGGCATTTCCTTTCGCCTCTATTATCATTCCTGCCATGGTTCATTTTTTTTTGTCCTTGCTGACTTCCTGTCTTTCTTTATACAGCCGCACACAAATGGGTGGAAGGTCGGAATCCCGTTCCGAAAGAACGGATTGTCCGCTCCCAAAACCGGATCCAAAACCGACGGGCAGGTGAGCAGAAAAACACAGGCTCTGCTTCAAGCTGTTGTTGTTTTTGTTTTGTTTTGTTTGTTTTTTTCCATTCGTGTGAGCCTTTTAGAGAACATATTGAATCTCACGTTCGTAGCATTCGTAACATTGTGTAAAGCAATCCGCTCCCAGAGGCACAAACAGAAAGGTTATGTAGGGACAAAGAACATAAAGAAATGATGTCAAGGCGTCAATGTTCCTTATATTCCCCCTGGGGGTGCGTGAAAAATATCGTTGGAACACGCTGCTTTGTTGTTCCTCCCACTGCACATGTTGTTGTTTTCAGACCCTCCTCATTCCACACACGCTTTAAACTAAAGTTTCCACACATTTCCTCACATCCACAACCGCCTGCGTGCCATCAGAGTTTTGTACAAACACAACGAAGCTCTCTGTGTTTACGTCCCAATTATACTCGTGTCTGTGACTCACGCTACATCGCCAACGTATGCACTGCATGCTGCACAAACAAGAAGGAAACCCCTGCAACCTAGATGTTCCAGTGACGCACGCAGACACACCCATTGTGTTTATGATAGGCAAACCCTCAGAGCTTAGGCGAAACAAAAACAGTTTTCATTAGGTCACCATAAAAATATGTGCCCAACTGTAGAGTTGCAAAGCTAACACTTTGCTCTTTATCTACAGGACGTGGATGAAGAAGCAGAGAGAGACAAGCTGAGAGAGGTCAGCAAGCGTCTGTATGCACAGATGCAGGAGGCAGAAAAGAAGCACCAGGAGGAGAAAGAGAAGCTGCAGGTAACGTATTCACACACAGAGGTTATAACCCGTACCCTCCGTTATTTATCTCATCTTCTAAAGAAGCTCGACTCTCGGTCTTACTTAGGCTGAAGGCAGCAGGCTTAGAGACTGTCTGAGCGACAAGGAGGAGCAGCTGAGGGTCACCGAAGAAGCCAGCGAGAAGAAAGACAAGCGCATTGAAGAGCTGCAGAGGCTGCTGGGAGGAATGGAGCACGAGAGCGCCACCCTGAGGGAGACCATCCGAGGCCGCGAGGACGAACTGCGTGAGCTGCGGAAGATGAGAGAGGAAGGCCACCAGGGGGAACAGAGGTCAGCCTTTACAGTCACGTTTTGATATGTTTCAGTCTCAAGCTTCAGCGTAGCTGATGGGATATTATCTAGTAGATGAAAATAAAGTAGTGCATAATTGAAAAGCAGAAGAAAATGGATAATTTTCACAAGTTAAAATCAGAAAACGTCCTTTTTTTTATTTTTAAACAATGATTCCCTGACAGAAATCTAGTGGCAACAATCTACTTTAGAAATCACAGTTGTCCTGGTGGAAGGCCACCTCCTCTGAACGATGTCATTGTCTTTGTGTTTTTCACCACTGAGTGTTAGGGTTCGGAATGAAGACTGTAAAATTCAGTTCTGGCTTCATTTCACCAGAAAACCTTCCTCTTCACACGTCTTGTGTCCCGTCGAATGCAGCAAACTGGACACCTTAAACTCTTATTTAGACCGCAGATTTCTCCCTGATTCTCTTAGAGTAAATGACAAACAGTTGATAGGTTCTTCATTCTATACAATGGGGAAAAAAATATGAACAACCCCCCCCCCCCCCCAAAAAATAAAAAAATTACAATGTGCCGTAACAGTCTGTGTGTATTTTTAGGGCTGAGCAGTTGGAGAAGGAGGTGGCTATTCTCAAAGAAAAGATCCACCATCTGGATGACATGCTGAAAAGCCAACAGAGGAAAGTCAGACACATGATTGAGCAGGTGAGAAGCACATACGCCAGCCTCTGTGAGGCAAACACGTCGACTCCGTGCTCGTATTTGCGCAGGGTTTGCTCACTGTTTGGTTCCTCTGTTTGCTCGTCTTTAGCTCCAGAACTCTCGCATGGTGATCCAGGAGCGGGACCGCGTGATCCAAGAGCTGGAGGAGAAAGTGGCATTCTTGGAGGCTGAGGTGAGAAGTGCTCCTGGCCTATATTAAAAAAATAAAAATAAATCTCTGGACTGTGGGAGCAAAATAAAAAAAAAAAAACTTTGTTCTGGAAAGAGAGAGAAAATGCAATGCTTGGTAATACTGTAAATAACCCTGAAACCATTTTGTTTGTTAAGAATCGAGAAATGCGTGACCAGATGGACTACTTCCTGGGAGGACAAAGGTCAAGCTCCTATCTCTCAACAGAGCGCAATCCACAGATTGTGTACAGGTAACCTATTTTGTCCTCGATTTTTTTTTTTTTTTTTTTTTCTGTAGAAGCAGCACTTTCCATAATTTATGGCACCACTGTGGTAAAGTTGTGATTTATCTGACAAAAAAAAATCTTTCAAATAAATTCATCTTGTACTGTAGCAACATAATCTAACAATAGAAATGTAGGAAATTTATCTTTAAGTAGTGGGGGAAAATGTTTCTAATTGATAAATATTTTTAAGGGGATTATAATGTCTATGAACTTATAGTAGTCTGTGATTTTCTGGTTTCCTAAGTTATACATCTTATGTAACAAAGAACCATTTTGACAAACCACTACTAAATTAGCAAAGACAAAATAATTACCATTCAAATAAAATATTTTTAGTACCATATTTATGTGGAGTTTCTTAGTATTATCACTAAAGCTGTTAATCAATAACAGCAACAAGCCAGATTACACTTTGCAATTGCACACAAAGGACAAAAATCCTAAATTTTATTATTTTTTTTCTTCTGCAAACATGAAAACATCATCACAATTGAGCAGCAGGGAAGTGGCAGCATTATGTTGTGGGCCTGTTTTGCTGCAGGATGAACTAGTGCACATCATAAAACTGGTAGCATCACGAGGAAAGAACATTATGTGGAAAAACTGGTGCAACATCAAAAGACATCAGCCAGGAAGTCAAAGCTTAGGAGCAAACAGACAATGACGCTTAGCGTTCAGCTAAATTAGCTAAAAAGTAACTTCCACACAATAAAGCGGATGATTAGGAGTGGCCATCACAAGAATCTGACCTCATTCTTTCTGTCAAGAGAAATGGATCACAATTCAGGCAAACATGGAGAACAATAACCCCCAAAAATGTGACCCAATTTCTCCAAATAAGATCCATCTAAAAACTTGCTCTCATTATTCCAGCATTTAGGGTAATCCTAACTGAACCAAAACATGTAAAGTTTATTCTAATTTAATGTGTCTTTTCATTTAGTCTATATCCTAAATGTCTGACTCCTGCTGTTTCCAGTAAAAAGTGATTAATTCACTGTGCTCTTGTTGTTGCAGTAAACCACTGAAGCCATCCACCTCCTCTAACAAACCGCTGCCCTTCATCAAAGTCATCGAGATCCGGTCATGAGAAGACAGAAGAACCAGAAGCAGCAGACTTTCTTTCCAGACTGAATTCAGACAGCAGCTCTGCTGGTGGCCGCATCAGATCGAAAGGAGAATCAGAGCTGAGCCTTCCCAAACCGCAACTGTAGCAGCTCCACTAAAGCCGCGTCCCGACTAAACAATGTTTGAAGGAAACAGTGGAGTGATCAGCAGCACCCGCTGTGTATTTGCCTCATGACTGTGTGCGAGTCAGCTTTATGTAGATAACGTTAGTGACTCAGATGTGCATTTTGTGTTTTTGCTGTTAGTAGAGTGAGCGCTCTCCTTGTTCTGACCTGTTTTCGTTCTTATCACACATTTGAACTTTGAGTTTATAGCGTTGGCTGTGCGGTTTATTCCCTGTTCATGACAACATAACAACGCTCAACTAAAGCATCGATGTTCTGTTGCTTACTCACTGTCCTGATAGATCACGTAAAAAGCATTGGCATTAACTAAACTGTGTCTTTGTACAGGTTTGTCATTTGCTAATATATGACCCTTTCATATGTACACAGCCATATGCGAGTAGAAATTTATGTACAAAAAAAAAAATCAAATTACTATTTGGGTCTTTAACATTTTCAGAATTTGTTTGGTCCCCTAAAAATCTTTATGAAACTGTGAGCACACAGAAGGAAAACTGAAGGTGTCTTAATTTGCATTTTTCCTCTAAGCACAATGTTCATTTCACTTCCACGTCATTGTCTGAATCCTCACCTTGTACATATTTCAGTGAATGTAATTAGATGTTTAAAATTCAAACAACTTTCTGCTTTTTATTTATTTATGCTAAAATAAAATCTGTTTGATAGAAGAGCTTTTGTATGAAGTATATGTCCTGATCTGTTATCTCTTCAATTTTCAGAATAAACACTTTAACTAAACATCCCTACTTAAGTGCGTGCTTCATAATTATTATAAACACTATTCTTGATAGGTCTCCGAGAAGAGACACATAAACAACCGCTTCAGTAATTTCTTGGAAATACCTGTTGGCTAGAAACTTAAAAAAAATAAAAATAAAATCCTGGCAAAAGAAAATATTTAAATCCTAGTAGAGGCCTCCTACAAACGAAATGTAAACTTCCTTTGAGGAATCGGGATTGTTGGTGAGGCTCCCATTTTATTCCAGTAACACCGGTAGATTAAAATGATGAGGGCGACCTCTGTTGGACACTTCTCTCACTACAAATTGTTGCTATGACAATTGCTACCGCTGCACAAGTTTAATGATTTCCAGTAAGAATTGGGAGTCAAATTTGAGGATAAATTAACCCGCATCTGAGTCTTATTTACTCTTTGTATTCATTTCAATATAGATAAAAATGTTCATATTGGAATAGTTTAAAGTAGTAAACTGCATGCAATTGGAAGTAGTATTTATAAATACTTTTAAATCTTTGCAGTTACTTTATAGACATTTATTTTTGAAAGAGAAATGTCTCTAAGAATACATACACATAGCCTAATTACAAAACTACATCTATCCCGAGGCAGGAAGTTGCTTCCTACTTGCTGTGGCAAGTAGAATGCTTCACAGTACATGACTTCATGTCCTTAAGAGCTGCGTCCATCACAACAAACTCACAAAACGGCTGCAAGTCTCCATGACGATGTTTGTGTTTGAGAGAACCGTGTCATTCTGCATTTTGAAATTGCGCAGACTCTATATAACAAAGGAAGATGGCAAGAAGTGAATATTTCAGTTGAGAATTTACCGTTTATTATGTCAAGCATATTATGCAACTTGACAGTATCGCCTTTTATTGCATGGCAGCATGTATTCATAAGCACCACAGGAAATAAAAAAAGTACTCAAAGTTAGATATGTCTAGCAATTTAAAAAATAGATGCTTCTCATATCAGCAGGCCAGCTTGTAAGACTAAACAGTTAACAGTCTTCCCCTGAAGTCATACCTCAACCCCAACACACATTAAAACACTAAAATACTGCTCAATGAAGATAACTGATCAAAAACGAGGCACTTAATCAATACAGTTCCTGAATTATTTGGCTTTCGTAAGAAAAGGCTTAAAGTAAAAAAAATAATAATAAAAAATATGGCTCAAAGGAACAACATAGAAACATACATAAACATAAACAAATACTGGCATAATCAGTGTTTTCTTTCATGTTAGAAAAATGCATATACAGTAGTTAATTTCATGACTATTGTCTATTATTTTATAAACACAGGCGGTTAATTTGAACATATCTGCATAGGTGAATATGTTGTGCAATGAACACTGATTGTCCTATGCTGCTGCATAAGCACTATAGATTTCTTTGTTTTGGTCAAGTCAACCCTGCTTACTATCAGTTATATTATAGCACTTACAGTGTACATGCAATGATAGAAAGGCGCCACAACGTAGGCAAATAGCAGTGTTTGAATCAGTAGTCTGATATGCAGCGTTCTGCAGTGCACGTCGTAACAAGAAGGCAGTGTGTTTAATCTGATACTGTCGGGTGACAGCGAGCGAGGCACTGGGATTACAGGCAGTAGTACATGACTTAAAACTTTTTTTTTCCTTTGGGACACATCCATCATTATTTCAGAGCGTGCTGTCTAGCGTGTTGTAGTTATCTTTGAAGTTCTTCAGCTCCAGGAAGTTCCTGGGCCTCTTGCTGCGCTGCTGCGCTGCAGATGTGAGGTAGGTGGTTTGGGTGGGGGACGAGGAGCAGGAGGAGGGGCTGCTGGGCTCGGTGGTGCCGGTCAGGTCTCTGGCTGCGGCCTGGTGGTGTTGGCTCAGTGTGCTGCCGCGAGACTTCACGCTGAAGCAACAGAACAGAAAAGCAGATTGCTTACTGCGCAATTGACATTCTGTGTTGGGATTAACGCAAAATCTGGGAAGGAGCAGTGTGGGAAGGGGTGGCGCTTTCTTACACAGCGGCTAGCTCAGTTAGAGCTTCCTGGTACTTGATGAACTCTGCTTCTCCGAAAGCCTGAGGACACAAACAGAGAAAACTGAATTCATCATGTGCTGCTCAGACAGAAATTCACTTTAGTTTGATACGTGAGGTTTGCACAAAATCCTTCTATGGCAGCACTATGTGAATGTGTTTCACCATGACTGCTGCACATCTCCAAACGGATTGAAGAAATGACCAGACCTTGAAGAAGTCACAATGCTTCACATTTGATTAAAACTACTAAAAACGCAGTAGGAAGAAAACAAAGGTTCGGCTTTTGCAGGACTATGAGAAAACTCTGGTTTAGCAAAAGATGAATGTGCATGAGAACCAAGCGCATTATGTGCACATTTAACAAAAACTTATCATTTGGTTTCCTGTTGTACTGCGTCATATCATTGATGGTAACACAATTCAGATTACTGCAGTAAATGAGAGAAACCGCTGACCTCGGCCCCATGGCGTGCTTTGTTGTAGCCGTCTAGCACCGTGTCTATCAGAGAGCTCTGCTTGTCTCGAAACATGCAGTGGGAATTTCGCAGCTGCAGCAGCCAGGCCCGAAACCTTTTTGCCGTCACAGCGGTGGGAGTGCCACCCAGTTCACGGAAAGGAAAATCTAAAGAAATCAGAGGAAAGATGTCGATGTAGGAGATGGGATTATTTCTCTTGCAATTACAGAAAAAAAACTGATATTACCAGTGTCCCGGACAGCGTCTAGTGCTTTCATCCTGTACAGGTAGTCATCAGAACCTATAAACATGAACACACAAAACACGTCTCTATCAGTGGTATTATTCCTGATGGTTGCGGTACTCATGTACAGGCTTTGTACGCTCTGACCAGACTGTCGGTCATCAGCTGGGGACAACAGACGGGGTTCAAAGTGGATTTTCTGGACCTCGCACAATTTGGCTTCAATTACTTGTTTCAGCTCCTACAAGACCAAGAAAAAATAAATAAACTGGTAAATTAACAACTAAAATACTTTGCCGGATCAAACTTGTTATGTGCGTGTGTGTGTTCCACCTTCGGAGCATTGTGGCCAATGGGAACATGTGGTCCTCTCCGAGACTTAATGGCAAAGTGCATAATTTGTCTTTTTATAAAGATGAACAGCAGAACAAACACCTAAATCAAAGTAGAAGAATAAAACAGCCTTTTTAAACTCTTTTTACAGGTGTATGGATATACAAAGCTTAGCCAGAACATTAAAACCATCTGCCTCGAGACATGCAGGTCCACCTTGTTGACAGTTGAACAGGTTTGTCCTGATGGGACACAGAAACTATGGACTTTCCTTTTCTTTATGTGGGAATTTGACCCTGTCAGTCTGTCTGCAGTAATGGGAGTTTCACAGCAGAAATCTGTCTCATAACAAGACTGTTTGCTTTATTTAGAAGAGGTGTCTTTATGAAAAAAGACAGTGGAAGGCAGGGGGGGGAAAACAACTAATTTTAAGCTATCTTGGTTTGTTTTTCTTTTTTCTTTTAAATACAGAATTTTGGTTATTTGTATTATACGTTTTATTTTCAGAAGGTAATTAACTTGAACTGAGGTGGTATTACAGCAACAGAAATTGAACAACTGATTTTGACTAAAGACGAACACTTAACAAGCAAATGAAGCAAAATCGATAGCAAAGCATGGGCCAGACGCCAGTATGATACGCCACGGTTTTAAAAAGTTAGCTTGAAAACTGATAAAATATTGTGTTACACTGCCCCTAAAATTTGAAGTCATTCTAATGAGAGGCAACAATTTTCCCTGGCTGCATTAAAGTATATAGTAACATATTGCTGCGCACTTTCTATTGAACAGTAAAATCTGCTAGATTAGAAATACTTCATGCTGCGAAAAACAGCCTGGGGATCCAGTTAGCAAGTCACAAGCACCATATTTGCTAAGCAGCTGGCAAAGGTAGTAGTAGCAGATTTGGTTTAAATAAATGCAACTAGATCATGTTCACTTTTTCATTCAGACTTTTTAGAACCAGATATGTTTTATCTGGTTAAAACTTAAACAAACCTTCAGAAATCATGAAACTCACCAAAATGCCGTAAGTCAAAACAAGAAACACGTTCACTTTTGAGGCTCCATATTTATCTTTGTCCATTATTAAAATGTGTTTTTCTTCAGATTAACCAGCTAAAAATCGTCTCTCAGTAAATTAAAACTTTTATCTTCATTCGATCTGAGGCTTCCTTTAGGTTTCCGCTTAAAAAATACATTATAAAATGTCTAAAAAGTAAAACATCAGGAAGGTGCAGGTCGCTACACTCCCTGCTTCCTTTGTTGACTTCCGCAATAATCACGTGACTGACCTGATACCGGAAAGAGAAAGATTCTGACATAAAATCCGATTTGAAGCTTATAGTTCAGGACTAGCCTAAAGCAGTTTATGGCTCAAAAGAATTTTCTACCAGTGCTTTTCACGACAAGAGTGTCCATGTTTTTTGGAACAATATAAGAATAATCTTTTCATTTCAAAAAGCCTCGCCCATTCTTGAAGTAAATCAATTTGTCTACCGACGTAGTTGCATGACGAAAAAGGGATAGCTAGTTTAACTCTTAAATATATTGTTTACTGGTAAAATAAAAGATTAATTTGCTAGATTATATCAGGCAAATCTAACCAACTTCTATTAAAACGAACTGCTAGTAAAAGTGCGTATGTTTTATAATCCACTTTTAGTTTTACATCGTCGTATCTATTGGACATCCCTTAGAATTTAAACTATGAAAAACAGCACATTGGTTTGATTTGTTCAGAACACAAATGTATTTTGTAGAGTATCGGAGGTATTTCGCAAAACTTCTTCTGATCATTTAAAAAAATAATATTTGTGGTTTTCTTCGTAACACCATATTTTTCTTCGCTTTATATCTAATGTGAAACACTAAGGCACACACATACCAGATCACTCATTCCCACAGTTTCGCATGACACAATTGATACTCAAACGTCTGGCACTTTTGGCTCAAAGAAAGTGCCACTCACAATGTGTCGGTGACGCACGATTTGTCCTAGTCCAGTATTCTTCTGCTGCCACCTGCTGGTGGTTTCACTTCCCTGAAGAAACAGAAAAATCACATTCAAACGACTGAAATCTTTTAGGAAAGATTAAGAAACCCTTTTTATGTATCATATTGTGAAAAGGTTTCATCCAAACAGTGAATTTCCCAGCATCCACTGTTTTGCCTTTTATTCTCAATGTTCCCATGTTGTTTTGCTCTATGTTGCTCAAAAAGCCAATTCCAGTCCTTATGACATTTACAGAGTCCTACACCATAAATCAAAAATCTATTTAAAGCAGCAGTGGCCCTGTGTAAGACAGACCTTCATTTGCATCCATCTGCAGACACACTGAGGGTCTTTCTTCTGTCACGAACAAGTGTGGGTGCCTGTGGAGTTGTGTCTGAGCTATTTACCCCCACTCACACACTTTTCCCAGCCCAGAAAGGCACCAGCCCTTACGTCTGTACTGCAAATCCTTCACTGAGAAAATAAGACTACCGGCAAAAGGTTTCTTGAATTTACTGAGTTTAATTCAGCTTAGTTTAGAGCTTAGGCTCTGACAGAAATCAACCCTTCTCAAATTTAGAGCAGCAGCAACCACAGTTTCCTTTGTTTAAACAGACGACGAGGCGAGAAGCAGGTGCATGCAAAACAACAGTGCCAGCAGGATGACGCACCCCAAGTCTACAACAAATCCTGTAAGTACATTTAATGTTAAATTTATCTGTTTTGTCTTTGTGATTCTGTAGAAAACATGTTTGCTCACTACCCCACTAACTGGATATTAATAAACTGCAATGTAGTTCTTTCTATCTTATTGCTCTGCCTAAGTTTTTCAACCAGCATATGTGTTATACACACGGTTATGTTGAAGCTATGACCCCAGAGTTACACATAAAACATTAATATCCCTGTTGGTTCTTTCGGCTCAGTTTAATAGCGCTCTGTTAATACGTGTTTTCATATATCGACTCCGCTTTGCTTGACATTGTGTCGAGGTAGATGTAATTATCGTCTTGTGGGAAATGCCAATCATGCTCATTTCACACAAGTTTCACAATTGCTTCTCCTTTCTCTGGAGGCTGAAATGCTGATGTCACATTTCATAGGTTGAAGGTGTCTGAAGAATGTGTAGATCGTACGTAAACATAGCAAACCTAACTGCGTTGGTTGGTAGGTGTGTGTGTGTGTGCATATACAGTCCTTTGAAAAAATATTTCCCCCTTAAAGACTTAAATATTGTTTGCATGGTTAGATACACTTTGCCCTTCTTTGTCAGGTGTACATAGAGTAGAGTAGAAATCAAATAGACACAGAATAGAAATATACTTTATTGTCTCACAATAACAGACCGATCCAACAGACATATCAGTCGATCAATAAATGAAAATCCAGTTATTACTGTCAATGTGCTTATTATTGTAGGCAATGTGCTTAAAAGAGGGAGAGGATTATGGAAGCAAAAGGAAAGAACACAATTTACCGGTGCAAACGTCAACATCTGAAGGCTTGAACAGGTCAAGAATCAGACGTTAGTCACAGCACCAGTCATGTTTTACCAGAAAGTATCAGACACTGATTGATACTTGATGTTTGATGCAGGTTTGATTTAAAGCATTTGTCACACCAATCGTTTTTCCCTGGCAAAATATTTTGGCTGAGATAACAACACAGGCTGAACCTGAATTTAAGTACGGTCCTTCTCTGGACGGTTCAAATAACAAAATTAAGTCTTTATGTGGCCTAGTTAAAGTCTGGACTTCAATCCAATTGCAATCCCGTGGTGTGAAACAGGTTGCTCATGCTTAAAAACTCTCAAATGTGGCTAAACAATCAATTCCTCAGCACAACTGGTTGGCACTTAACACAAAGGGCTGATGGCAATTGTTACCGCCAAGAACCAATTATTAGGGTTAGAAGCTCAGGTTCATTTCAATGTCTTATTTCCCTCAATTAAGAAAATAAATGTTTGTTGATGGCAAAGTTCATTTAAATAACTTATGGAAAATCAGAAGAAATCTGCAATGGAGCAAATGCTTTTGGACTACTCTGCAGAGAGGACTAGACTCTGCAGTTAGGAATGCTACCCTGCAAGGGGTGAAAACAATGGCAAAGTGGGAGGAGACAGAATGACAGAGAGAGAAGCTGAGAGGAAGCTAGAGACCCAAGACAGGAAGACAAACCAGTGTAGCAGGTTTGCGTCACTGTACGCAGTCCATCATGCAAAGCTGATGGAAAGAGAAGAAGAGCGACAAAGAGAGAAAGAGAGGAGTTTGGTGCTGATGTCACCACTGAGCGCTGTCCACATCGACCGACATGATGGCTTGGGATGTGATCAGAGGACACGTTTTGTGAAGGTACGGTTGCCGTTTGTGTAAATAAGAAGCTTTGTTTCTTTGTATTAATGCAGGTTTAAAGTTTTATCCCAGGTTACACAGATGGGAGGCTTAGGAAGCCTGCAGCACAGGTGTTTCTGTAAGCTGACACTCAGACTCTCCTACACTGGAAAGCACCTCTAAAGGCTATTATTAAGAAAATACATACTGTAATATAGACTCAAAATGCTTCAAACCTTGACAAGTGATAGTGCTTTGGGTTTTTAGACTTTATATTTGAATAATTATTGGATTTTTTTCTTATCAGTCATCACTCTGGGACAGTTTCACCTGTTGGAAATGCCTGTTATGTTGCTGCTGTACACTCAGATCGACGATAAGACATTGTCTGACAGCAATATCATCTTTCTCTCAGTGGCCTGTATGGAAATTAAGCTGGCTTTGTCATTATCTGTTGTTACTTTGTCTGCTTAATGTATCTGAATCCACTAGCACAAGATTTTTCACTTAGTTTGGTTGTCTCACTGAGACCGATACATACTCATGTTATGGTGGCGATTTAAAAGCATTGTTTTTAGCTGAGTAGGATTGCTGTAAGGTGAGTTTTTCCAGTTTTTGGTTCAGGTTTTGCCAACAAGTTGTCTTGAGCTTGTTGCCTGTATAAACAGATATCACAGTGTGTGTGTGTGTCAAAAGCAGAGAGCTGGTCAGGGTTTGGGTGTTTTATTTTACTTTGACTAGAAAGTCATGAAGACAGTAAAATATTGTAATATTAGATGACTGAAAAGTTCAGAGTAATTTAGTTTTTTTATGTTTTCCTTCCAGTTAATATTGTTTTTTATATATAGTGGCCTGCAAAAATATCCATACAACTTTAATATGTATACACTTTCACACATTACAGTTTTGTTGAAACACTAACACAAAGTTTCCACATTATTCAATATAATAATGAAGTGGAAGTAAAAAAAACAAAGAAAGATGTAATCTTGTTTTCTTCAGAAATACGAATCTGGAAATTTTGGCCAGCACATGAATTAATGTGTATTTAATAATTTTTTGCTTTTGAGGTACGTTCCGTCCAACTCTACACACACACACACACACACACACACACAAACAAAACTTCAAGTTGTTCGCAAAATAGCTCAAATTTAGTCAGACTCAAAAGAGAGAAACTGTAACAGTCGTTTTTAAGTTTTGTCACAGATTCCCTGTTGGATTTAGATCTGGACTTTGATTACGCCATTCTAACATATGAATATGCTTAGATATAAACCATTCTATGGTAGCTCTGGTTGTATTATGGTCCTCTAACGAAAATACGACTTCCTTTCAGTAGCCCTGTGCTTAGCGCCATCCATCTCTGACTAGTTTTCAGCATCCTGCTGAAGAACAGCATCCCCATCAGCATGCGTCTTGCCACACAGTTTTTTTCAAGTTGATGAAAATATTCAAATTTGTTTTATTATTTGGTTTATTCTAAAGGTTTGGTGTATTGACTTCTCTAACACCGACTCTTTCATAAAGGAAAGGATCTGTTAGATGTGCTCCTTGGTCGTAATGATGCTATTTGTTGGCTAATGTTTTTAACAAGCCTATAACGTCTTCATAGTACATCTCTATTTATGCTGCAATCAAATTATGCATACACAGACTCTCATTAGTAATAATGTAACTGCTGCAGGCTTTTGCTTGATTTTATATATGGGCTTTAAATTAAAAGAATAGGATACAATTCCTCTTCATAAAAAATGTTCATGTAAAGAAATTGAGACATTTTCCTTGTCCTTCCCAGATATATACAAGTTTGGGTGGTCTGCCACATAATACCCAGTATTTTATTGGAATGACACATTCCAATGAAATGTGAAAGTGTCATTTTCTATTGCAAAAAGCAATATTTTTGCTACTTTAATTGCTCTCTAGTAAAAGTATCTCTTACATCCTAAATGTATTGATCACTGTGAGCCTGTTTGACTGTTTCTGCTATACATGTCAAAATGTATAATATACATGTTCTTCCTAGCCTTTTCTGAAGACTAAAAATTTACCTTTTTTACATTTGGCAGGTCCTGGAAGTTTGTCACTGAAGCTGAGAATTTAAATTTGAAGTCTCGGAAAACAAATTCAGAAGAGGAACCAAAGAAGACGGTCTAAGTGCCAACCATGTTTAGGGATTCATCCAGAGTATTTCGTTTTTGAAATAAGCTTTTTCTGTTTTATTGCAAAAGTTCTTCAAAAAGACAGGGATCTGTCAAACATCAATTTCTACTTGTCTCTTTTTGAGAAACACAATTTTATTTAAAAAAAAATCTTTTTTAACTCTCAAACAATGGACCTGCTCCCACCTTCAACAAGTGAAAATAACCCACAGAGGACGGGTACACGCTTCACTGTCCGCTCAGCTAACTCTCCTTCGTACAGTCTCAGTCGTAGGACAGGGATAAGGAAGAGGCTGACAGCTGAGAATGCTGATGACACCAATTGTTCAAACACAAAAGAGGACTTGGGTTTTGTCTACCAGAAAGACATCAACCAGAATGATACAGTCGAGAGAAGTCCCCAAGAGAATGGGACTGATGCTGGAGGAAGCCTGGCACTCCATGGCCTGGGCAGGACAGAGGGAAGGGGAGGCAACCTGCCAAACAGAAGTATGAGTTTAGACTGGAGATCAAAGCCAAGAAGGACTGCCACAGCTGGTGAACCCAGATTGCTTGGTAAAAAAGAAGCTAGAGGTTTCGAGGAAGGAAGGACAGAAATTGAGAAAATACCGAGAGGTGGGGCTTCTTCCTCAAGTCCAAGTTACTTTGAAGACAATCACTCAGTAAATCACAGTGACTTTGCAGACAGAATCAGTAAGAACAGCACACTTCCTGTCAGATTTAAGACTGAGTCTGGGCCTGGCTCAAGGCTCGACTGTCCGTCAGGGACCCAAGGTGGGCAGAGCATCAAAGAACGCATACAGAAACTCTTTGAATCTGCTGGTGATACAGCAGCTGGGGGAACCTTTCCCAGGCGGTTCTCATCGTGTGACGACTGCATTCCGGTGAGAAAAGCAGCGGCAACCATGTGGGCTCCAAAGGAAGCAAATCCTCCAAGCTCTGAGACGTCAGCTTCTTTTGAGACAGTCAAACTCAAAGGGAGATCAACAGACACACGTAGGCAAGAAGAGTTAAGTAGCAAGTATTTAGGGGAAGATGGTTACTGGAGGGAGACAATAGAAACGGGCACAAAGTCCTTGGACAGAGCGAGGAGCAGGAACACATTCGCAGGTCGAATTAGGTCTGCCAGGACCACAATTGGCATGGTACAGCCCCAAACATATGAAGAATCCATGCTTACACAGAGAAAATGGTACAATCAAGAAGACAGAAGAACAGACGTGACTGAAATAAGTAAAGCCCAGAAGGGCAATAAAGAAATAGATGAAGGAACAAAACAACAAAGTAAACCCTGGAGTGGAATTGGAGACGACGTTTTTTATGCAAAGCCAAGTGAGGGCACCCTGCCATCGCCAGAGTGGAAAAAACTTCCAGAGATTCAGTCCTCCTCTTCAGCCAGTGTGAGAAATAAGATACATCAGTTTGAAGCTCTGACACAGAGAGCAGCAAGCGAAGTACAGGTCGTAAGGCGAACTTTCTCTGTACAGGCACAGCCCTGCCAACCCCAAAACAGGATTAAGAAGAGCGGGTCCGCAAAATACATAGGTGAGCGAAGCTATAGGTGGGAGACGAAGACAGATGGAAGCAGTGAAAAAAGGACGATGTTTGCATCAGAGAAGTCTTTATCACTGGTTGACTTAGGAATCAAACCAGGAATGTCAGAGACAGATTCAGGTAATTCATTAGACAGAAGGGAAAACGATTTATCCAGCCACAAGAAAACTTTGCACATCCCTCTCAATGAAGGAGCGCAAAAGCGCAGCAGATTTCTTTTCGCCAAGGACTCAAACTTGAGAGACACTGTGACATTAACACATACATCAGAGATGCAGCCAAGGCCACAGTGGGAAATTTCTTCACCAGTTAGTGATGATGACAAGACTCCAACAAACACCCCTCTGAACACCTCTCCTTTTCCTTCGCCCTTCCAAGAACCAGAGGGTTTCTTTCCCATTGCAGATAACATGAGCCTTCATGTCACTGGGCAAGAAGTCAAAGCTAAAGACACAGACTCTACTCTTCCTCCTCCAGTCATTCTCTCCCAGACCAGTGAGTCAGACGTTTTCATAACAGACAACGAAAAAACTAGAGACAATGATTCCCTAGATCTCCCTCCCGACACTTCTTGCCAAAACAACTTGTCGGATGTCTCCTGTTCAAATATAAAAGCAGAATTACCTAAAGGGAGGAAACAGCTGTTGGATCTGAAAGCATGGATAGCCGGCCTGGACCCAGAGTATAAAACCTGGAACGAATACATGGTGGGGAGTGACGATGATGATGAAAGCACACAGAAGGATGATGATTCAAACGACTCTGACTCTGGGGATTCTTCAGCGACCATAACGAGCAACACGAGCCAGACAGAAAACAGGAGTTTCAGCCTCAGGTAGCTTATGTTTGCATTATCAGATTTCTTGTTTCATGGAAGTTGTAGTTAAAGTGACTTACTTGTTTTCTTCTCACACTCCTGCTGCATCACAGTCTTTCAAACTTGTGCTACTTCTCTGGTACTGACGTCGAATCAGATAATGACAATGATGATTGGCAGCTGCCAGGCCGACGATCTGCCTCATTAAGCTCAGATGTCTCTGCCTTTTCCTGCGTCTCTCTGCTTCCCTCTGATGAGCTCGACAAGCTGGTAGAGGAAGTCAAGAACCTAGGGGAAGAAACATTACAGGTACAGGGGATGAAAAATGTTTTAAATTATTTTTCTTATGCCAGTGTTATAAGCAAATGATAACTGAAAAAAGTGTTTGTGTCCAACTGCAGTAAATAAAGGCTAAAGAATCATAATTTTCTTAGGTGGTGAGAGCTAAACTATTTCCGTTTATAGGAAACATTTGGTCTTCTTAAGGTCTCGTGTGTTTCAGGAAGAAAAGGTGAAACTATTGTTTCCCATTTGTTTGTTTCCAACCAAACTACCTTTGTCTCTGTAGTAAAAAAAGCTCTGAATGCTAAAGTGATCCATCTGCATTCCAGTAGCATGTGCAAGGCCTGCATGCAGAGCTTGTGTGAGTGTGCAAATGTACTCTGAGGCGTGTAATGTTGAGACAATGCATTCAAGTTAGACTAACATTTTCTTGAGGGACTCTGCAATTAAATTTTTACCATTTTCTTCAAAACTTCATTTGTTTTTAGAATGAAAAGTATTATGGCACTAATATTTTTTCTCTTTCTTGTCTGTCTTGCAGGACTACGATGATGTGCAGGTGGTGGTTCTGCACAAGGA
The DNA here is from genome assembly GCF_051168715.1 of Poecilia mexicana. Taxonomy (NCBI): domain Eukaryota; kingdom Metazoa; phylum Chordata; class Actinopteri; order Cyprinodontiformes; family Poeciliidae; genus Poecilia; species Poecilia mexicana. The sequence goes on from NW_028263385.1 coordinate 15,727,013, forward strand.
GGTGGGAGTAGGACTTGGCTTCAGTCTGGCAGGGGGTGTAGACCAAAACAAACCTGTCACTGTAAGGAAATCGCCCATTTCTCTTTCTCCCGTGGTAAATGTCATGACAGTTTCTGTCTTCATTTTTCTGCTGTCTCATTATCTCGCTTTCAGGTGCACAAGGTTTTTAACTCAGGCGTTGCAGCCCAGGAGGGTTCGATTAGTGAGGGAGACCACGTCTTGTCCATTAACGGCACTGCCTTTTCAAAAAGTACTCACGGGGAGGCTCTGAGGACCCTCAAAAAGGCAAAGAGTCGAGAGATGGCAGTGGTGGTGGTGAGGAAAGGTGACCTCAGTCAGACAGAGACTCAGTATGAGACAGGTGAGAGGCGACGCTTTACAAAGAGTCTAAACATGTGAATCTTTGACAATGGAACTTAAAGTAAGTACAATGTGTGTGTATTTGTACACCTTAAAGGCCAGCGTGTGTGTATCCAGCTCGAGAAGAACAGCAGGGGTCTGGGTTTTAGCCTGAAGGGAGGTGGGGATTCCTATCTAGGGAACAGACCACTCACCGTCCAGAAGATCTTCCAGCGTAAGAACATCAAAAACACTATTTGAACATCAAGGAATAGACCGATATCACGTATTAAATGAAAACCATTAGCGAGTTCCTCAAGTTCATCATACTATACTACATTACATTTTATTACATTACATTACACTATATTATATTGCTGTATGGCAGCTCTCTGTAAGTTGTGGTCAAATGGAGGAAATCATATCATAAATCAAATTATTTAAGAATTTGTATCAGAAGTAAGAAACACAGTCAGTCTTTAAGAAAACCTAAAAATGTTTGCAACTTTTAATCTGTCAGTAGTTTTCTCCAGCAATCAAACCATTTGTTTTTCCAGTTTTATGTTTGTCAAAATATTGGGTATGTTGGAAGTATTTTGGGTTCTTTTCTTTTGTGCTGTACAACAACATGTGGCTCTAAAACTGAAATGATTTAGGAGATTACCCTATATGTGTAATTTAGAAGATAATATGTGAATTTCTGTTCAGCTTTAATTCAAAATATTAAATAGACAAACTGAGTGAAATAGCAGTCCCATTCCTGTTTGCTTGTAGTTTGGGCTAAGCTAGTAGGGCTTTTAAAAATAACTTTTAATTGACATCTTCCTGTTAAAATATATTTTTAATATGGCTTTTTAAAAAGCCACTGTCATATAAAGTTGTATTTAATTTTTATTTTTTTCTCTTTTCAGATGGTCCTGTTGACAAGGTGTTCCCTGGTGATGAGATTTTAGAAATTCAAGGCTTCAGCGTGGTGGGGAGGAGACGCCTGGAAGTGTGGAATTTCATCAAAACTCTTGCCTCCGGGCCTGTGGAGGTGGTGCTACGGCGGCCGCTTAAAGTTACGCAATTATGAGGACAGTCCTGATGATTCACCTTGTTCACAATTTAAAGAATGTGGACCAACCAGAAACTCAGAAGCTGTACAACTGACGGCTTTGGATCCTACCATGGAAACCAACTTTTCAAAACAAAACCGTCTGGACTTTGAATGCGTTGAACAAACAGTCATCATGATGGTATGAGCAACGGAAGTCGAAAACCAGGTCAAAGGTGTACATTTTTTTTGTTATGTGTCTTAATGTAAATCTACCTCAAGGCCTGAGATATTCAGTGTAATAAATTGTATAAATGTTTTACACATTTATAAAACCAACCAACATTTAAGAAGAAAAAATGTTGTAAATATGTAGAAATCTGACACTTAATGTATTTTACAAAATGTGTTTTATTGTGAATAACTGCTTTTATTTTGAAGTATTTTTAATAAATACATATATTTTGATTAAATTATGTATTCTTAGTATTACTAGAGAGGAATATTAACCTGCTTTGTGTTGATTGATATATGGGTTCATGTTTTTTACGCAATTTTAATTTTAAAATGCTTATGAAATATTACTTCTGACTTTTTAATAATCTTTGAGGGTTTGCTAAAGGGAGAAAACAATAACTTTAAAAAAGTACTTTATATTTTTATACTGTACATTTTTGCAGCACTCTTGTTCGTCTCTTTTTAACGCTGTTTTAGTTGCTGTCCCTTTAAGACCAGACGGTTCAACTTATTGATCGGAAACTTTGAAAGGCAGAGGCTGAGTCTGTATTTGAACTGTGTAAAGTTTACATGGTGGAGAAATGTTAAAACACAGATAAAATTAAAAGTAAAGAAATTTTTGCATTAAACATAAAAATACTAGAGATGTAAGTTCAACAGGAGTTTTAAAAAAAAAGTCCAAGCTGTAAAACACCGTTGCATATAATGTACATGTACATTCTGAATTAACTGAAGCGTGACTTCTTATTGGTCATGTTTATTTAAAAAACAGAACGTGTTCTTTGCTAAAGTCAAACCTTTGGAGGTGGACGTGAATATCTGCACAGGCTTCCTTTTGTAATGAAGACAAGATAACAGTATCTGACAATGGCTGTGATAAACTGATAAAGGCAGGCCATGGTAGTTCCTGTATCCACAAAGACAAAACAAAAATAGAAACAACCTGCAGATATGTCATAAAACCTTGTTGTCATCATCGATTAATTTCAAAACTAACGGAAAAAATGATCAAAATAATAATAAACATGACATAAAAGAATCAGAAATTTAAAACCATAAAATATCAAATCAAGTAAAACATACAAAATGACATAAGATACAAAAAAGTCCGGTGGTTTTAATGAAATTGACTTAATGAAAATTATTTACATAAAAATGGAGCAATGATGTTAAGTTCATCATTCAAAATTGGGTCTGCAGCACAACTGCAAACCCACCAAGACATCAGAGAAGCAGCCAAGAGGCTCATGGCATCTCTGGAAGAGCTGTAGAGATCGACAACTCAGGTGGCAGAAAAACTGAACTTTGCAAAACATGCAACATGTGTCTAGGAAAACCAACAAACCCTGAACACATCATCGCCACGGTGGATGATGAACGATGTTGATGGCAGTATAATGATAATGGGTAACACTTTACTTGAAGGCTGACATAACACTGTCATAAACATGACATAACGTCTGTCATGAACATGAATGAGTCTTTATGAATGTCTATGACTGTTGTCATGAAGTGTCATTCGGTAATTAATGACACCAACTTTGCATGATTTTGTAAATAATGGCATTTTAATGCAATGTTGGCATTTTTAATGGACTTTCAATGCAACTTTTAGAGCAACTTTGCATTAAAAGTGTAATTATTTACCAAATGACACTTCATGACAACAGTCATAGACGTTCATAAAGACTCGCTCATGTTCATGACAGATGTTATGTCATGTTTATGACAGTGTCATGTCAATCTTATTCACATCCCATCAAATAAAGTGTTACATGATAATGTTTAAATAAATATTTTAAAAAATTATAAGCAAGTCAAGAGACACTAATACAGAACTAACAAAGGTTTTTTCATTGGTACCATTTTAAGGTTTGTCAGTAAAATCATTAACCAGCTAGAAGGAGTAAAGGGACAGAATAATAGCAAAATAAATGATTATTTAACTTTTAATGAAAGTTAAATAATAGGGTAAACCACAAACCTTCAGAGCTGAAGATGCTTGTCCATAGAGCGCTATATGTAAACATAATGTTGGAAAGTTAAGTGAAAGGAAAAAGGGTGACAGGGAAAACAATTCTACAGTTTAGGGGATGAGTGAAATTTCTAAGTTATTTGATAACCAGAGTGAAGTTTCCACAGACAGTGGAAAGTCATAATGTGATGGTCCACTGAGTTTTATCAAGTCCAAAATCCGCACAGTCACCAATCAGGACATTTTAGAGCACTTCATTCTTCCCTAGTGATGAGCTTTATGGATATGCTCTTTTATCAACGGGACTTTGTACCTGATCACACCGTCAAACATGTGACACGTACTAATACCTGATTTAATAACCACAGTGTCCCTGTGCTTGATTGGGCAGCAAGCTGACCCGACCCAGATCTTTACGGCTATGAGATACAGCCACTTGGAAGATGAGACGTATCCAATTCAACAATGCAGATAAGCAGTAGGCTGCAATCAAAGAAAGTTGAGTTGCGGTACCACAGGTGGATCGCCTCCATGCCAACTTCATTGATGCAGTAATTCTTGCAAAAGGAGCCCAAACCAAGTACTGAATGCAGATCCTTCACAGAACATTTTCAGAAAGCTGACATTTTTGCATTAAGAATGCGTTTTTATTCTAATTTACCTGAATATTGTGTTTTCTTTACCAGTAGATCATAGTCATGAAATATAACTGAAAATAACTGTTGAAATAAACCAATGTGTGGAAATAATTTAGATAATATCTATTAAAAAACCCAAAAGTGGGTTTTACTCGTGCATAAATCTGGAGATCAGTTGTCAATGATGCAAAACTCAAATGCAAGACTTGTTTACGTGCTCTTTAGGAAGAAAGTTATAAATGACAAGTTATCAAGTCAAAAAGACACAAATCAGAGTATTGTCTGCAGAAAAGCGGATTATGGTAAATATGACCCAGGGGAAGCATACAGTATGCAATGTGAATACCGTTGATCAGCTACAGCAAATGAAACTGCAGATATTAGACTGAACATTTCTACACTTGCTTCAAAAACTTTCCTCCTGTTGCTGTTACATGTATGCAGCTGCAAATCTAATTTTATTAAATTCGAATTAAATAAATAAAAAATATGCTGTGCAGACATGATGCCAAGGATTAACTGTTAAAAAATAGAAGATTGCCATTAAGATGAAAACTACTGAAACATATGATCAGACATTTTCATCCTTGCAGAAAGCAGGACTGAAGTGCTTCATCATAGAATCGTTTATCTTATCTGTTGTTCGCTCTCATTCAGTGCACCTCTGTTGATGGAAATCAAGAGCAATAAAACTTTGACAAAGCAAGTAAATTATTAGGGTTGCATAACAGTCATGGGTTCAGCAGGCGGTCATGATGACAACATTAGTTGTGATGAAAGTGTTTTATCATCTGCAGCTTAATGTCACACAAGTTGATAACAGATCAAAACCAGATACTAGAAGTGTCTCCCTTGCTAATTTGTGGGACAAATTAATTCTGTTCATATCTAGGTATACAGAAATATGTGAATCAAATCTTGTCAGTGAAGCTGTTACTTATATGAGCAGATTCAAATACATTACTGTCATGTCAACTTGAACCAATAGTGCAGTCAAATTCATTTCATAATGCCAACCAGTCAAGGGCTCTCTCTCTCTCTCTCTCTCTCTCTCTCTCTCTCTCTCTCTCTCTCTCTCTCTCTCGCTCTCTCTGTCACACACACACACATACATATGTACTGTATATATCTTAAGGAAGTCCGACAGATTATATTGGGTCAAAGTCACTGACTTGACAACGACCCCTTTTCTGATGCAAGCATGTAACTAACTATATAGTTATTACAATTACAACTATAATGACTTAATGCTCACTGCAAATTTGCTGTACTGGCAACGTATCCAGGTGTTTGAAACACACAGATTCCCCTAAGAAAGGCTTAAGTAAAATTTATTCACACTAGATCTTACTTTTAGTGATTACTGCAGGTTCACAGTGATTAAACCCCTGAACGGAAATCTTCATTAGAGCACACATTTGCAAATGTAACTAACAGCAAATCCAGGAAGCACTCCTGCACAGATATTGTTCTAAAGACAATATTATGTTTGCATTTAATAACCGTTTGCATACAAATTATTATCACACCAAACTAATTAATTTCAAGGATTAAAAACTTTCACCGTGGGTTATAATGAGTGTGGTCAGGACGTAGTATAAATCTCTGTGCTTATGTAACTTGCACAGCTCAAACATTTATTTTGGTATGATGCACTCCATCTGTATCTTTGTGAGTTGGATGCATTGCACATTGTCTTGAATGTTTTGTAGGCTTTGAAATCTTGCTTGATTTGATCGGTACTAATCCTTATTTGTTCTGTGTAATTGAAGAAAACCTTTGATAGGTTTTAAAAATGCTCCAGTGGTTCATTACACTTTATCACAGCTTTCTGATTATATGTTTTTATAGCCTCGCTTTATGTAAGCAACCCCTAATAGATGTAACACATCATGTTATCTGCAGCAGCCAATCCTCAAGAGGTTAAATAGGTGATAGTCTTGTCTGATTCTGCAGAGCTGCAGGGTGAACCTGAAGAGAGGGGAGCATCTTTAGACACTCAATTATCTCCAACACGACCCTGTATTCACTAACACAGATCAGATCCTGAGCAGATTTAGTCAGACTTGTGGGTGAAGAGTGCTGTGACTCCAATCCAACCATGCTGAATCCACGTTTGTTGAGAGTGAGGAGCGCTCTGATCCGACAATGCATGGCTGAGTTCTTGGGAACGTTCGTCTTAATTGTAAGTTACACTAAAGTTTTAACTCATCCTTAAGATCTTTTTTTTTTTTTTTTTAACAATGACAGCATGCTTATCTGGTTTTCAACCGAAACCGTGCAATTTATGGCAAAAGCAAATAATTTTCCTGCAGTTTTGCAAAGCTAATTCAAAGCTATAGAGACTCGCACAGAGAAATACAGCAGTGAGACAGTTTTATTGGCCCGAAAGTTTTGGCGCTCGGACACCGGCAGAATCTCCGCGAACTTGGACAGTCGGCTCGGGGCGAAGCTCAGGGTGGTCTTCCCCCGGGCCCGGGCACTGGTGGTGGAGTACAGCCTGGAGAGGAAGGATGTGCTCCACCACCAGCGAGCCTGGAAGATGTCCGGGAGGATGAGGGTGGAGACGGGGAAGAGGTGGGTCGAAACGCGGCTGAAGCAGGTGGTTGTTTGGCCTTTTGAAGGAGCTCTTGCGTGGTGATTGGCTGGGGCGGAGCGACAATCCGGTGCTGGTTGGCTGAGGCGGAGGCGTGGTAATTGATTATGCCCCGGAAGGCTGAAGAGAGTCTCACAGGTTGAATTTACTCCTAGACTTCATTTTATGATTTATTGATTTTTCATTGTCAAAGTGATTTCAAGTGGAGATTAAAAATAAAGAAAGAAATCAGGAATTGAAAAGGTTAAAATCCAAACTTATATAAGGTAACTTAAATTGTTCTGCAGGCAATTTGAGAAAATACATTTAAAAAATCCTCTTATAAAAAGACTAGACATGAGAAATTTCTAAAGAATTACATTAAAATTTGGGCATTACATATAAACAAATAATAAGGAAATTTCTCATTTAAAGCAGATACACAAAAATTGATAAAATAGGCTTTTAATTTTAATGGATGACAGCAACCAGTCATGTTTTTAGTAATTTAATATGCAGTTCTGCACATCTCAGGTTTTTATGGAGTGATTACTTCCTGAATGCTTCCTTCCTGATTTAGTTCTGGTCCCAAGACAACTGAGACAACTAGTCTGTAATGATGTGTAAGATTATGTAGGGTTGATACTTGACAAGTAACTATTATATATAATTAAACTCAAGACCATTCAGCACCTCGTAGACACATGATCAGATTTTGAAATATATCCTGTGGCAAAAAGATGATAGATTTTTTTTGTCAATTTAGGGCTGGTGTAATCATACCCTGTTGTTAGTCAGCAGCGTTCTAGCTGAGCTGTAGCTGCCTGATCAGAAGTTATTCACACATTTAGAACATTTTATATAAAAGTTAAGAACAGACAAGAACCAAACTACATGAAAAAGAACTTGAAAAAGTAAATAAATATGAAATGGTTTAAAAGAATGAGATCTTGAGAAAATGTAGCACTGTTTTAAAAAAAGCCAAACTCTACATGGATGTATCCTTAGTTTGCTTTGTAGACCGTTTAAGTTGTCCTCAGGTCTTCAGGTGTCTCCCCACAGGTTTTAATTCTTAGTTTAGGTATCAACAGACAACCTTTTCCAAAAGACCTTAGGGGCCTGTAAAAGCAAATAAGATTAAAGTAAGTTGGACTAAGACAGTGGTTCCCAAAGATTTTCTTCTTGGCCTCCCCATGGATTACAATAAAAACCCCCAAAAAAGAAAAAAAAATCAACTGGGCACACATATCGTTCAACCAGACATAAACCCATACACATATTTTGTTTTCAAAGTCCACTGAAGTTTATTTCACACTTCAGGTTTCAACAAAGCAATCTACAAACAAGTGTTTCTTTACAGTGAAACACTTTTGTGTCACTGTTTTTTTTTGTGTGTGTTTCTTTTTAGTTCTATGTAGAAGAGTTTTCTTTGCTCTCAGTGTTATTTCAAACATATTTCTTTTTTTTATTTGTAACAAAATTCAACTTTGCTATCATCAGTACATTAAAAAGCCTGTGTGCAAAATGGGGTTTAAACATGAACAGCTCCCTGATAAATTTTTTTTTTCATTCATCTCGCCCCCTACCCCCCACCCCTACCCCCTACCCCCTTGCAATGGCAGCGCGCCACCCCCTAGGGGGCGTCCCACACTTTGGGAACCACTGGATCATTACCAGTTTAAAATACCAGTTGAGGCAATTTAATCTATTTTAAATGCACAGGAAGCTCATACAAAGACCTTAAAATGTCTTTGTATGGTGTCTATTTGCATCAATTGTGATAGTTTGTAGAGGTACATTTTGTGCAGCAGTGCATTGCTATTATTAATTGGGAGTTCAAATACCACATAAAATGCAGTTTCTCCCATCACATGCCGATACTCTTGGGCCTCCAGATCTTGGTGTGTGAAAGTTTGAGCATTGAGACTGTGACTGGGTTAAAGTGGCTCTTATGTAAAAACACTGAGTAGTTATGTGACTATGAAAGCTCTATAAGCCTGGAGCATTCACTAGATTTAAATGTATGAAGGGCCTTAAATATTTACATAAATATTCTGCGGTTCATTATTTAGAATACAGATTTTTACGCTTATTTTCATATTAGGTGTTAAAGGGATTTTAAAAAAGTATTTTGGACTGTTGTTCTATCAGATCCAACCTTGGCAATTTTATCTCCAACCTGTAATCACTTGATTTATGGTGTTTTTTATCTTGTTGGTTTTGATGTCCTTCACTTGGTTGGCAAATGTATTAGATCAATAGCTATTACAGGAATTTTAAAGACGTAATATTCTTACAACAAAGAGATTAATCTTTTATTAGACCACTCTTTGGAGCTAAGTCAGCTTCAGTATTTCTAAGAAGACTTTCCATCCAGTTTACAAGCGTTTTATTGTTTTATTTTTTTCTTCCAGAATCCTAGAGGGCAGATACTAATGTTGGACATAAAAGATATCTATTTCTAACACCATTTTGGCATCGAATGTTTTTAACTGGACTCACTTTTTCATCAATTTATACCTGTTGATGAATAAATGGCTGCTATGTAAGAATATCGCAGCAAAATGTACATCTACATACTGTGTGCCTACCTTCATATTCTTCCCAGTGAAGGGAGTATTTCTTTTAATTTAAACCTAAGACGACTCTGTTTGTGTGTGTGTGTGTGTGTGTGTGTGTGTGTGTGTGTGCGTGTGCGTGTGCGTGTGTGTGTGTGTGTGTGTGTGTGTGTGTGTGTGTCATGAAGCTCTTTGGCTTATCAGCAGCAGCGCAGGTAAAAACCAGCAGAGAGACTAAAGGCCAAACTCTGTCGATCCACCTGTCTTGGGCCGTGGGAGTCATGTCAGCCACGTATCTCACCAAGGGGATCTCAGGTAAAAGTTGAAGGCAAGCTGCAGTATTCACAGAAATGTTCTCCGTGTAACGAGTAAACTCACATTTATTGCATTAACACGTTCACGTTGTTAATGCATCACAGAAAATGAGAGTGAGAATTAATTGCTGATAAGCAGAAGGATAAGAACATTGACTTTTAGTGCAACTGATTTGAGCCTCTGTTCAAAATGCATCAGTGACATTCGAAGTTTGGTTTTGCGCTACAAGTATCTACGTATGTCTTTATTTCTCCCCAGGTGCTCACCTGAACCCCGCTGTGTCGCTGTGTTTCTGTATTTTGGGGAAGCTGAGGTGGGGACAGCTGTTGCCCTACTGTGTGTCACAGATCTTTGGGGCTTATGTGGGAGCAGCGCTGGTCTACGCGCTCTACTACGGTTTGTCTTCCTGCTATTATTCTATGTGTTCCTGCAGTACCTGTCAGAAATGCTGACAACTTTTTTATTTTAATCCCAGAAGAAATAAAGATAAAGCCAAACCAATCAGTTCTATAAAAATAGAATAATATAGAAAAATGCAGAACATTTTGAAATAATTTAATGAATAAATAAATGAGCTCATTTCTCACCACAAAAAAACTTGGATATATTTGGGCACCTCCTCAACGAGCAGCATATTAAGGTACAAAAACCATCAGCAATATTGTATTAGAGTTCAAATATGTTTCAGTAAAAGCATAAAATAAGGCAAATCAGGTCATAATCGCCTCTCTATCATGTGAAAACACTGAAAAAAAAAGGTGACCCACACATTATCTGATCAGCCACATTATCATCTGTCATAATTTTGGGTCCATGGTAAAATATTAAAATTGTTTTATTGCTTGGCACTGCTCAGGCAGATCAATAAAAATGACAACACTGTATTTTTTTACAAAGCCCGGGTAATATTATTTAAAATGTTAAGAGCAGCAATAACCGATGAGACAGTTTTGAAATTGGTTTAAAATATGCCGACCCCAAACTTCACTTCTTTACAGAAAAAGAAGAAAAATCAAAACTTATAGATTTGGGAGATTTTGTCATGTTTTAGTCTTTAGTTAAAAATGTGGGACAGTGGCTGAGGAATAAAGTGGGCTGCCATTTTAATAAAGCAAGGATTCAGCTTTTCTGCACTAGCTGCTTTTTTGATCACATCACAATTTATTTTTCTGTGCTGTGAACATCTGCAGCAGACTGGAGTAAGTCTGAAGGGATGAAGTTTAGATAATCTGATAATTAGCGGAGCTTCAGGATTTAAAACCGGCTCAGTTGAAACAGGATTTAAGGGATCAAATAAAACACCTGCAGAGATTAAAAGTTCATTAAAGGATGCTTAATTTATTTTTCAAACTAATACTAAGACATTCAGCGCAGAGATTGTAATAATATTTAGAAAAGTAAGACATAAACCTAATCATTTTGTCTCTTGCTAAACCTGTTCTTTTCTTTTTTTTTTTTTGCAGATGCTATAATGGAGTTTAGTGGAGGCGTGTTGACCGTCTATGGCCCAACCGAAACAGCATCTATATTTGCCACGTATCCAACTGAGTACCTCCCGTTAGGAGGGGGTTTTCTGGACCAAGTCAGTGTTTATCAAGATGAAAACTGAAATCTTTAATAGTAGAACCTTCTTTTGATTCCAAAATCTTAATTTCATCAGGTAGTGGGCACTGGAACGCTGCTGTTGTGCATCCTGAGTTTGACCGAAAAGAGGAACGCCCCCGCTCCCCCTGATCTGATTGCTCCCATAGTTGCAGGCGTCGTGCTCGGCATCATCATGTCCATGTCGGCTAACTGTGGCGCTGCTTTAAATCCCGCTCGAGACCTGGGGCCACGCCTCCTCACGCTGACTGCAGGCTGGGGAACCGAAGTCTTTACGTAAGAACGTTCTCCTGCGTTTGCTCATTCACCTCGAATTCAGCAGTCACCTAACACATTTATAGGAACTCTTTGCTCTGTAGTTGCGATCTGAAAGATGAGTGACTGTTTTACTCAACACCTGATAAGAATCTGTTGTTTGTTCCACAACACAAGCTGTGAATAGGATTTTAAGAGCCTCGTTCCACAAATACTTACTTGACTCACCAGATATTATCTGCTCAAGGCGGCGTGTGTTGACTCTTCAGTTTCAGGGCAAAACTCCAAAAAGCTTTAAGGTGCGGCTTTCCGCTGCTGACTCATTATTTACAACACTTGCAAAGAAAAGCTGCTGCTCTTCTCGTTTTATTTATAGTTCAGTTTAACAAGTGATTATTAAGAAGTGATTATTGCCTGGACTGGAAAGGGTGTGTAGGAAGATGATTACTGCAATCTATCCATTTTCCACCAGTGAGAGCCCAGACATCCATTTCATATGGATATTGTTAAAGTAATTTCCTTAGGTCAAGAAAAAAAAAAATCAGAGTGCAGATTAAATTTTTCAGAGCACGTCTCAAAAGTCTTACATCAGAAAAGTCCATTTTAATTTGACTAATATGCTTTCAAAATCTATAGAAAGGCTGATTGTGATTTTTTTGTCCCATGGACATTTAGATTTGTCTTAGTTTACAACACTGATAATGTCTTGCTACCTGGCAAACATTTAAATCTTGAACATTTTTGTAATTTTATTATTTCTCCTCAGGTCTTTCAACTACTGGTTCTGGGTACCAATTGTGGCTCCGATTATTGGGGCTCTTACAGGCACTTCTTTGTATTTGATCTTCATCGAATGGCAGCTGCCTGATGAACCGCAGGAGAGTCACCCAGAAATATTCTCCGTCAGTGCGAGCATCAAGCAGTCCGTCGCTTTGTGGGAAAAAGGAGAGGAACCAAAGTCGACACATTTTTAATTCCTAAATGTTAGTGAAAGACCTTTAAGCCTTCATGCCAATGCAAATAACTACTAATTGTTCGTTCCAGTTGGTTGGTGATATTTTACAAAGATGAAGTATTTAGCTCTGCAGGTAAAACACAATCATCTCCTGAGTTATGTCAATGAACTGCGCTAATCCTACTTAAAAACTACTGTAAAATTGCTGAGGTAACATAACAGTTTTACTCTGTACTTCTCTACAATTGAAAGTTGCAGTTCAATATGCATCGGTTGCATCCAAAACTCATGTTAATCTGAACAATTAATAGTAAATTACTGTAATATGATAACAAGCTGCTGTCTTTTACAAGAAAACTGTAAAATACACCCCAGCATGAACCAAAGTAATCCAAAACCGAAGCGAAAACAGATTACTAGAACAAGTTACTGAATTCTTAGGAATACTGTCAAATAAAACAAAACAGACTGAGAAAATCAGAAACCAAGAAAACTAAACTGCACTTAAACCATAGCACAAAACCAGAACTCAAACCAACATGAGAACCAACAAGTCAGGAGAAGAACAGGAAATTTGTTTAGTGGTGATTATTGGTACTGAGACTCTTCAGTACTGTATGCTTCAGTGATTTTAACTATACTTCTACCACAGGGCTCCATTCTTGAACCTGCTGCCACTTGGTGCTATTCACTCGTAATCTTTTTTTTTTTTTTTTTTTTAAGAAACAAGACCAGTCTCATGTTTAAGCTCAATGCCAACAGCAGCACCCTACTACGTTTATGTTCCCTGATTCATGTTATGTGACAAAACCAGTATTACAAATGGTGATGTGGGACTGTACTTTTCCTTTAAACTCAACAAATGCTGAAACATTTTCTGTTGACCACCTGTGCAATATGTTCTGCTGTTAAATTTTCTGCAACTACATATTCCACAGTAAAATATCAGTGGTAGCAGTTGAGTTAGTTGGCAACTCAGCCACAAAGTGGTTGGCCACTTTAAATTGTAGAGTGGGGTCAAGAGATGCTGTGGTGTAAAAAGCTGAAAGTTTGCGCAAAGTCAATAACTACAGATGTCCAAGCCGTATTTTGGCCTTCACACAGAGCTCTGCATAGAGAGTGGGCTTATGTGCCTCCAATGTGCCAAAACCAAACATTGGAGGCCATCTGCAGGCTACAAGTAGATCTGAGAAGAAGATCGTTTCTACAATTCAATCCTTAGATTCTTCTTGCCTCAAGCAAAAATACATAGTGGGCTTGTTTGAAATAATGTCTTTTCTTTTATTTTAATTATAAGCTTGTGTCTCAGAGTCTTCCCTGGAAGATGTCATATAAGCTTCTTTAAATGTGACAAATTCATACTTTTTTAATGAATAACAAGACATTTAAATTAATTTCATGCTCCCAGTGTCAGAGCACCAGAAACCAACAAGTTTCTTTTAATCTCCTGGTGAAGCCCAGAGTGATTATTATATTGCATTTTCTGTGCGTGCAGAAAGTGAGGAATTGGTTCCCTGTGGTGCGAAGTAGGTGCTCCATGCTTGTTGCTGACAGAGGGAGTACTGAATTTTCCTTAAATCCTGAATATGAGTGTGTGAATGTGAATATGAATATGCAGGTGCAAGCAAACCTTAAAGGTTTATCACAAAAGTTTTTCAAATTGGCACTCCAACGCTTCCCAGATGTTCACATTCTATGTTAGTATGTCTAAAATAGAGAGGGACTAAACTAGAACTCGTCTCCTACAACCATATTTTATATGAGTACAACTTTTTCTACAGGTCATTGAGATGTTTATAGTGCTGCACTTGTTTTTCCTTTGTTTTAACTCAGAGAAATTAATCATATCTGCACAACCAGTCATTTCTTGCTTTAAGACATATGATTTTAAAATTACGACTAAAGTTGCTGTGAAGGTGTGCACCTGACAGGTTTTTTGTTCAAATGAGGTTTTTTTAATAGACCTTTTTGCATGTGTTTGTTTAATTGCACATGCCATTGCATACTGTGTTAAAACAGATGTGTAAAGACACATTTAATCTTTCTTCTTTGTCCATAAAATGTATTCAAAATATGACAGATATGTTAAATAAATGTATAAAAAATTAAGAGTGCTGTATTGTTCACAATTTAAATTCTTGCATTGTCACTTCAAGTTTTGAAAATTGATTTCATTTGGATGTTTTGTTTCAAGTAATGAATATTTTCACAACAGTGGAACAATGCTGACAATAAAGAATGCTGTAACGTTTATTTATGTGTAAGTTGTTTTTGTTTTTTTTCTTTTAAGAAGTTGTGTTGATTGATGTTTCATTTAATCTAATTTATGGTCTGTATGAAATGCAGATTGTAGTGACATAAAAGAAGTCAGATCGTGGTCAATATATTCTAGAAACCTTACCTGTAATTTGACATAAATCCTATGTAATTTAACTGAAAACCATCAGAAATTGTGCAGAAAAGCCCTCTTTGGGCTTTCATGGTGAGCAGGTTTGCTTGGTATTACCTTATCGCTTTGTAGTTTTTCTTTTTCCATCATTTGCATAAAAATATCAATTTTTCAAAAGTCTGTAAGCAGCTGCTCTTTAGGTTTTTCACACCGTGAGAGTCTAATGATAAGAACAAACTGTACAGATAAGCAACTCCAAACAGAACGGTCTGATTGTCTGCTATGTACTCGTCCAAAGGACTCCATAGGAGCCCTCCTGTGAGCGATAACAGTTTTAAAACCCTGCAGGGTTACAGGAGTCCAGAGTTCAGCTAGACAGTTATTCTTTCTATGACATTAGCCCCTTAAATTCACTGATGTAAATTCATGTAAACTATATTGATGTAAATCGTTTTCCTGCTCTAAAATAATCTTGGAAAGCTCTAAATTTAAAGTATTCGTGTATTCATACGTTTTAAAGAAGGTAAAGATGAATTTTATATAAATATAAATATATTTTATATATTGTAAAAGTTATCAAATTAAAATGTTTGTGTTTCTGAACTGTTTATATACACAGTTTATGCCTAACAAGAAAATGGTCAAGAAAAAGAAATACTCCGTTGTATATTAAGTTTGCAAAGAGAGCATTTAGAAGATGTTTTAAGTTTTCTGATGGTCATACAGTAAGTTTCTGTCCTGTAAGTGGACAGAAACAACTTGTTTTATACTCGCATACAATAAGGAAAGAAATCTCTGTGAACTAATTTTTTTGTCTCACTTCTGTAACATTAAGAAATTTGCTGACAGGTTGTAAAACATGTTTAGGAAAAATCTTTTTCGTTTTGGGAGAGAGCATACACTGGTGCAAATGCACAGATAAATGTGCATTTGTCTTTAGATATTTTATTTAGAAAATCAGAGTAAATATCAGCATATGAGAAAAGAAAAGCAAGACAGAAGAAGGTAGAATAAGTGAAACTTGACAAATACAATTCTCCTTTTATATCTCATCAGTTATGTACACGGTGCTTTCCACCCATCTCTCTCCTGCAGGGAGTTTCTCTAAGTTTCTCCCATCTCTGGTTAATTGGTACCTCTGTCCCTAAATCAAACCTGGTTCACAGGAGTTTCGGTCAGAAAAGAGAAGAAAAATCATCTTCACTGAAAACTCCGTTATCTGCTCCATAAGTATAACACTTGCTCAGAAACCTTCATCATCAGTTCATTCTTCCTAGTAAATAAGTGAAAGTTTTATTTTCCAAGACAAACACAGTGTGGGTTAAACAGCCTCTGTGAGGTCCGTTCTATTCTATTATCTGAAAATTTATGGACTCTGTTCACATTGAGCAACCTTCTGACAGAAGCAGCAAATCACTTTATCTGTGACAGCGAGTCCACCGCGGTTAATAACTAAGTTATACCCCGTAGTGTTTATCCAACTCAGTGGGGCGTTAAGGCAAACCAGAAGAGACGAGTGATACGGTCCGCACACCCTCTGATGCTCAGAGCGATTCAGCCCCAGGACAGTCAAGTCACGATGAAGCTGCGTACGCTGAGGCTGAGGAGCGCCTTGGTCCGAGAATGTATGGCTGAGTTCCTGGGAACATTTGTCTTGATGGTGAGTAACACTGGAGATGTATTAATATTTCTTAAACCTGTAAATAACCATTCAACTTTTTTCATCTGCTTTTATCCAAAAGAATAATCGGTAACCAACCCTTAAACTACTTTCAATAATTGCAGCATTTGCTGTTGCTAGGTGTATATATATATATATATATATATATATATATATATATATATATATATATATATATATATATATATATATATATATATATATATATATATATATATATATATATATATATATACTATATATTTATATATATATATATATATATATATATATATATATATATATATATTATATATTTATATATATATATAAAACCGATCATATATGTAGTCTGGATTAAGAAAAGATGATGATAAAACTATGTAAAGTTTAATATATTGCCTGCCACATGGCATCAATATATCTTGTTGTTGGTAATTTTATTACATCATTAATTAGATATTAACAGCTGTCAGCAGTTCATCATGATTGCCTGCTTGCATAAGCTTGTTTGATATGGCAAAACAATTGTCTTAAAATGGGGAAGTACAGGCAGGAAAAACAAACAGGACAGGATTGCAGTGCCATATTACGGAGAATATCTCTCCTGTCAGACTTTCCTCCGTCTTCTCTGTTTAAGACATTCTTAGGTTCACGGAAAAAATGAAAAGCTCCTCGCTACTGCTTGCATTTTTGCCTCTTTAGGAACTATTACAGGGTAACTTTGGGAATAACTTTTATTTTATTTTACTTTTATATTCTCTACAGAAAAATCTTAGAATCATAGATATTCCACGATATTTCCTAAAAAAAACGATGTCACTATCTCCACTTTTAGTCTTAGGATTTTTTTTTTTTTTTGAGAATATGGGCCATGATCTTCATTAAAATCTCTTGGTATTTTAAAGATCATAATGTCGTCCACTTTTACAAGGCCTCAGAGCCTCTTGAACCACATCATCGCAACTCCTCCACTGTATTTAACAGTGTGCAAATTTCTGTTTCACACCAAACCAATCTGGAGTATTTGGTGTAAAGGTTTTGGATAATTTTACTCTGGTTTGACTAAAACTCAGCGTTCAAGTTAAAGTCACTGTGTCTTCACATATTTATGCTTCATGGTGGTCGGAAGCGTGAGAAACGATACATCATTGGAGCTTTTTAAATTAAGGGTTGCATAATGTTGTGTAAAAGGCGACCGTTTCACTTTCTGGTTTATCTCAGCTGCGCAGCAGTGATATTGAAATCATGTTTCCCTCATATTAATTTCCTAACCTGAGCTTTGCAAAATAATTTTGCCTCCAACCATTTTCAGCTCCTCTCTCTGTGTACCATGCAGCTATTTGGTTGCTCTGCAGCAGCGCAGGTAAAAACCAGCCGAGACACCAAAGGTCAATATTTGTCGATCAACATGTCCTTCTCTGTGGGGGTGATGTCAGCCATGTACCTGACCAAGGGGATCTCAGGTGAAATATATCACAAATTAACATTAGCCATCACTATTTAAATTGGTTGATGTGTACAGTTATTAAAATATCACTTCTAAAACCAGCTGCGCAGAAGCTGGTTGCTTATTCTTCTCGATAAGATGAGATTTATTGCTTTTACTCCTCAAATGTATCACTGGAAATCTTTAAAATAAGAAAATTGTCGTTAAGTTTTTAAGAGCGTTCTTTTGACTGACTTATTTATCTTGTGGAGATAATCTCATAAACCATCAGATTCTTGTAACTTTCTTTTTCACTTCTCCTACGTTTCGCCCTCAGGAGCCCATCTGAACCCCGCAGTCACTCTAAGTTTCTGTGTCATGAGGAAGGTGAAGTGGGGGAGGCTGGTACCGTACTGCCTCTCCCAAGTGCTCGGGGCATATGTGGCATCTGCGCTGGCCTTCATGGTTTACTACGGTTGGTCTTTCTGTAATCACTGGAATATCTTCATACAAACCTGCACTGATTTATTACCAGCAGCGTAAATGCAAACAAACAAGTACTGAACCAAAAATAATCCTTCAAGAAAATTCTTCAAACTCAGTAACTGACATAGTTAAATGGTAGATTCTTGAAGTAGATGATTGAAATAGGGACAGAGAAACCCGTCATGAAAATTATTTTGTTTTTTAAAAGCTAATTGACCAAAAGAAATATTGAATTAAAACATTTTCTGGAGGTTCAATCAACTTTGGATTTCGTTCTGGCTTCTCTAATGTCTAACTGGGCTCATATAAACTCAGTGATCTCTAAAGAAAGAGGCTGAACTCGTTCTTTCTCCACCTGACGTGTTGTACCTGCCACTGCCTGGGATATTGTGTCCATTGTAATCAAGCTCAGAACCAACAGCCCTGAACAGGTTTAACTGGACTAGGTTCTGCATTAACGCCACTCCAACGTCCTGAAGTGCAGCCCAATCGTTGTACCAACCAAAATCTGTCTGCAGCAGTGGTTTGAAACGTCTACAAAAGTAGACTACAGCAGTGTCAGCCAACATGAAATCCTACATCTTACAATGTCCTGGGTGTTCTTTGTTCAGGTGTCTATTACTTCTCATTTCATTTCAATATCTTTAAATGCAGATTTCCTGAGAGAAAACTGTCCTCTCCCATTGCCCTCCATGGTAATAAGAGATTGGCACTAACCTAAATTAACAAACAAATGAAATACGTTTCAAAATACATATTAGAAAGTGAAAATTATTGGCAGAGGTTTTCAATACACCAATATTTTTTGCAATCTCCTACTTCATGGAGTAACTTGAGACACTTTATATAAGGCTATTCTGAAATGTCAGAATTGGTTTGTTTGCATTCACATCAGAAAATGTTTTTATTCAGGCAATGTTTGCAGTTAATTTTTTTAATGTTTCTGTTGCAGATGCTATAATGGAGTTTAGTGGAGGCGTGTTGACTGTTTATGGCCCAAATGAAACAGCATCTATATTTGCAACGTATCCATCCCAGTACCTCACGTTAGGGAGGAGTTTCCTTGATCAAGTACGAGTTTACCAGAATCAAACCATTGCTTTGTCAATTTTTCACCAACCATCAGCAAAACGTTTAAATGTTCCTGTCTTCAGGTAGTGGGGACTTTGTTACTGATGCTGTGCATCGTGAGTTTGGAGGAAAAGAGGAACACCCCCGCTCCATCTGGTCTGATTCCTCCAATAGTTGCAACAATTGTCCTCGGGATCTCCATGTCCATGTCGGCTAACTGCGGAGCTGCAATAAATCCCGCTCGTGACCTGGGGCCACGCCTTTTCACTCTGACTGCAGGCTGGGGAACCGAAGTCTTTACGTAAGAACTTTTATCTTGTTTTTGCTTATGTATAATAAAATTTCACACTAAAGAGAAAAGCACATATTTATACAGCTGAGATAAACAGACATTATTTTCTGTTTCTCAGAAAATTGTGTCTTTCTGAAAGATACATGCCACCTCTTCAGAGAACTGATAATCAAATGTCTGTTTCTTCCAGTCAAAGCTCTTCAAATGAACTTAAGAACCCTGCAAATTTACAAAGCAGCATTCACAAGTTGTTATGTTTTTCACAAACAGAAACTATAATCCTGAAGCTCTTTCCTCAGGTTTTAAACTGCGATTTCTCTTCAGGTGTTACAATTACTGGTTCTGGGTCCCAATAGTGGCTCCACTTATTGGAGGCCCTTTGGGTTCTTGTCTTTACTTGGTCTTCGTCGAATGGCAGCTGCCCGCTCCAGAACCTCCTCAGGACAGGAGGACAACAGTCTCCACCATCAGCAACAGCATCAAAGAGCCGGCCACCAGCTGGGGAACAGGAGACAACTTAAAGTCAACATATTTTTAGTCACTGATCGGTAGCAAATCAATACACATGGCATAAAATAATAAATCTGACTGGTTGGTCGTAAATTGAGGATGTTCAGGTATTTATAGATGCTGGTAAATCGCACACGTCTTAAGAGCTTCTGTTAACAGAGTTATAATTATTTCTTTTTCTCAATAACTATACACTTGCGGAAACATTTTAGCACAATCATGCTGTTTGTTACATTAAACCTCTGTGTATTTCCATTTTTCAAAACCATGTTCCCACTTTGCCTCCCTGATATAATCAGTGAAATGGTTTCCTAGAATGAAGCCGCAATATGATTGAAGGGTTACCTGTCCAGGGTGTACCCTGCCTCTCAACAAAGAACTGGGGAGGCAGGGTGAGATTTGGAGACACTGATCCTCATTCTGGCTGCCTCATAGATCGTAATCTGATGAAGCCAGTAGAACCATATCATCTGTAAAGAGCAAATACGCAATCCTAAGGCCACCAAAATGGAATCCCCTCAATAATTTGTCTACACCTAGACTTTCTGTCCAAAGGGCAGACTTGGTGCGATCCAACTCTCACTGGAAACCATTCCAACTTACTGCCGGCATCGTGGACCAATCTCTGGCACCGGTCGAACTGGGAATTAATAGCCCGTATAAAAGGGCATGGTACCCCATACTTGACACACTATTGTTTGGCGTTTCTTAAATTAGTCAATCCAAGAGTGCTACTCGTTTTCTTCGCAATGACTGGCTCTAGCCTCTAGAGCAGCAATGAGGAAGTTAACTTCTGCTAAGATGGTTTCCAGGGTGCATTTTACTGTAAATATCCTGTTTGAACTGTTCAAATAATCAGTTGTATGTGTTTTCTAAGAGAGTTTCAGGTATTCACAGATAATTGCAGGCAGCTATCCATGAATAACAGGATAGCTTGTCTAATGATACAAGAAAAAAATATAGTTTTTACGCAAACATTTAGACAAGACACTTTAAAACTTACTCCTCGTGCTTTAAGACCTCAGGGGACTTTAGTGAGAATTGTTTTGACTCGACCTGAAGTACAGCAAAGCAATCTGAAGTGGCCCGTAAGAGGTGAAAAGTTTGATCCAATGTGTGTTTGTGTACAACATATTAAAGAGAAAATTTTCAGTTTATTATAGTAGTGATATCTAGGAAACTTGTATCGGTAGTGCATTTTTCATGTCATTTTCCACACTATGTATAAAGCAAACAGCACCACACTATTAGACTGTGAAAATTATGCATGTTGCAAACAATATATACACTTTGAATGTTAAGCTTTCTGAACTCAACCAGCAGAGGAAAATGGGTATTCATTAAAGAAATAAAGTTGTTTTTTTTTACATCAATGTTGTTGTTCATTATGATATTGATTCATTGTATCAGCAAAGAGATAACTTTCTATGAAATGCCTCAGTGAGCAGTAGGCGCAGATCAAACAAAGATATTAAAGTGGTTGTAGAAAGTGAGGAAATATATTTACTTATCTGCAAGGTTGTAATGCTCTACTTAATAAAGCAATCATTAGATAAGTCCATGTGAAGCTCTGCTGTTAGGTTTTGATTTATGAACAGCATAAAAGGCTTGTAAATACAACAACTTACAACCATTCAGCCAAACATTTGGTTTCTGTTAATCCCAGTTATGATCCACGTGACTTCAAGGTGTTACAAAAATATGATTTTTACTCTAAGCATGCCACAATTTTTCTGTTCTGCTTGAACTATTTATAAAAGATAAAATTTAATGTTAAAAAAAAAAAAAAAAGTCTTTATCACAGTTTTCTTTTCTGATCACACAATGTAGCATCTGAGTTTAAGTCTGGACCAAAATGCAGAACTTGGAATAATCAAACTGAGTATTTGATGATGAAATAAAATAAATCACAGCACAAGTGAAGAAGAACGTGGAAATGACTAGAAGGACTAAACAGAGACAACTGGGAACAGCTGAGGGAAAATGCAGGTAAAGGAGAATTGTGTGATGGACAGCAGCTGAGGGAAGGTGAAAAATTAGCAGAGAGATGAACTAGGAGTCAGAGAAGTTACAAATTAAGAGGGGGGAAAATAAGACTAATAAAAAAAAATTCAAAAGCACAAAGAACAAAACTAACAATTAAATAAACTAACACAAACGAACAAACTTATAGGTCGAGATTCAAGAAAGTAAATAAACAAATGATCAAAACAAAAACAAATGAAACCCATTTGTTTTTACTTATTTATTCATTAGCACAGTAATAGAATATAATGTTATAAAAAAAATGGTATTACAAGAGGTGAGGAGCTGCTGTAGAGCACATAGTAAACAGCAGAGGGCGCCATGACACTAAGCAGACAAAAAGTAGTATAGATAAGTGGTAAGACGTGTGTTTGAGGTTGTAAAACAGTTACGTATAAAATAAAAATGATATATTAAAAAAAGGCAAATTGGTCTAAAGCAGTTTATATATTTGTCTTGCAGACGTAAGGCATAATGAGAGAGAAATGTGAGACTGAGCAGATTTAGCTCCTGGAAGCAGGAAGTTCAGATGGAGAAGGTGAAGTAGGTGAAACCCTTCCTCCTACCTCTGCTCATCAACATCTCTCTCTCTCTCTCTCTACCTCTCTCTCTCTCTCTCTCTGTCTCTGTCTGTCCCTCCTCCAATCAAAGCCAGTCCTCCCTGGTCCTGACCCCTCTGAATGCTGGCTGAGTCTCCACCTTTGTTTCTCCTCTCCCCACTAAGTCCTCCTTTCATCGCATCGTCTCTAGCTGAAGTCTGAACCTCATCATGACCTCCAGCGTTTCCACAGCGTTTCCTCCAGAAACACATTTCTGACGCAAAGTTGAAAAAGGTAGGATGTTTTGAGTTGACACCCCTTTTTTTTATGTATGTAGCTTTCGATTTTGATGTTTTATGACTTCATCACCTGGAAATGTAAAGGTTTGTCTCAATAGGAAAGTGATCGATTTGTGTTGTTACACTAAAAAATATGTTTCTCAGAGTTGCCAATCATATAGAGCAGTTTATGTAGAAGAGGTGGTTATATTCAGGGGATTTCAAATAGTCACTGTCGCTTTCTGTGAGTCATAACGTTTATGAAACTCAGAGTTCCTCATGCGCCTGCAGACTGCCTTTACTTTCATTTGTTGTTGTACGTCAGTTAAATAAATACCTCTCTAAACCGACTAAATCTGTATCTGATGTGACATGATGTGTTGATATGGAGTACAAGTAGAAATACAAGACGTTGGATATTATTTACAGACGTATTCACATACCTTTCCACGTTTTTGCATGTAACAAAAACACAAACCGTTCTGTGTCTTATCAAGACTTCATGTGATAAGTCGACACAAAGTCACGGATAGAAATGAAGCGGAAGGAAAAAGAATGGTTTTAAACATCGCCGCGGTGGCTGTGTGTTTAGTGTTGTTGTCCTGCTGGAGCGTCTCTGCCCCAGTCTCAAGTCTTTATAGCTTCAAAAAGCCTTGCGTTGTCTTCCTCTCCATCCTTCATCCCACCAACTCTGACCAGCGTCTCCGTTCCTGTTGAATAGAAGAATCCACACAGCATGATGCTGCCGCCGCCATCTTTTATGGTGAGGGCAGTGTTTTCAAAATGATGTGGAGCTGTAGTTTTCCTGCCACACACTTTGTAGGCTGCAAAGTTGTGTTTTGGTCTCGTCTAAGCAGAGGACCTTCTGTTTGCTGTTTCTCCTGCTACACCGTAGCTCTCATTATTCTCTGTCCTGCATATTTTAACGTGTCCCTGCATGACGTGTAAACATAAATGTCTTTCTGGGGAACACACATTTTAAACGTTTGATAAATAAAGTAAGTGCATAGAAGTCCTTGAAACTGTTACTATTGCTGAAGAAAATCCTGAAACTGTCACCACCGTAAGTAAATCAGAGCTGTCCAAATCCGTACAAACTACATCAAAGTGATACATGTGGTTGAAAACCGAAAGGTGGCAAGACTGTCCCCCGTATAGAGCCGAGGAGGTTCAGACTTCTGACGAGGACATTTGGAGGCCATCTGGAGGTAGAAACC
This sequence comes from Poecilia mexicana, assembly GCF_051168715.1. Classification (NCBI taxonomy): domain Eukaryota; kingdom Metazoa; phylum Chordata; class Actinopteri; order Cyprinodontiformes; family Poeciliidae; genus Poecilia; species Poecilia mexicana. Next base: position 15,751,394 of record NW_028263385.1, read on the forward strand.
AGAAAGCTCTTCTGCAGTGAAAAAAGGTTATTCAGACGTCTGGTCAGGATGGCACCAAGGTGCCTTAATCTTTAAAACTTTAAGTCTTACTTTAACCTTTAAAGTAAGACTGGGAGGAGATTAGGGCAATGCTAAAATCACTGGAGAGACCATTTTAATGGATGGATGGACAGATGTTAGAGGATATTACACAACTCCAAAAACGTGTTTTAAAGAACTCCCACAAATGTTACAATATGATCCTGATGGTGAATTCTGACGGTATAGACACTTTGTTTTATAGCAGAAATCATATATAGAAACAGAAACATAGGAAGTGTTAGCTTGTGAATGAAATCCTGTGACAGTCTTGTAAAATAACTGGGTGACAGACTCCTGCATTGCTTTTCACAGTAATGACGGGAGTCTTGCAGGTGGTGTTGCAGTTCAAAGTGGTAGATTTCGCTGGGGATTTTCACAAAGATCCACCAGACTCTTGTCAGACTACTGAAACACATTTAACCCAGATGTCAGGAATGGGGCTCAGTTACTCAGTTTGTCTCTAGTGGTTCTCACTTCCCCAAGAAATCGGTTTCGGTTCAACTGACCTGCGAGTCTCTAGGTTCACACCGGACGTCACTGATGGACAAGCAGAGAGGAAGAGGTTTGAAAACACAAAGGCTGAAGAGCGAAGAGAGGTGAGAGAGTACGGCAAGCTGCTCTCGCTCTCACATTGTTGTACCTACATGAAAAAAAAAACACAGCGGCATAATGAAGGAAGGAAACTAAAGGTCAAGGCCGCTGTAAAGGATTGTGTGATTTCTAAAATGCAACAAGACGATTGTGTAAGAACTGGGATCCACTCAGCTGCTTCTCTGATCAATGCTCTCTTTGCAAAACCTGTCTCTTTGTTCAAAGCTTAGAAAAATGTTTCCTAAAGTAACCCAGTCTTAAATGTCTCAGTAGTTTCCTCTCTGACCTGTCTGCCATGTTTCTTGTTCTTCATCACTGACGCTTGATTACGCTTTTGCAGTTGTTGTCTCTTTGATACTTAGATGTTGGTAGAGATTGATGTTTTCTCTCCTCACACTTAAATCTTTATTCACTCAGTACATCCACAAAGTTCTGACCTTTCCTTCATCAGTAAATACATCTAACCTTTTTGCTCCATAAGCCTGTATTGTTTCCTGACACCCACATTCATTAGAGTTTATTCGATTGCTCCAAACTCCTTTAAATCACAATCGAGAGTTTTTACTTTCAAACAAGACCGATTTACGCTTTGGGTTTCCAGACCTCTGCGTGACCTCCACAGTTCCAGTAACAGTCATTTGATAATCACATTATGCACCAAGGAAAAAGAGCTAGCTTAAAGCATTTTGTATTTGTCTCGCAGCCTTCTTCAGTTTTATTTTATTTTATTTTTTTGCCTGAAGATTTACTGCCTAAGGCTTAAATTACCTGAAACAAGCCATAATAATACAATTAATCACCATGTCTTGATAAAAATAACAATTCTGCTCCACTTCTTACTGAAATCGTCACAATGAGAAATTTTAGCCTGCTGTTTCCAAATGTTTTCGTGCCTCTGCGGGTTTGTGGAGTGCAAGGAGTAACAAGATAGCAGGCAGGGGGGAAAAAATGTAAAGCAGGGTTGGAAAGCGAAGATGGAAACAGTAGCTGAAAGTTAATCTGCCCAACTGGCATGGAGAAGAGCAGAGCAGCTCCTTCTCAAAGAGTATTGATTAGTGATTTGATGTTTGCTGCCTTTAGCGTCTGCTGTATTGTATGCACCGCTAAACCCAAGAGTAATGGCTCATCTGTCATCCTCTGCCTCCCAGCTTCTGTACTTAACCGAGACAAAGCACGGTGAATAAAAGCACCGAGGTATGCCACAGAATCAAGTCAGCATAAATGAAGAGGGGAGGAACAAGGAGAGGTTTAATTGTGCAGTGCGTCCGCTCTGTTATTCTGTCTCCTCCGCCGGAGAGGCAAGAGTGATGGTGTGTCTGGCCAACGCCACCAGCCTCCCAGACAGAGAGTGAGACAGATGCAGCCATCTGCTGAATGTCATTTCCTCATTACTGCTCTCAGAGAGCAGAGATGGTCTGCTGGACGCGCACGTGGGTCCCGTTGTGCAGCAGTTTCAGTGCATGTCCGATTTGCATCCTATTTTCACTTGAAAATAAACCCTGTGCATCAAAAGATAACACTTACAGCTTAGTTTGAATCAAAAGAGAGGTGACTGTTTGTTAGTGCTTTTTGTCACACTACCTGTTTTTGTGGGTTCTTAATTCCCTTCTCCCTCCTGCCTTGAATCAGCGCAACTCTTTGGTCTTGACTTTTTGTGACCGGTTTGTTGTAATAATGGAGCCTGTAATGCTCTTACTGTAATGTCTCTGCAGACAGTCTCATGGGCCTGAGCAGAAGGACGGCGGCAGAGCGGAGATGTTCAGAAAGAGGCCTCCTCCAGGTCAGTACCTAATATTAAACACATTCAACATCTGAATACTCAAGCTGTGTGAAACAAAGGAAGTGAAACGGATCTAAAATTAACCTAGTGCTATTATTTAGCTCCCAGAAAATGTGTTTTACAGTACGCATTTAATCACTCATGGTTCCTTTGCCATCTGAAGTAGACAGGAGCTTAATTTAGGAATTTGCCAAATCTGTATATGTGTTTACAAATAAAAACATTTCCATCTCTAAACTTTAGATTTAGATATGATTGACTAAATAGAATCCTTGATGATGCCCTCTAAGTCGTTTGTTGGCTTATGCCTCAATCTCAAGTTCATCCAGAACCACAGCTTCTTGGTCTGAATGTCCTGCAATCTCAGAGCAGGAGTGTTGGTGCTCTCGAAAGCACACAGCTGAGCGTTTGTCAGGGTTGAGCGTGTAACAGAACACCATTAAGTGAGCGCGTGTGAGAGATTTAAGTGACCCACGCTGTAAGTTATTTGTTCACATAGATCTGTGTGCTCAGATCAATCTCAAAGCATGCCGCAAATTGGTCAGTGTGCGCCCCGTTGTGGGGGCAAGTGGCGCCAAAGAGCGGGAAAGAAACGGAAACAAGCTTTTGAATTGTCTGAGTTTGTAAACAAAATATTTTACGGCTGTGGTCATAACTTGGATGAAAACCTCCAGGTTTCTTCTGTATTTTCACTGTAGATCAGAGCACTTATACCACAAGGTTGGCTTGGTTTGTACTAGCATCCATTTGTTTAATACTTCCTGAAATTGTTTTCTCTCAAACAGGTAAAGCTCAGCTACTTGCAACTCAAATTCATTTCAAACGTTTTACAACTATGTGAAAATCTATCAAATGTTTACTAACAAGAGTTAAACATGCAGCTGACTGACTTGGTTATTCTTCCTCTTGTGAAGTCAATGACTATATATTTTTTTCTAGAAATGTTATATTTTATAACATCCTGAACCAGACATTGCGTATATCTACTTGTATACAATAAAAAACCCATTTTGTTGAGTCGGTGTCAAAAATACACCTCTGTATATTATCTTAATCAGTACCTCATCACGCGCTCCTCAAGACAGTGTTTTGTACAGCATGTGCTTCAGAATCAGGGATGTTATGTCATCTAGACAGGATCAGGGAAATGCATCATTCATCTTCATGTTTCATTTGGTAGCTTTATTTCTCTTAAATAGTCTTCCAAATTTTTCAAACGGCCATATTTTTGCTATTGTTGTGCCGATGAAAGGAGAACAGTTTGTGTCTCAAAGCTGGCACGAGGCACGCGGTGGGGCACGTGCGGTGCCACCTGCCTGGCGCCGCCCACTGCGGCGCACCCACTCATGCTCAACTTGCAGGAAAATATTTTGGCTCCCAAACTCCTCAATCTGGCTGTAGCAGCTCTCAGTGATTCTTGAGCCAAAATGGCGTGCGTCCTTCTTAATCAGCGATTTTGCTCAACTGTGGGATCCCTGCAGTGGCGGTTTCCATGGTAACCGCAACGGGGGTTACGTAATGCTCCACGTTGGGCAGTGTTTATGTTGTGGACGAAACTCGAGGCGAGCCTCGATTGATTGAAGTTGCCGTTTGAGACGTCGCAGCGCTTCATCGGCGCCCTTGCAGCATGCAGGAGAAGCGTCTGCAGCGAAGTAGCGGTCATAGCGGGAGCCAGACCTGAGGGAGTCGGGGGCTGCGACTGCATGGGGATGGATCGGTCATTTTAAAAAAACCATGACCTCATCATTTGTGCAGACAGAGAGGGAGACATCCGAGCCAGGCGCGCGCCGCTGAGCGTGAGCCCCGTGCGCGCAACTTCAGGAGTGCAGAGCGAGGAAGCAGCAGAGAGGCAGGGTGAAGATGGTCCGATCCATCCAAGTCTACTGAAGTTGGTTCGGAAGCTTCGTCACCTCTTCCTCGCGGAGATTTGACGGTCCAGTTTATTCTCCATGCAGCAGAAGTAGAAATAGAAAAAGATGACGGTGCTGACAGACATCCCGGAGAAATGGCTTCCAGTGGTTCTCCCCATTAAAAAAAAGAAAAAGGCAGGATTTGGGGGAGGAAAATCGAAAAAGAAGCGGACAGGTACGAGTTTAAGACTGCGGTTGTTTGTGCAAACGCCATCTCAGTTTGCAAATAAAGACCATCTATCATTATCACTAGATAAGTTCAAGTCTCATCCCATCTCCATCCAAACCAGTTTGAGTCATTTCTATCTGCATCCCTCCTCACATCACATCTCCATAAGAAGGAAGGAATGTGCTTTTATTTCTGTAGTTATAATGTTCTATTATGGAAGTGCAACAATCACAGAAAGAAATAATTTGGCATTGAATAATTATAGATGCCACAATCGATATTTAAAATTTGATGTAATTTCTTTGTAAAGTCATATGTTATCATTCAATATTTTCTTTGCCACAATCCATTATGACATAATTTAGATCCACTTAGAGCCTCATATCTGATTGGTCGATCTGTGCAGCAGCTTACTGCAGACCAGTCATCGTGTCTAAAGGCCGGCCCACTGACTTTGATGTGCGAGGGTTACATTACATATTTTATCAAAATGATAAAATGATAAATACATGACTTACCGTACATATTGGTTGAACATATAATAAAACTGTATTAAATGCTTTCATTTGTTTAATAAGTGCATTTTCAGGTCTATTTAAACCATCACATGTGATTATTTAAGAATTATGACACTTGCTTAGTGATAGTCTAGTTGGTGCCATCTAGTCATGCAATTATTAGATATCATGATGACTGATAGAAAGATAAACATACATTCTACTTCATACTTCAGTTTTATAGGCTTGACTTTCTTTGTTTTCTGTTTTTGTTCATTTTCAACAGTAGTGGGTTTGAGTCTGAGTTTCGTGTGAGTTACAGGGTTCTTATGATCTAGAAAAGTCTGGAATTTGCTTTGGTAATTTTTCTAGCTTGATATTAGTTTGTTTTAAAAAAAAAAAAAAAGAATTGTTATGGAAATATTTTTGAGTTTCCAACCATTATTCTTTTGGGCCAACTCTTTGATTGTTTGGATTTTTGAGTTACCAGCAGATTGCACAGATAGGAACATATTTATTTGAAAACTAAAATCACAGGGTTTATTATTATTATTATTATTATTATTATTATTTACATTTACTCAAACAACGTTTTTAGTTTGAGTTTGCAAATTTTGAAATTAAAGCATTGAGGGTCCTGTCAACTATTAATGAAGAGAATATTTAATAGATAACAAACTATCCCTTAAATAATCTGTATTTAGAATAAGACAATCCAATTCAGACTTGAAAAACCTGATGGATGAAAATTTCTTTTATCTGGATATCAAACCTGAAGACAACTCTATAAATTATTACATAATTTGGACTCAACTAGGACATCTTTTTTTTTTATTCAATGTCCAGAGCACTAAAATAACTTTTAGAAAATAACAGATAATAAACCAAAAAAAACTGAGTCTAGGAACTTACTGAATTTGAAATGTAAAATTCGCAGGAACCCTGCAATGAATGGCCTGCCTCCCTGTGTTTACTGACAGTGATCAATCCTCCAGGTTCGCCTCATTCCTCTGCATAACGATCACAGATCCCACTTGATGTTCCCTTTTATTCCACCCCCCCCTCAATCAGTCTGTCACATGCAATATTGTTTTCCAGCTAATTAGCTTTGGGTTTGTGGATGAGCAGGACTGTAGACGATTCTTTTTGCCTAATAAGATCAACATCAACAAAGATGCATTCTTCCAGAGAGTCTCGTGACTATGATTCTGAGCATAGCTCAGAATCACACCGTCATTTCCTATAACTCAGACTGACCTGCTAATGTGGTCATTATTGCTGTAACTCACTGCCTAACGCTGATGTTGTGTGACTCAGATCAGTGGCTTATCACAGAATGATGTTTATTTTTTTTCTTTTTACATGAAGCAAAATTTATTTAGATTCTAATGTCTGCAATTGAACGTTTGCAGCTGTATAGATTGATGTTGGCCCACTGTGCAGCACGCTGAATGTTTCAGGGCTTCTGATGCCCTTGAACTTGTCAGACACATTAAACACTTACTGCGCAGTTTGGTAAAGACTGTCGTTCATTCAGGCTGAGGTGGTCAGCTCGCAGGGGCAGGCCAGGGCCAGATATAAGGCAGCTGGAGCCCTCAGTGCTTACCCAGCAGCGGCACCTCGCTCTCCTCAGTCTTAGCAGTGCATATCAAGCAAATAAACATCAGCACCGTGACCTTTAAATGCAATGAAACGGCAATGTCAGGAGACAGAAGAGAGAAGCGGAAAGCGGAGGAGGCGTAGGGGTTGAAGTGGAATACGTTTAAGAGAATGGACACCCACACAACTACTATCTGAAATTGAAAGAACACGAAGCGAGAGCTGAGGGCTGAGTTTGTTCACTTCCAAACTCTGACAGCTAAAATATTTGTTCACTGAGCCCCTCAGCATGTTGACCCCTGAACCCTCTGATTTTATTTGATGTTGCTGTCATTCCCAGTTTCTTCCATTTTGCTATAATAACACTAACAATTGACATTGGGATATTTTCATAATTGCGCCACCTGTGGCATTCTGCCATAGCACCATGCAGTACTTTAGTAGTTAAATGAAAGCTATGCTCTGTTGTTGCATAGCTCCCAACAGTTGAGCGTGGTGAAAGGTTTGGGGAGTTTCATTTCTGAAATCACAGTTGAGGATTTAGTCAGAAATTGTTCTCGTCCTCAAATCAGATTCAGTCAGTGATCAGGAAAGCATCTTTGGTTCTAGATTTATTTCTTAGTCATAATATCTATGGCAGGTTTCTTCTGTAAAAAATAACAAACAATGAGTTCTCAAAGAGCTAATACAGGCTACACACATTCCCAATTTTAATATATTTGAGTTTATTTGGCAATATATAAGAAGGCAGTAGTATCTGCACTAGTCTGCACGCGCAAAAGATCTTTGGTTTGTCCTCAAAAACCATTGAAATCAGCTAAACATCCTTCGAATGCTGTTGGTGTTTAGTGTTTTTAGAAAAACCATGCTACGGCGAATGCAAATATTAATTTAATTTCCTGTTTCGTTCATTTTAGATTCGCTTAAATTAACACAAATAATCAATGTCTTTGAATAAGTTTCTACTTGAGAGAATCTTTTCCACCACATGGTGAAGGTTTTGCTTGGGTATAAACCCATTTTCTGAAAACCTCTTGAACAGATCAGCTGCTCATCCTCCACCTCAGGTCGGTCTTAGAGCGTCACACGAGAAGCTTGTCCTTGTGGGAACTCTTTAAGCCTGTGTTTGTTTGCTGAAACTCAGCTCAGAGGAGGTGCAGATCTAGATCATGGGCTCTACTTGGTTTTAGAGAGTTTCACAGAGCTACAATGACACAGGAAACCACAGAGTCTCTGTTTGTGTTATGTGTGCATGTTTATTATGGGTTTATTGGCTTCTCTAGTGCAATGTCCGTTCCTGTAGAGCCGCACCGACTCGTTTTTAAATGTCAAAAGTTTGTTGAGGATGCCAGCGTTTCAGTCCAGTGCATGCACTTATGCCTCGGTGATAATATTTGTTGCGTACATGTCTGGAGCTGTGTTGTCTCACCTAATTACTGCAGATTTTGAGGGGGAGTAAAACTGACATTTGGTTTTCATCTGCCAAAAGGAATGCAGTGCTCACCGAGTTAAAAACATGTAGGTCTACCTACAGCTGCAGTACCAGTTTTGTACGTCTAGAGACTGGACATTATTTTAGTGCAAAAACAGCTTTAGGTGGAGACGCTCTTCAAGGGTGTGCTGCAGCCTTCAGATGTACGTTCTTGTTTCAGCAATCCCAAATCACGTGGAGGTCAAGTTCAACAATGTCCTGCCAATCACCTAATTATTTGATTCAGTTGAGCTGAAGCAGAAACACACCTAAAGCCTGCAGCACAGTGACCTCTGAGTTTAGGCGTTTCACATCCCTGGTCTAAGCTATTCCACTGTAGATATTTCTGTATGTTGGGTCGTTGTCCTGCTTGAAGGTGAAGCTCCATCCAGACTCAAGTGTTTTACAGCCTCTCAGAGGGTTTTCTTCCAGGATTTCTCTGAATTTGGGTCCATTCGTCTTCCCATCCAAGCTGCCTTGTTCCTCCCCACAGCATGATCCCACGATCACTATACTTGGAGAAGGGAGTTTTCGGCCTCACTGTATTAGCTGAGGAGTTATTTTATGGCATCGACTGACAAGATGCCACCTGTGGCCAACTTTCAGTCGTACTTCTTTTGGCTTTCTTTTACCAGTGGTTTCTATTTTTGACATCCAGAGGAGAAGGAGAAGGAAAATTGATTATGCAAACAACAAAAGCATATAAACTGCAGGCTCACATGGTGAGAGTGTCAGGACACAAAAAAGAAGATTAAGTCTATATAACTTTAGTGCTGTGCAATGCTGTTGTATTTGTTCTTTTATTTTATATGAATTTCATTGTTCACCATCTTTTACCTCATTTTATTTCCGCAGAGGAGGAGAGAAGGGTCAAAGCCAATGACAGAGAACACAATGAAAAGTTTCAGTATGCGGTGAGATTATGTCCTTTTCTCCTCCGTAGGTATTACAAAGTTCGGATGATGACCTTTAAAAAATAATAATTTTTCCTTTTCTCTCTTCTCAACACAGAACAACTGCATCGTGACATCAAAGTACAACATCCTCACCTTCCTGCCTGTCAATCTGTTTGAGCAGTTCCAGGAAGTAGCCAACACTTACTTCCTTTTCCTGCTCATCTTACAGGTGAGTGTAGCCAGGCAGGGATTAGGAAACTTGGCATTTCCACATTGTTTGTTTGACAAAATAAAAACTTGAGAACGATTCATATGAGAAACAAGCCGAAGAGGCAGGCGCTTATCATATTGCAACACGTAGGAGGTGATCAGATAAAGTATCTAGAGCTGAAACCAGATATCTTTATTTACAGCGAAGACGGTCTTCTTTTTCTCACTCTCTGCTATTCAATCAGACTCAGTGTTTTCTGTTTTAGGCCAGTCACAGTAACCAAAATCCTTTCTGTTTACTGAATGCAAAATAATAAGCAACAAAATCTAAATCTACATTTTGGCCAATGAAAAAGTCTGATAAATATTTAAGATTCTTATTCATAGCGTATACATAGTTTTTATCCTCCCACTGTATGAAACAGATAGGTGGAACCACTGTAGTGTCTCCCGTTGTTTTGAAAGCCTTTTTGATGCTGATTTTGTCTTCTAAAACGGGAAATTAACAGTGAGAGTTGGATCTGAAACTCTCTATGTTCATATATGTTCTATTTTTCTCACAATGTTGTCATAACATGAATATAAAACTGGACAATGATTTCTTAAAGCTGCAAATTTAACAGGAAACAGTCTTCATTTTATAGAATTAACTTCTGAAATTTAGTTGCTTCCATCATGAACCAATGTTGAACATTTTATTGGGATGATCTACATCCTGTACTCACAAATCTCACCATGAATCATGTTGGTGGCAGCATCATGCTATGGGGACATTATTCAAGGACACGGAAGCTGGTCAGTGTTGATGAAACGTTTGTTAAACAGGCTAGCACTCAAAGAAACGAGACTGAAAGCAGAAACAGACATGAGACTGAGGCGGAGGATCACCTTCCACTGGAGCAATGACCCGAAACAGAAACCCAACGCTACAGTGGACTGATTTCACTCCAGACATATTGCATTTATGTGTCGTAATTCCCCGTTCAAGTCCAGACCTAAACCCATTTGAGAATCTGTAGCCAGACTTAAAAGCTGCTTTTTGCAGAAACTACCATCCTAATCTGGCTGAGCTCTTTCAAAGAAGAATCGGTAACATTTTCAGTTTCTAGATGGGCACAATTAATAGAGACAAACTCCAACAGACCTGCAGCTGCAATTGCATAAAAGTCTTTCACTCGTGGGGCTAAATACAAAAACACACCACACTTGTCAGATTTGTATCCCTTTGCACTTTGAAAACTATGCATCACTTCCTGTCCAGTTCAAAATTAGGAACTGCTTTGTAATGGTTCATCACATAAAACCCCAATTAAATACACAGAGGGTTAAATGTTTAAATAATTCTAAAGGCATTGTTGCTACCCATTTATACTAATGTGAAAAATGTCATTTTCTCCTGTCCTTGTTAGCTGATTCCTCAGATTTCCTCCCTGTCCTGGTTCACTACCATTGTGCCTTTGGCTCTGGTGCTGAGCATCACCGCAGTAAAGGATGCCACCGATGACTATGTGAGCATGTGTTCTCCACACGCTGAAGTTGAGCGCAGCACACTCATCTCATTGACGTAACACCACTGTGTCTGTGCCCTGCAGTTTCGCCACAAGAGCGACAACCAAGTGAACAATCGGCAGTCTCAGGTTCTCATCCGAGGCTCGTAAGTCATCGCAGCCGAAAACCCAACATGCGTGCGCTCCTGCTTTTAGCGATTCAAACAGTCCCGTTTGTGCTCCACGTGTTTTTCTGATTTGCTGTGGCAGGCTGCAGAACGAAAAGTGGATGAACGTTAAAGTGGGTGATATCATTAAGCTGGAAAACAATCAGTTTGTGGCGGTAAGTGTGAGAGTTTGTTATGTTTATTTTGACACAAATTTAGCTGCAATAATAATTATTCAATCCAGAAGAAAAAGTGGCTTAAGTCAGTGTTTCTTTTTTTTTTTTTTTCAAAAAGCCCTGATCTTACCCCACTCGGGATAAGCGTGTTGGATAATGGATGACTGGATGAATGGATTTGTCAAAAACATGAGCGATTTTGCCAGATTTTATTTCAGTCAGTGGTAAATCTCTTATTTTGAGGTGCATATGGATGAATAGCACTTTCACCATCCATTTAAGCCATAAAATCTGCACAATATGTTGCCTCTCAGTCGGCACTTAAAGAATAGTAGAAATATTGTGATGAAGAAAAAGAAACAAGAGGCCAGATGAAACTTAGTTAACTGTAATCCACATCCATTTTATTCACCAATATCCAGCAATATGTATGAGTCACCCAAAACTGAATCATTCTGTCGGAAAAAAACACTTTAATTAATAAAAATCAAAATTTTCTAATCTAAATAAATCAGAAATTGATATTTCTGATTATATCTATCTATACCAAAACACAGCAAACGCCAGTTCAGCACTATTCACTTTATTGCCAGGATTCAGTTTCTCGCTAATTATCTTCAGTTATTATTGCTTATGAAAGCTATTCTAATAGATTAAAGCATAAGATTGCAAATGGATTTTTCTTTTTTTTTTTTTTTTTTTTTGCTTCCTCAGCAGAAGTTCTAATAATCATTCATTTAATCTCCAACTCTCTTCATGTGTAATTATTATTGACTTCTCTCTGTAACTTTGCTGCGTGTACCTTGCAGTTAATGCTAACGTCAGCTGTCTGTTTTCAGGCGGACCTGCTCCTGTTATCGAGCACCGAACCACACGGCCTGTGCTACATCGAGACGGCCGAGCTCGACGGGTCAGAAACCTCCCATCAGTATCCACTCGCAGTTCGTTCTAACCTCCAAAGGCAACTGCTTCTAAAAAGGATTTGTTTTTTGTTTTTTTTTCTGTCAACCTGCAGAGAGACCAACATGAAGGTGCGTCAGTCTGTGTCGGTGACGGCTGAGCTTGGCGATCCAAACAACTTGGCGTCGTTTGACGGTGAGACTGGTTCGAACAAGTTGATTTTCTCTCGGTTTCCCCGTCCGGAACATCGTTCTGATGATTTTCAGTTGTGCAGCCAACTGTGTAATTCAGACGTTTTCCTCCTTTCACGGTCTGACAAATAAATAATTGAAACATTCACATCCTCACATTGTACGTCCTCTGCTGCGGCTGAATGACACGATGTCATCACCCATCCACCCACCCGCCACGGAAAGAGCTTTGAGTCAGCAAAGCACGCCCCCAATGCACACACACACACACACACGCACACACACACACACACACACACACACACACATACGCACGCTCGCATGCGCACGCACGCACTTACTCAGGAAAAAGCATTACTGCAGCAAATCAACCCACACTCTGCCTGATATCATCTTACAAAAGAAGTGTCTCTCCGGCTGTGTTTATAGTGTGACAGCAGCATCAGGATGATAAATTCAGCTCGAGATCATGTTGCCTCTGATGTCAATGCTTTGCAATAACTGGGTTTGGTAATTGCCTGCCATGTAGGGGTGCGTTATTTTTATTTAATACGCTACAACGTCTTCTTGTGTGAAGGTGAAGTGGTGTGCGAGCCTCCCAACAACAAACTAGATCGCTTCTGTGGCACTCTGTACTGGCGAGAGAAGAAATACCCCCTGACCAACCAGAACATGCTGCTCCGAGGATGCGTCCTCCGCAACACGGAGGCGTGCTACGGCCTGGTTATCTTTGCAGGTCTGCGTTTGCGTATTTTTTTTTATTTGTGAATGCGGTACGTGTAACAAGCAGGTTTGACTCTGTTGCCACCGCAGGTCCAGATACCAAGCTAATGCAGAACAGCGGTCGCACCAAGTTTAAGCGTACAAGCATCGATCGTTTGATGAACACGCTGGTCCTCTGGGTAAGACACCCCAAACCTCTCACTTTCATAGCCCCAAACTATTTCAGAATATCATCTCAGGGGCTTTTGTTTACCATCTGCACATGCTGATAATGGACTCGTTCTAATTTCGGATTGCAGGACAGTGGACCTAACTCTGGCTTTGTGGTGTTTCTTTTTGCTCATCGCCGTTAGATCTTTGGTTTCCTGGTGTGTATGGGTGTGATCCTGGCTGTGGGCAATGCGGTGTGGGAGAGAGAGGTGGGCTCCTTGTTCCAGAGCTACCTTCCCTGGGACCCTCCTGTGGACAACTTTATGTTCTCGGCCTTCCTTTCCTTCTGGTCATACATCATCATCCTTAACACTGTCGTTCCTATTTCTCTATATGTCAGGTAAGAAAAAGTGCAGGATATCAAAAAAGACAAAGATATATGAAATTTATGAATATTGTTGTTGAGATAACAATTAAGAGTAGCACTTGCCCCATGACAGCTATTACCATCTGAAGACATGTTTATAAAACCACAGGCAAAATGAAATCAAGAAAGGGGCTGCACCACAAAAAGATTTAATTGAAACACTTACAAGGTCAATCTATGTAAGGTAGACTGGATTAAATCAGTTTTGTACTTGAGACTTTAATTTAATCAGATAAAAGACCCATTGACATGAAAGACAGCGTCACATGTCGGACATAAACACTGGACCAATAACGACAAAACTAAAGCTAAAAATGTGCAGTTGAGCAAGTTTTTCATGAGTAATTTACAGTTATGTTCCACAAAAACAACATGAACAGATGAATCTTTGAATACTAAATCCTGACTAGGTGGGGGTCCACTGCAGCTAGAGCTGTGTTGATTACACTTCCTCTATATATTCTCTAAATGTATAAGATTTTGAGCTAGAGTGGGTGAAATTCAGTCGGGTTTCGTATAAAAACAATAAAATACCATTTTACTTAGGCACCGAAGCAAATCAGCATCGCAATTGTTTTTACAGGAGTTAAGCTGTGCATAAAAAAAACACAAGCAGCATCATGTATGTGTCTTCATCCATAGTTTAATATATTTTAATGTTTTTTTTTTGCTCTACCAGTGTGGAGGTGATCCGGTTGGGTCACAGCTACTTCATTAACTGGGACCGACAGATGTTCTGCTCTCGGTGCAACACGGCGGCCGAGTCCAGGACCACCACTCTGAACGAGGAGCTTGGCCAGGTGGGCTCTTCAGAGGGCCTGTAATGCGTCACAGCTTACTTTCTTAAATGAATGTTATTCACAGGGCTGGCACAAGGGCAGAATTTCATTTAAGTGGCATTTCCAGCTAAAACCCATAGTAATTATTAAAGATTTGGGAGAGTAAGTGAGTCACAGTGATCTCTGCAAACGTTGCCTATAACTTGTGTTGGCTCTGGTGATTCAGTTCAATTATTTTGAACTTGTATCATATTTTAAAGTAGATACATAGTTTGCTCATCTATTGTCGATGTGTGAAGTACAAATGCAAACTAAACTGACATCTTAAGGGGATGTCAGTTTTAGGTGATGTTTAAAAGAAAAATGAATCCAGTTCCTGAACCTTTTTTCTCTATGATTTTAAAAAAGTATAACATTTTGGAATTTATGCTCATGTTTATTCAGGTTGAATACATCTTCAGCGATAAAACTGGAACTCTAACTCAGAACATTATGACCTTTAATAAGTGCTCCATCAATGGGCAAACTTATGGTAAGAGATCAACAAATCATGCACAGAAGTTCATATAGCCAAACATGTTCATTATATTCCACATTCTTACCTGTCATTTGTTTTTCTGCCAGGTGAAGTCACGGATCCGTTAGGAAAACAACCAAAGGTAGACCTTTCTTTGTTTACCTGGAAGTAAATCGTTTCTTCAGGTTGGAGTCTAATTCTCTCCTGTCAATCTTTCAGAGGCTGGATTTCACTCCTTTCAACCCCCTGGCAAATCCAGATTTCTGTTTCTATGATGAAAAGCTGCTGGAATCAGTGAAAGTGGGAGATTTGCACACTCACGAGTTTTTCCGCCTACTTTCTCTCTGTCATACCGTCATGAGTGAGGAGAAGAGCGAAGGTGGGCAGAAGGAAGGGAAGCACAAACAGCAACTTGCCATTTGTCTATTTCTTCCTATGTCGTTCATTGTTTTTCATCTGTCCACCCAGGAGAGCTGGTCTATAAGGCGCAATCTCCAGACGAGGGCGCTCTGGTGACGGCAGCTCGAAACTTTGGATTCGTGTTTCGCTCTCGAACGCCAGGGACGATTACTACGACCGAGATGGGCAGAACCGTCACCTACTCGCTGCTCGCCATACTGGACTTCAACAACATCCGCAAGAGGATGTCTGTCATAGGTAGGGAGGATTGTTAACATACTGCCAAACTTGTCAAGGAGTTGTTCTATTAACTTTTTACTAACTGGCCACAAAGAAAGATTTTTTTTTTACTAAGGAATATTTTTCTCTTTTTCTTTGTATTCTTTGGCAGAACAGCGACTTAAAAAGTCTTTTTTGTTGTTTTATTTAACGTACTGTAAAACAAAAAATTAGAGTTTTGTAGATTTCTGTTGTTTTTAAAATGTTGTAGAGCAACAAACACTTTTTTTTATGTCAAACAAAAATAGCCTGAGTAAATAATAAAACATCCACCCAGTCAGACAGAACCAGGAAAACATGCAAGCTTCATTCAGAATGACTACTGACAGCTAAAACCAGCTCCACAGAACCCCACTTCTGAGAAACCCAAATATATCCTCCAGTCATGACATTCACAAGATGACAGGAAGTCTTGATCTGACTTACTTTTTAATCTCATAGGCAGATTTTAGAAAAATGTAAACACATACATTTATACCATCTAATGGCAGTGCACAGTGTGCATAACACATTTGTAAAGCAATGAGTTTTGCTAAAGCAGCCATGAAGCAACAATATATGTACCTGAGGGCAACGGAGGAGAGGTGATGATTTCATGATATTTTATATGCATCTTTGTCATCTGAATTTAGTGCGTAACCCAGAAGGCAGGATCTGCCTGTACTGTAAAGGAGCTGACACGGTACTATTAGAGAGACTCCACCCTTGCAACCAGGAACTGATGAGCATCACCTCAGACCACCTAAATGTAAGTAAACAGTAGTTTATGAACATAATTGGTGCTGCAGTGCCACCTAGTGTCTCCTTGCTTAAACTGAAGCATCACAGACAGTTAAAAGCGTAACATATGGAGTTCCTTTAAATAGTATCCGCATGCAGTGTACGCTTACCTCAGGTTGCTTACAGTTGATATGTTTACACATGCTGCATGTGTAATTTTTTTTGTTTCCAGGAGTATGGAGCCGATGGGTTACGGACTCTTGCTCTGGCGTACAGGGAGCTTTCTGAGGACGAGTGGGAGGCCTGGTCAGAGAGCCACCGCTGTGCAGACAAGGCCACTGACTGCAGGGAGGACAGGCTGGCTGCAGCTTATGACAAGATAGAACAGGATATGAAGGTTAGTCAGTAGTTGCTTCCGTGGTTTCCCCTACAAAACAAGATTAAAATTTCTCATTTTGAGCATAATCTAATTTGCATGTAAACATTTGTCTCTGTCTGTCCAGCTCCTAGGTGCTACAGCTATTGAGGACAAGCTGCAGGAAGGAGTCCCAGAGACCATTGCTCTCCTCTCTCTGGCCAACATTAAGATCTGGGTTCTGACTGGAGACAAACAGGGTGAGATGAATACACTTTATGCCAGCTGTCAGGTTAATTTGCCATCTTCTGTTCAGAAAAATAGAAAAAGTGGGATATTCTGAGTTATTAATCTCAGCTATTCATCTTTATTTTGATCACTCAAAGTATGATATGACAGACCTATTTGATCCAAAAGCTCAGGTTTTTTTTTTTTTTTTTTATCCTACCATGCCTTAATATAAATATAATTAGCAGAAGTAAGGCTATGCTTGTAATTGACACCCAAAATATTGCGCACTCCAGCAGGAAGTGTTTAGAGAATTTGTTGTGAAAACTAAACATTTGTGTCATAGCGTGAGTTAATCTCCTCCCTTTTCTTTCCTACAGAGACGGCAGTCAACATAGGCTACTCCTGCAAAATGTTGACTGATGACATGACTGAGGTGTTCATCATAGGTGGTCACACCGTTCAGAGTGTACGACAAGAACTCAGGTCAGCTGTTGTCTGTAGGCTTCAAAATACAGCTGGTTCCTTCAGGAAAATGCGACAGAAGTTGCTTTAGTTTAGCACAGTTTTGCTTGTTTTGTCTACTAAATTAACTCTCCTTTGCTTATTTTAGTTTATCTGTGTTTTGATTATGTTTCACTCATGTTAGTTTATCCTTTGTTGCATTGCTTAGGTTACTTCAGATTTAGGTTTTTTTTTTTTTAACTCAGTTTAGGTAAGCCCACCTGACCATCCCAGTGTCTACTTCAATGGATCCATAAAAAGGGCGGACAGAAGATAAACAAAGGGAAAAATAAGGTCTAGACCTAAAAACTGTAAACAGCAGATGACAGTATCTTAAAGTCAGCTCTTTAATATGAAAATACAAATGTAATTTAATCTAACAAAACCTGAACAATACACCATCCTTCAGCTAACCAATTTAAACTGTATCATGTTTTAAGTTATGTCTCCATTTTTTAAATTTTTTTTTTGTTTTTCCCTTTTGGTTGTTTATGCCTTAAAAGCTGATGAGCCAGAGTTCAGTAACTTTTTATTCACTCGCTCTTCAGGAGTGCGAGGGAAAGGATGATGGAGCTGTCCCGAGGGAAAACTGAAGGGATGGAGGCCTGGGCTGAGGCATGTTTCATGGGTAACGGGATGAAAGACGGGCAAGAGGGAGACTGTACAACAGGAAGAGGGTCGAAACAGCTGCATTGCTCCTCTCTCCCTCCGTCTGCCTCTGGTGACATGGACACCATCTCAGGGGAGTTTGCCCTCATCATCAGTGGTCATAGTTTGGTAAGAACAGCACACCTTTACATAATTTAAGCAAATTTAAAACATAAAGTGAGCATTTGCAGTGACTGCTGCAGCTTTATCTTTGACATATCCAAAAGAAACTTCTAATCTCTTGATTTTTTGTTTTTGTTTTTCCCCTGCTCTACAACAGGCACATGCGCTTGAGGCAGACATGGAAGCCGAGTTCGTGTTGACAGCCTGTGCCTGCAAAGCAGTTATCTGCTGCAGAGTCACACCGCTGCAGAAAGCTCAGGTGGTGGAGCTCATCAAGAAACATAAGAAGGCTGTCACTCTGGCTATCGGAGATGGCGCCAACGACGTCAGCATGATCAAAAGTGAGTTGTGCAGAAGGGTTCAACCTGTGAGAGGAAGGAGAGTAACGGGATTACAGCAGGGTGATAAACGAGAGCTGTCAGGTCCGCAGTATTTCTCAGAAGAAGTGGGTGTAAGAGTTGTTTACATGTTACCAGCTGTGACGTCGGTCATGTTGAAATGTGCCGGTTGCAATGCTCTCATGAGGTAAGACATTGGCATCCCACTGTCTGGATTGGGTTTAGTCACATTTTAAACTGAAATTTGTGCAAAACTTAAAAAAAAAAAAAAAAAAGACTCATGCAAAAGCTCTCAAGTACTGATGTGTATAATTACATGGAGAAGCATTGTAGTTTGTAGCTAACTCAACATGGTTTCTGTTTTTTTTTGTTTTGTTTTTGTGGGTTGCACCACTTTTTGTGTTTTTGTCTGTCTTTATGTGTATGAAATGAATTGATGCAAGCCTAAAGCAGGAATGCAATCAGTGCAATAGTGACGGGTGTGGTTTGTTCCCATCCTGTGATTGCTAGAGTCAATTTGTGAGAAAAAAATTTAATCTGTTTTCTTCACACTAAACTAATGGGATAAAAGTTGTTAAGAAAATCTAGGAGAACAATGTTTTATGGGAGAGTTAATTTTTCTGAGCTAGTTTTCAGTCACATTCTTTGCTCTTAAGCTTTGTCAGCGTATCATCAACAAGGTTGAGGTCGGGGTCACTACAGAATAATAATATGCAACAATTTATGATATGTATTTGGATCATTGTCTTGCAAAACCTCTCAATTTTGTCCCCGTTTCAATCACCTGGCAGTTGATTTTAGATTAAGTTGGACATAATTTTGTCCCGTCCTCCAATGTCCCAGAACGGCTGACAGGTAAACAGACTCTTAACAGGGTGTTTTTCTGTCCGCTGCCACCATGCTCAAACATTCACACAGAACAAAAGAAACCCTCATATTGGCTCTTTTAAGCAAGATTTGATTGTGGTTTTCTGGGTTGTTCTTGAAAATCTTTACCAATTTCCTGTCACGTCGAGGTCGATCAGTTGATTGAAACTTGTTCGGATTTTCCGACACCACAGTGATTCCAACTCTTCTTTGAGCACCAAATTCTTTAAAAATCACTGGAGCTGTTTGGTGAATGATCAGCCCAAACTGGAAAAAAGCATCACAAAGATAACAAATGAATGTATCCTTCATGTCCATGGTGACTCCATGTGGGTTTTTGATTACAACAGTACTGATGCCATATTTATTATGAAACGGCTGGAACTGCAGCTGAAAGTGAAGCTGTAAGACTTCTCTTCCAGTTATAAAACAAAGCTGAAGCCTGTTTTAGTCTAGTTCATACATGTGTGATATTTTTGCTTATTAAACAGTTGCTGATCAGAATTGTGCTCCAAACACTTCCTGTTTCTCTTGAGTTTGCGCTGTTTGCGCCGCTACGGAGTGATTTAGCTCTACATCTATTGGTTTGTTTCTTTCTCCCTACAGGCGCTCACATTGGAGTGGGCATCTCCGGTCAGGAGGGCATCCAGGCCGTGCTGGCCAGCGACTACTCCTTCGCCCAGTTCCGCTTCCTCCAGCGCCTCCTGCTGGTCCACGGCCGCTGGTCCTACCTGCGCATGTGCCGTTTCCTCTGCTACTTCTTCTACAAGAACTTTGCCTTCACCATGGTGCACTTCTGGTTCGGCTTCTTCTGCGGCTTCTCTGCCCAGGTACAAGCAGAACGACGCGTTAGGAACGAAAAGGTGCTGGGAGGGTATGAGAGCCGATTGAGAGTTTCACCTCATCTCTGTGTTTGTCTGCTGTCTTCTTCTGTTGTAGACGGTGTATGATCAGTTCTTCATCACACTCTACAACATTGTGTACACCTCCCTCCCTGTGCTGGCCATGGGGGTTTTTGACCAGGTCTTTTTCGTTATTACTTTACACCGAGGTTACATGTCACACAGTGTTCTTTTTCAGCGGGATGCAGTAAAAGCACAAACTAGCACCAATTTGTTTTTACACAAAAACCATTAACTCGTATTTTAATGTTCCCACATATTGGGTATCGGCTGTCCAATGTGCGTAACGTTTGTTCTGCTTTTGGTTAGTACTTGCTTATGTTTGCATTTTGCTCAAAACCACCAAGCGATCAGCTCTGCTGTTGACTTGTCCGCACTCTTATTTTAGCAAATAGCATCTCTCGTTTCCCCTTTTATGGCAGGATGTTCCAGATCACAGAAGTCTGGAGTATCCTAAGTTGTACGAGCCCGGGCAGCTCAACCTCCTCTTCAACAAGAAGGAGTTCTTCATCTGCATCACCCAAGGCATCTACACCTCAGTGGTGCTTTTCTTTGTGCCCTACGCCGTGCTGTCCGATGCCACTCAGAGCAACGGCGTGCCTCTCGCCGACTACCAGACATTCGCAGTCACGACGGCGACAGCCCTGGTTATTGTTGTCAGTGTGCAGGTGAGAGACTCTTGTTCGGAGTTGGCTTATCTTGCAGCCGTTTACTCCACTGGCAAGTAATCACGATGCCTTTATTTGCAGATTGCTCTAGATACAGGCTTCTGGACGGTCTTTAACCACATGTTCGTTTGGGGCTCTGTGGGCTCCTATTTCACCATCATGTTCGCGCTGCACAGCCAGACCCTCTTCAGGATCTTTCCCAATCAGTTCCGCTTCATAGGTTGGTCCCTTGCTCTTGCCTTTGGCCTCCATACGAAGCCCTGCAAAAATGTTCAACATTCTTACATTTTGTCACGTCACAACCACAAACTTTCAGTGTCATTTATTTCATTTTATGTAATTAACCCAATACAAAGTAGTTTGCTTGTATATTTGAAAGAAAATTATGTATGGTTTTCTTTAACTAAAAATTGTCCAGTTAAACTCAGACTGGAGGACAGATGGAGAATATCTTTGAACAACCATTTTGAAGTTTTGCCACAGACTCTAATGTTTTCTTCCATCATTGCCCTGTGTTCAGCTTCATTCATCTTCCCATGAACTCTGACCAGCTTTAATAAATCTGCTGAATATAAATCCTATCCCCAATTTTGGGGTTAGGAGATAGTGTGTTCTGGGTGGTTTTATGCCACCCATGGTTTTGGATCTTGAAGGAAATGTTATATTTTGGTGTCATCCAAAATATAACTTAACACCAAAGCTACATTCAGTATAACCCAAGCTGGAAACAGGCTTTATTATGGCATTTTTCTTGCTATTTTTCCACAACGACCAGGTGTGCAGGACGTTTACCTAGTAGTCATCCTTTCAACAGATTCTCCTTCTTGTGGATCTTTGCAGCTCCTCAAGAGTTAAAACAGTGTAATGCTCTCTTGACTAGTTAATGCTCCTCTTGCACCTGTTTATGTGTTTGAGTTTATTTGGAAGGCCATGTGTTGGTATGTTTGCACTTTCATTTTCATGATGATGGTTTGAATAAATCTCCAGGAGATATTCAAACCTTAGGATTTTGTCTTATATTCTAACATCTCCACAACTTTCTCACTGACATGCGTGGCATGTTGGGTAGCCTGTGGGAGGGTCTGCCCTGCTCGGTGCTTAGTCTTATCTGTGAAAGGAAATTAAACTGAATAAAAACAACTGAATCCTTTTCAGATTTTTATCTATTTAAACGAAACTGCATACACTTTTCTCTGCACTTCACTTTTATGCGCTGCTTTGTGTTAGTATGTCACAGAAAATAAAATAAAAAAAAAATAAAAAATAAAGATTTAATATTCCTGAATGTGATAAAAGATCAAGGAATAAAACTACATTTGCAAAGCATTCAACTAAACAAAACATGTAAAAAATTTACTTTGTTTTCCATATCAGGTGAGATAATTGTTTACATTTTAACAGATCTGTATTATATAATATATATCTAAATTGTAACTGTATGTTAGTAATGGCATAAAATCCATTTTATAATTCTAAGAACTAACTTTCCTGTTGCATCAAAAGGATACGTCAAATTTCAAAGGATACGTGCTCATGTTTATCTGTGTGTTTGTCTGCGTGTGTGTGTGTGTGTGTGTTTTCTGAGTACAGGTAGTGCCCAGAACACGCTATTGCAGCCAGTTGTGTGGTTAACTATTGCACTAGCAACAGCAGTATGCGTAGTTCCAGTTTTGGCATTCCGCTTCCTCAAGCTGGACCTCAAGCCTCAGCTCTCAGACACGGTGAGAAACAGGACAGTTGTCAGAAATGATGTTTTCAACCTCATTGCAACATGAGCTGATGTGTCTTCCCAGTGTGTCTGCTTGAAATCAGGTTAGACCAATCACTAACGGCTTAGCTAAAAAAAAAAAAACGTGCACGCAGACTAAATGTCCAGCAAATATTGGCTTAATCAGTGTGGCCTAATAATAAGTGCTGCTCTCCGAAACTGTGGGAGAGGGTGGAGGTGGGGGGTGAAGTCAGTCAAGCAAATTTGCTGTTCCTCTTTAAATTGGCATTAGCTTCTCTACATTTGAAAAAAGTTTCGATGAGATAGTGACAAACACTTGCTTCTGACTCTGGAGTTTCAGCCTGTGGATTCCCCTTCGAGTCAAATCGGAACTGAAAGCAAAACACACCGCTGATGTTGTACATGTTATATGCAAAACAATATAGCAAAATGAAATGAACACTATACTTTTTATGATTCATAAAACAACTTTTATGTCACAGCAACAAAACGTGAAAGCCATCTTCCATTCTTCTGGTGCATCTTACAGGTGCGTCACACGCAGCTGGTGAGGCAGAAGAGGCGGAAACCG
Source organism: Poecilia mexicana (assembly GCF_051168715.1). Taxonomy (NCBI): domain Eukaryota; kingdom Metazoa; phylum Chordata; class Actinopteri; order Cyprinodontiformes; family Poeciliidae; genus Poecilia; species Poecilia mexicana. Next base: position 15,774,446 of record NW_028263385.1, read on the forward strand.
GGAGGTCGCAGCATCGGAGGGGCCTGGCGCGGCACAGGCAGCGTCTCCGAGGGTCGCCTCGGCGCCCGAGGGGGCTCCAGGCGGTCCGGCTACGCCTTCTCCCATCAGGAAGGCTTTGGAGAGCTGATAACCTCGGGAAAAAACATGAGGCTCTCCTCCTTGGCCCTCGCCAACTTTGCCTCCAAACACAGCTCCAGCTGGATCGAGACGCTTCGCAGGAAGAAAACCAATCACACTCCACCGAGCACGTCTGGAGAGTGCAGCCCGGCGCCCAGCAACGTGTCCGGGACGTGTCCGGCTCTGTCAAACTCTTCCTCTGTTCTGGGAGGCTCGCAAGAAACGCCAATCGAGGAGGAAACCGACGCAGCAGTCGTCTTGTCTTCATCGTCACATCCGGCAGCCTCTGAACCAGCTGAGCCTCGGGCCCCTGCTCAGGTCGCTCCTGTTGACAGCTCTACGTCTGCTGCAGCCAGGACGGACTCACCCGGAGGCTGGACACGTTCTCTGGAGACTGTGCAGGTCAGCTGCTTTTTCTCTTCTTAAATGTTGCACATTTGCACGTTAACTATATTACGACTTCTCTCATCTCGATAGGAAGCTCTGTTCGGTCGGAGGGGCTGTGCCAGTGCTTCTAGCACCCAAGTCCCGCCTTGTGATGCCACAGAAACCCCCCCACATTGAGTGAAACCCATGCACAAGATAGTTTCCCTCGCAGAAAGCATGGTGGGTTGCTCTGGATCCATGCAAAGACTGATTCTTACAGAAACATAACTGAGATTGAGTTTTTGTCTCAAAATATCTCACAAGAGGAAGCGACTTATTCTAATGGCCTTGACCTTCCCATCAATAGTTCTGATTTTTTTTAAAATGAGTTTTAATGTGTTCAAGTGTCCAGAACACGCAGACGGCGAGACATTTAGCTATTAGTCACTTTTCTCCTGCATACTTCACATGCCTTACACTTAAAAATAAGTAGACGAATGAGATGGAAGTAAGATGCAGGCATTACTATGAGTAAAAGCTTTCACTGTTGAAAAATCTGTTTATTATAGTTCTCAGTGAGAACGCAACTTAATTTAACCACAAGTCTGTCGCAACATTTTTGTTTTTGTTTTGTTTTTGTTTTTCATCTGCTGTGTTAATATTCTGTTTCTATTTTTTGCATCATATTGATGTGTTTTTAAAGGCCTGGTTGAGTCGCACCTTAAATGAAGCATTTAGTGCTTTGATTTTAACGTTAGGCCTTGGTTTTGACAAAAGCCGTTTTTTTTGTTTTTTTTTCTATTAGTTTCTTGTGCCTCTTAAATAAAAACAAATAAAAAGGCAAACCCATGACTGTTTACTTTAGATCAGATCTGGGCAGAGTGCAAAGAACAGCTGAAGTTGTTTTACAAATTCCTATTTTTTGTTGTAAACATACACTCCTGTGAAGTTTTCTTGTTTTTACTTGTAAATAAAAACTGAAAATATCACATTTCTGGGTCGTCTTTCCTTCGTAATCCCGAATTACGGGCTTTCTTTTTGCATTCCTTTCAAATGGCCAACATGAGATTTTTTTTGCGAGCGCTGACCCCTGACCTTTCTGAGCTTAGTTCATTTCGAAGCAGATTACAAAGAGGAACTGCAGTGAATTGCAAAAGTACTATTTCTGCTTGAATTATGCCACATTTTGTCACATTAAAAAATTGTATTGGGATTTTACATGATTGGCAGTGCAACGTAATGTCTTATTGTGAAGTAAAGAAAAACGCTAATTTGAAAAAAATATTTAAGAAATTTGAAAAGAATGACTTGTTCAGTCCATTTGCTGTAAATGTTCAGGACCTCTAAGTTAATAGTTTATAAAAAGGAAACTTGTAACTGCTGCTGCAAGCCTGTTGAGGTATTACTAAAATCTTTTCTTTTCCAATTTGCTCTGTCTCAGATAAGATGGGGAACGTCTTTGCTCACCAATATGCAAGTCTCGTCACAGATTCTGATTTGTGTTTAGGTCTTGACTTTGACTAGACTATTTTAACACATAAATATGCTTGGATCAGCACCACTGACATGTAGTTCTGACTGCACCAACTTTTTTCACTGATATGTTCAGTGTGTTGTGCAGTGCAGTTTGTCACCCACAAAAAGTGTTTTGCATATGACACAAAAAGCTACGTTTTGGTCTCATGTCCCCAGACGACTTTCTTCTCCACGTCTGCTGTGTTTCCCTCATGTTTTGCGAAGTTGTACCTCCTGTGGCTTTTTTCTACATGCAGGCCAGATTTGTGGACTGCAGACCTAGCAGTTGTCCTGTCAGATTCTTCCACCTGAATTATGGGTCTTTTCAGTTCTCCCAAAGTTACCATAGATCTGTTTGCTGGTCTAATTAATGTTCTCCTTGTCTGACCTGACTCTCATGTGTTGGTTAGTTTTCTAGTTGTCCCACAGTCCATATTTATATTTGGACTTAATGCTCAATGAGATATTCAAAGCTTTCTAACCTAATTCTGCTTCAAACTTCAACACATAAGGCTGGACCGGTTTGCTGTATTTCTTAGTTTTCATGATTAGTGATAACTAATGTTTTCAAACAAACCTCTTAGGTTTTCACAGAACATTTGTTTGTATATTATAATATTTTTAAAAATTATTACAAATTACCAGAACAGAACACAACATGCGGCGGTAATGAGACAAAATGTGAGCAAGTTTAAGGATGAAAATACTTTTACAAATTACTATAAATTTACCTTTTCTTTATGATATACAAGATCCGTTCAAAACTTTGTCTTGTTTGTGCAAAACTTTCCAAAACAAATCAATAGCACACATTGTTTGCTTTCTTTTATTATCTTTGGGTAACCAGACTTTTACTATGCAAATGTAATTTGAGACAAAACAGACAACACAAGGATTCATTATCTGTAATGTTCAAAATAAAAATAAATTCTAAATAATTCTACATTAAGCCACAAAGACAGATGTCTGATGCTTATTAGAGGATTTTAAATTAAAAATTCTTTTGTCAAACTTTATGAAAGACGCACACTCATTATGTGATTTTGGTGTCCAAGTTATAATATCAGTCAGAAAAGTACTTAAAATAAATGTCAAAACTGCACAGAAGTACTGTACTAAACTGACATTACAGTTGTAGACCTAAATTCAGTGTTCAAGGGGGGTTTTATTTTGACGCTGAGGAGGATTTCCTCTGTGTAACGGCGCTGAACAGGGGGAAGAGCACTGGGATTTCACAATAACGGGTCTTACGGACAACGCGCTGCTGTGGCCACATGAACTCTGCTTTGATAATCCTGCCTGTACTGGAATACAGTCAGTTTCTTTTCAGACTTCATGAAGTTAAACGGTACCTGGTGTTCTGCAGCCGCAGTGCAGCTGTCAGTGATGGTCTGAGGACTTGTCGACGGGGGGACCAACTCCAAAGATGGGCGTTCTGCTACTTTTGTCGTGCTTTTTGTACGTCCTGCCAGTGTGGAGCATTTTTGATGGCATTTGTCCTAGAAAAGGTGAGTCATCAGTCAATAATATAAATGTGTTTTTGAATTTTTACTGTTTTGTCATGACTTTGTTTCATTGTTGAGATTTCAAAAAAATCTCCTTTGCAACAGTTGGGTTTAATTTCACATTTAGTTTCAAGTTTTTTTCTTGTAGAAAAAAAAAAGTAACAAATCAATATTTTACCTATATTTTCTCTACATTCTGAACAGTTTAACTGGTGTTTTGTCTTCTCTTATTGTCTTTTTTTCATCATTCAGCAGGATAGCGGTTAATCGCGCTGTTCTGTTCAGATTACTGAATTCAGTCTAATAAACTTTTATTAAACTTTTATCATTTTTAGATATTTTTTTTTACATTTTTAGAACTTAGATTCTTTCATATCGTTGGACAAAAAGTAACTAAAATAAGTTTGAGAAAAAAGCAACTTATCAAATGTAATAACGTAACTTATTTTGATTACTTGTGACCAACTATGGCGATATATTTAAATTGGATCACTTGTTCTTTAATCCAGTGGTAGAGAGAGATATTTGTTCAGATAAATCAAAGCGTCAATAAGATTTGAGGAACTTTTCATGCACATAAAGTGTGATTATCAGAGAAGAAAAAGTTCAGGACAGAAGAGCGACTGTGTAGGCGAGAGAGAGAGACAGATTAAAAGAGGAAGTTTTGAAGGAGTTGGTAATTTTTGTTATGCAACGCTGCATCCTATCTGTTCTGTGACTACTGATCTGGGACCAGTGATCATGCCCTAAGAACATTTAGAGACAGTGCAGCACATTAAAGCCCTGATTAAACCCACAAAGACAGCCAGCCTCGCTTGTATCTTTGCAACAAATATTTGTTTTTGTTTGTCTGTGTGTGTGTGTGTGTGTGTGTGTGTGTGTGTGTGTGTGTGTGTGTGTGTGTGTGTGTGTGTGTGTGTGTGTGTGTGTGTGTGCGTGTGCGTGTGCGTGTGTGTGTGTGTGTGTGTACAGACCCTCCTCCTGGTGTGGTGGTTGTGTCTCCAGGAAGCAGGCTGGAATTAACCTGCAGCGGCCATGTGAAGGTGAATGGAGTGAAAGTCACCTTAACTAGAAATGTCTCAAGTGAAAACAAGAAAGGATCTTCGTCGGCGAGAACTCCCACCACGGAGCAAGCTGGAAGGAACAGGGCTTTCACAAAAAGAAGTGATAAATCTTCTACAGTAAGCGGGAGACTAGCCATTCCCACCACGGCGACCGGAATCAGCACTCTGCTAGGAGAAAACCGAAGCGGCGGATATTCAGACGTGGAACACGCCACTTCTCCACAAGTGCTCCAGCCAACCCCTCCCAGCAAAACCACAGCGGGGGGGACGTCAGACTGGGAGGATGAAGAGATGAAACTCGAGGCTGAATATGAAGACAAGGAGTCAGAGGGAGGCGGCAGAGCAACCAGAGAGGTTAAAATGAGGCCTCAGTGGAAGTGGAACAAACAGCTGATGGAGAGAGCAGACAGAGACTGGGGAGGACTTGCATTTCTGAGTGACGGGAGCGGTCTGTCTCTGAGCTCAGTGCGACTGACGGACGCTGGGAAATACACGTGTCACCACGGGGGAGAAGAAACTCTTGCTGTTAAGGTGATTGTTGCAGGTGAGTTACGGCGCAATGCCTACATAGACACTCAACTGCAGTGTGTGCAGAATTTGATCGGTTTCATTAAAAGGACTGATCAGTCCAATTTATGTATTGAAAAATCAACACGTGGGCGGAGGTATCCTTCCAAATCACTGAGGTTTCTTACCAAATATTTCATGCAAGGAATGGCGGGATCTTGTATAAATCAGTCAAATCAGTTTCATGTTTTTCAGGAGTATGTTTCTCACTAATCATTTTAAGGTCAGCTCTCTAATCCTCAATTAGGTAAATCAACCAAAGCCAACATGATACAAGCATGAAAAGCAAACTTTGTACCTAGAAAGAAATGCAAATTTAGAGCAATAACCAAGCTAATTAAATGTTTAACATCATGAAGGTTTCTTGACTTTAAGTTTATAGACAGGGTTTACAATCTGATTTTTGAATTAAGCTGTTATTTAGGGATGGAAAGGGACGGATGAAGTCAAAGTGAGCCACAGCAAAACTGACAAGTGTCCATCTTAGTCTTTCCTCAAAGTGTGGAATAAAGACTATGCTGACCTTCAAACAAAAACGAGAGAAAAATAAAAAATTACACAACCAGTTTGATCAAACTCCCAATTAGATGAGCAGAAAGTCATCAAGCAGACTTTATTGTGTCTCTTTTCAACTGGATTCTTTAAACTCGGTTGACATGTTTACACAACACAAACTCACTCCTTGATTCACTACTTTACATAATCTCAATACCATCAGTGACTGTATTGTGACACACTGTGCCAGCGCACGAATACTGATGCATTATGAACTGCGGCAGAGAAAGGTTTTGGTCATGGGTTCTGGTCTGCTGGCTGTGGGACGGTGGTGGGTCTTGAGGGGTCGTCATGGTGACGTGGGTCTGCTGGGTGTCGTCCTGCCAAACTACTTCTCTGAAAAAAATCTCCTGCTGCCCCAAACACATGTCTGATTGAATGTTTTTCTATATCCTAGATCCTCCTGAGACTCCAGCTATCTTGTGCTACAAGAAGTCGCCCAGGAGTAAAATTCGCTGTGAATCGAGGCCTCAGAAACCAGTAATCAAGCAACCTAACTGCTACCTTTTTCTGAGCAAGACGTAAGGCACTTAGGTTTTAAATTCACCTAAGCCTGATTTATTTTTATTGTTGTTGTTGTTGTTGTTGTTGTTGTTGTTGTTGTTGTTGTTGCAACACAACAATCCAACCCCGTAACCCTAACTCAGATTGACTGAAACCTTTGTGCTACATAGTGATACATCTGATGTTCCTACAACAAAACTGATGTTTTTAGAATAAAAAAATAAATAAAATAGTTCTGAATAAAAACAAAATTTGACCCATAGTTCATTTATTGGTTTAATAATAATACAGGACTGAAGTAAGCTACCTCATGCATAATTAACTGAATCTTTGAACTTTTTTCCTGCAGAGCTTCTGTTTGTAAGTTTATCTTTTACTTTGTTACATCTTACTGGAAAACTTGATTTTCTTTTTTTCCTTTCCAGTTACAATCATGGAAAAATAGAGCATTTCCAACGAAAGCGGTGCTCATACTCATCTCAGCACTCGCGCTGTTGGTGTGCTCTGGAGCACAATGAGGATGAGCGGAGGAAGAACCATCAGGCTTTCCTGTGTGTCACAAACATCTTGGGCAGCGCCACCAGTCCCCTGATCAATTTCACACCTCTGGATATTTGTAAGTGAGTCTGTTATTACACGACTGTTTTGATGAAAGTAGGCTTTTAAAAAAAAAATAATAATAATTTTAACCCTTTCCTGCGACTGAAGTGACGCCAGACCCCCCATCTAATGTGATGGCTCACCCGGTGGAGAGACGAGAGAGGATGATAAAGGTGACCTGGAACTTACCAATAACCTGGCATGAGAATGATAACTTTTATGACATAATCTTTGAGATCAGATACAGACCTTCAACCTCTTCAAATGAACAGGTATGTTTGACGAGTTAATGTTTCAGTCATGGGATCCAAACCGATGAACCTGCGATGTTTCCGTTCATTGATTTCTTGTTCTATGGTCTGTACGTGTTCATGCAGGAAAATACAGTTAAAGAACACTGGTACCTGATTACTGACGCTCTGCCTGGTGTCGAGTACCTGATTCAACTCAGAACTAAAGACGAGTACGACGGTCATTGGAGCGAGTGGAGTTCACCGGTCTCTGCCAGAACTTGGACAGGTAGATTAAAAACACACACACGCGAGAAGAGTAACAAGTTAGATTATCTCATGAGGTTTGTACATTTCAAAAGCCGTAATATCCGTGTGAATTCCCAGATTCAGAGCCTTGCTGTTCCTCAAAGGAAGATTTTGCTTTTGCAGTGGTAGTTAAAACACGACCAAGACAATAAACAATAAAGGACAGTAACCAGAAAGAAGCAATACATGTCAAAAGAAGTAACTGATGGCAACAGCACCTTAGTGGTAGAGATCCACGACTAATCATAACACCTTTAGCTCAAACGTCATTTTGATTTTTCCAAGACATTAGATCTGTGAAAGTCAACTCCCTTTTACCTCTTCGTGTTGGCCTTCCTGTTTGAGTAAGTGTACCAATTGTGCACATTTTGTCCTGAGCTTGTTAATCATACAATATGGACACAAGTGATTTGAAGAGCACATTGTTTCCAGGTTATTGAAAGAAAGTGAAATCTCTTCCAACTTCCTGTTTGTTCTGAGGTTCGATATTGTCCAGCTTATCTCATGCCCTGTGACTTCACCATGAATCAAAAATAAGTAAAACATATATGAGAAGGTGCCTTGGTCAAATGAAACCAAAAAGAAAAAAATAGCAAAAAATGTGACCCCTGTATAATTTTTTCTTGTAATTCAAATTTATATGCTAGTCTATGTCGGTCTATTGCATACACTTCAAATAAAATACACAGAGGTTTGTGGTTGTGAAATGAGAATGCGTGGAACAATTCAAGTAACTTTTGCAAACACTGTAATTTCTTTACTTTTTAAAGAAATTCACATACTGATTTTTATAGCTTCAAATATTTAATCTCAAATTCCTAAAATTTAGCAATAAATGTAAGTGGAATATTTTGTTTTATGCATGTCTCCTGGATGCTTTTTGTATTACTCTTTGATACCATGTACATTAGCTTTATTTTACTTACATTTGACAAATTTTACTGTCTTTTCTTTTACAAAATATCACTTTTAATATGTTTTATTAAATGATTTTCTTCCTTTCTGTTGCTTTCAACTAATAAAGAAGAAAGGTGTGATCTGACGACCACAATGGTAGGAATTTTAGCTTTCAGTTGGAAAGTATAAACTTATTCACTTTTAATTGCTCCATCTTAACATATTCTTTTGTCCTGTTTTTCTTTCTTTGTTCATTTATTTGTCATCATCAGATCGACTTGCCCTTCACTGAAGACTATGGTTCTGGTTTTCCTGATGATAGCTACCCTGATGGTTAGTTTGCTGGCAGTGCATTTTTTCAGTACACATGTCTAAGAGAAAAGCACAAGAAGTGGGAGAAAACACCCTGAAACTGACCTATAGTCCACTGGGTTTTAACAGGAAACCATGGCATCACAATAACTCAGCCTCAACAGCTAAACAAGCCACAAGAGACATGGTTCTGTTGAAATAACACCTTTTTTATATAACACCTAGTCATTCTTGTAACCATAACAATTTCTTGTGGTTTTCTTCTCTTTTTGCTGCAGGTACAACAAATGAGTTATGTGCCAACTCAGTTTTATGCAACGTACACTATAATGTTATTTGGATCTCTGCCGTTTTTGCCATCATGTGTGTCCTTTTGGCTGTCTACATCTTCAGGTTGAGCAGTTTGATTTTTCATTTAAATAAAAAATGTTTGCATTGCAGCAAATAGATTTATGTGTTAGCTGATAGATTTACCTGGCTTTTTCATTTGAACAACTGGTTTTCTTTTGCTTTTCAGACACAAAGACAGATTTATGTCCAAACTCCATAGTCTAAGTAGCACCACCCACAGTGAGGACTTGTCTCCACCTCGTCCTTCCATCCCTTCGTCCTCAGAGGAAGAAGCCCTCTATAAACAAAGCGACACACAAGTAGACGGGGAAAATGAGAAAGGACGAACTGAGATGGACAGATTAGAAGCCACAAATTTCAACAACAAAAGTTATTTCTTCCTGCAGATGTAGTTATGAACGAACCAGTTTTAGAAAATCAGCGAAAAGGGACTGAGTTGAAGGATAAACACCCAGAGAAAAATTGTACAGATTGTAAATTCATTTCTTTATATTCGTGCCATGCTTAAACTTGTGCTAAAATGTTTTTTTTTTGTATTTTTTTTTTATGTGGTTATGTTTCTTTCTCTTTTGTCTATTGGAGCCATGTTAAAATTTTGAAATTACCTGCAGAGGTGACTTCATCATAATAAATATGTAGTTATTTTATGTTACTGAAAAGTTTAAGTTGATATTGATGTTGGATTTCTGTACTAAAGTACACTTTCTAGAGCTTTCTTCCACTGTCATGAACTAAAAATATTTTTCATCATTAGTCAACATTATGCAATTTAAATTCATTTTACTTTTTGACTAGTCAAATGACTTTCAGTCAAATGACACTGAAAGTCAAATGACTTTCAGTGTCATTTGACTGGAAGTCAAATGACTTTCACTCTAAGTTATGGGCTATTATTTCATATTGAGTTATGGCATGTTTATGAGAAAATTACTGATTAATATGTCATTTTTTTGCTTTTGCTACCTAATCAACCTATCTCATAGTGATTGATTGATTGTTAATAATAAAGAGTGGTGGAACATGATTAAAAAAATAATATTAAAGGCTTTAATTAATTAAAGGCTTTGTAATTAACTAATGGTATTTTTATCTGACAATGATTAGTTTTTAAATTCACATAAATTTTAGTCGTTGACTAATCAATAACTAACTTGCATGATTTGTATTGTGATGGTGTACATTTATTTCTATCTTTACTTCAAAATGTCGCACTCCAAGTAGAGGAGCCCCATTAGTGCTTTTTCTAAATCATGAATAAATTTAAGCAGTAGTAGTTGTATACTAGAAAATTTATGAAGAAATTTAAACGGGGCCTGCCAAAGTGCCCGTAGGTTGGACCCCAACATTCTGATGCTATGAATTAGCATCAATGCTAAAATAAGCTACAATGTACTCAATAGCATATGGAGAGTCACAAGCATGTTGAGTAACATGGACTTACTCCATTCGTTAAAGTTAGTGTAAAGTTAGTTAGTGTATAAGCTAAAACTAGCCAAAATGCTAATGTTGGCCTAAATGGCATGAGGGGCATCACTAGCAAGTTGTCTTACATTGACTTCCTCCATTCAGTGTTCTAAATATGGCTAATTAATGAAAAAGAAAAAAGATTAAAAGCTTATTTTAAGGAAAAGGCACTGCTTCCCATGAGGGAGGAGCCAGGTACGGTGAACGTTGGGGGCAGTGCACTGCTAATCTTTGTGCTAATGTTAATGCACTGCCTTCTGATTTTTACTTTTGGAAAGTAGAAATCAAATGTTTACTTAATGGCACTCCATCCTGCTGGCTCCAGGTTAGGGTTAGGGATAGGGATAGTTAATTAATTAGATAGGGTCTAATTATTTAATAGCAGAGTCACATTTATGAGAACAAAATCTAATTATTATGATAGAATCTAAAGATATTATTTATTTAGATGCATGTTTTGTTGTTCAAATAAATTATAGCATACGAGAATTATGAACTAGCTATTTTTAAATTATGTAATGCATATTTGTTATCACACTGCTTCCATAGTCTTAAATTAACATTAAATTAAATTTATATTTACTGTAACGTTAAACTTTTTAACCTGATTCAACTGCGCCCCCTCGTGGACAAGCAGTTAGACTCGTACGCTTCTATGGCAACGTCTTCATGGAAACAAACTGTGGTGACCGTTTGGTTTTCAGTTTTTCGGAGCAACAGAGGATATCGCCATTTAGATTTAGATTTACAAAGCCATGGGAGAAGTTGTGGAAGATGCTCAGAAGAATCTCAACGTTTCTATTTTAACTATCGAACAACAAGAGAAACTGCGACAGTTTAAGGTAACTCTCCGCGGAGGAAGAGAAAAACTAGGCAAAAAATATGTTGCTTACATTATTTTGGGATTTATTCCGAATCTGCGGTTTGTTTTGCTTCAGATTCAAACAAGAATCAACAACGAAACGTATTTGAGAGCCCATCCAGAAGTGGATGAAATCATTGGTGATTTTCTAAGGTTGGTTTATTTTTCCCTATTTTACCAGAAAGTCATCATTAAAGTTTCAAACGCTCTCAATTTATCAGCGTTTACGGCTCAAAAAAATCCCGTAAAAGATCCTGATACAGAGATAAACAGAGGTTTGGAAAACTCAAAGAAGTACAGAAATGTTTTATTTGTTTGCCTCAGGTAAACAAATATCAGCTGTGACCAATATTTAGGTCTATCGGGGTTTCGAAGAAATCTTCAAAAGTATATGTGGAATATAAAAATATTGTTTTTCAGTATATACCACATCTTGGTAAATATTGGGGGAAAAAATTAAAAATTGTGATAATTTATCAAAAGTTCAACGTTCTTGTAGGATATGGGATGTGACTAATTGTTTACAAGTTAGTCAACATACAGTTGAATCCAGACATTTACATACACTTAAAAATACATATTTATCTAACTGTGAAATCAATAAAAGTGTGTGTTTAATAATCTGTTACTATTGCTTTATTTGCTACGAATGTTTTCAGTTGTTGTTTATTTTATCTCAGTACTTTTGGACCTTTATTTGATCATCTTACAGAATGTAGTAATATGACAATATCTTAGCTTATATGATCACATTAAATGAAACATTAAATTGACCTTGTTTCGTTTCTCTTTCATTTAACAGACATTTGCTGGTTAAAAAGCCGTCTGACATTCGCGAGTTTGCTGCAGGTGAGTCATAAACATAGACACACTTTTGGGATTATTGCTCCAATCTCTCATAGTTACATTTTAATCCTAGTGCTGACAGTCACCTTAATCTCAGTTAAATCCTGTATTAAAATAATTGACACCAAGAGAGAGTCAAGTGTTCCGTCATATTGGTTGTTAATGTTGCATTTTATTTCCTTAGATTACTTTGCTTAGTTGCTTTTGACACAAACTACAACTTTTTCAAGTAATATAAAATGTAGTTTATTCATGAAGACAACTGGTGTCACGTGGAACAGTTCAAGAGACAAAATGTTGGACAGATAGCAGAATATGGACTGATATAATAAAGACAGCTACAAAGCAAGATCAAAATTGGTGGAGATTTATTTGTAACGCTGATCTTCTTTTTCAGATCACTTCTCCTCCCTAAGCGATCCTTCTGACTCTGTATCGAAAGAAAACAGTGAAACGGACTGAAAGATCTGACAACATCCTCCTCGTACCTTTCTTGAGTCAGAGATCGGATGTGGATGGGTTCTAAATTTACATCCGTGTTGATCCGTTATGCTTGTATTCATATTACTCATTGTAATATTCCTAGAAATGCCTCAGACGATTAAACTAATGTGTGATTGTGAAAGAGGAGGCAGTCCTGCGAAGGTTACGCAATGCTCTTTGACACTTTGACCAATTTATTTTGACAGGATTGTTCACAGACTCACTGTTGTCTCATGTTCAACTAATTGACCTTATTTTAACGTGACTTTGTAACAGTTGGTCTGCTGCCTTTACTTTGCATCTTAACTTAAAACACAAATAAACTCGGGAGGCGGGGGGAGAAAAGTAGTGTGGTCTGGTCTCATGTGGTTACTGGTTTAAATGCCGAATGTATTTTTCATGAAAATATAATCTCCTTCAAATGTATTTGTATTTCAATTTTTTTTTACATCTTTTTGATAAAACAGCAAAAACGATGGTAAATGTTACATCTGTTAGAGAAGGTTTACTTCCTACAAAGAGAAGAAGACTTCACTGTCATCTAAAGCTGTAGCATCGTGTAATTCTGAGGTCTCATCACCATGTTTACTTGATTTTTTTTCTATGAAGATCTGAATAGAGCTTTTAGTGTGTGTTTGCCTCCTCTTGTTTTTAGTTGAGTAACTCAAATTGGGTAACGCTGTGGTGGATTTGTGGCGGGTGGAGCCCGTCAGTTTTCTGCTGTTCTGTGTCTGTGACTCATTCTCAACAGTTTTTGTGAATTATCTTTGAAAATTTTGTAACTGAAACAGTTTTATAGATTAAATTATGTCAACTGTACACAGCAAATTTGGAAGTGTTCCATCAACTCCTACAGAATTAAATTCAACACTTTGAAAGTGTCTATATTGGTCCACTCTGGTTGGTGTAGAAGTTACACTTTTGAAAGTGTTATTTGTGATAGAGTTGAATCAACACTCACAGTAGTTAAAATCAAATACACTTCAGTGTTAATCTACCCAACAACTAGTGTATATTGTCAAATGTTAACACTATGAACATGTTAATGCAACACAGAACGGTGTAGCGCAGGGGTGCCCAAGTCCAGTCCTCAAGAGCTACCATCCAGCAACTTTCAGATGCATCCCTGCTTCAACACACCTGAATCAAATGAATGGCTCGTTATCAGGCCTCTGTAGAGCTGATCCCAGTCTGTTGGAGTAAGGATACTTCTAAAACTTGCAGGATGGTAGCTCTCGAGAACTGGACTTGGGCACCCCTGGTGTAGGGTATATATTAACATAGAAATCTGAGTTTTGAAATACCACTGGCAGGGTGTGCTGTGGTGGTGCAGGGGTTAAGCACAGCCCACATATGAAGGCTCTAGTTTTCAATGCGGCTGTCGTGGGGTTCGCTTCCCCTTCTCTCATTACCCACTTTTTTTTGTCAATTTACTACCAAATAAAAGCCAAGCAATTAAAACCTTCCCCCGCCCCCAGAAACTACTGGCCATCAATTATCTCCAAATTCATTTTAAGACATTAGATGCTACAAAAACACCAGCACCATTTGCAGAATATAATTTACTTTTATTTCAAAACATCAAACAGCACTGACAGCAATATACAACAAAGGTCACACATTCATGGTACTTTGCACTGAAGGTGAAGTGTGCTTTGAAAGTTCATTGGAAGCGGCCATGGATGGTCTTGTGATCACTGATGGTGAAGTGTCTTTGGTGCTGCTCTTGTTTTCGCCAACATGAAGGAGGAAGACTTGCAGCCTGGAAGGAAAAACAGGAAATACAGAAGAAACATTAGGATAATAAAATATTTTAAAAAGTAGTGTGAGCAAAACTAATCAGACTCACCTGTGTGTGTCACCATCATATTCATTCAAATTACTCTGCCCACCTGGTTTACAAGATAAAGCATAAAAAAGTCAGAAATAATTACTAAAGAAATTAATCAGCTTATAGAAAAATTTTGGACAGCATTAAAGGTCGTGCCAACCTGTCTGAAGAAATGTGTTGGAGTCATTATAACAGGCTTCAGTCACCAACATGATACACTGACAAAGAAAAAACATTTTGGCAGTTTTTAGATGTGCCACAGGTACAAAACACCAGAGTCAAATGGCTCAATTGCCTCCTCATTGTGTATATATGTTCTCTAGAGTCCTGCTAATCACCTAATTATTGTATTGAGGTGTGGTGCAGCAGCGGCACATCTAAATGTTGCAGGATAGTGGTCCTCCAGGACTGGAGTTTGACACCTGTGGCAGATCAAGCCAATGGTCCAGCACAGCCACTCCCTCATTTTGCAGTCTGCAGCCAAAAACTTAAAGAAAACGACCTCCGCAGCTAAATAGTGCTAATTCCAGATTTTCCTGACAGTTTCGATGTTTGGTTAAGACAATAATTGTTAGGGAAATTGTTAGGGAAACTAACACTCACTAACACTTATGTTGTTGAATTAACACTGTATTTTTAACATACAACACTTGCACTGGAAATCTGACACTTCGGAATTTGCTGTGTAGCTAAGAGTGAGTTGATAAAATTGTCATTTCAGACAACTATTTCGTTTTCTTCTGATTTGGGGGGGTGGGAGGGCAGTGGGTTATCGCTCTCTGTCCCTCCACCCCACCCCACCCTTCCTCCAACGTGAATTACACAATGCCACACACCTGCTTTGAATAAGGATGGACAGGTAGACACCCATCCGGCTTATATGAGATGAGAGATTAGAGGAAGAGCACACACATTCTCACCTTGCCTATTTTTCAAAAGATCCACACAGAAGAGGGACGATATTCGGTAAGTAATGGCTAAATTAAAATAAAATGAATGAGTTCAGCAGAGTGTTTTTTTTCCCTGTTTTTCATTATGTTTTACAAAGAAATGTGAAGAAAACTAATCTGTATGTCATAGCTAATTTATGCAGCAATAATGTCTATTTTTTTATTTAATAAATTTGCAAAGAAGCCAACCTGTCCAATAAGTCATTTACTTACTTGTCTACATATTGCTTCATCTGATTTTGTTTTTCAAAAGAGCCACAATAAAGACAAAACATGATTCATCAGCAGGCACTAATCTTTAATTAAAAACCCAAGAAATCCTTTACTATCTTTAGTTTTTGTAAAAATCCACTGCAGCTGGATTGAAATTTGTAAGCGATCCAGTGTCTGCACATGTACATTTAAATCGGTGGATTTAAATATGCATGGTGATGACATCCATTTGTTTCCTTTTCAGGAGAACATACGCAGTACTTGGACTCTGCAGTAAACAGGTACTCATTGTCTTTGTTGTTCTTCTGTACAGTTTCCTGAGGTCATACATTTAAATAGGAAGTCAAATCACTGCAATGCAAATAAAAGGCAGGATGCAAATTTCTTGGACAGTGATCCTGGCCTCGTCAAAACTCAAACATGTTTAGAGGATGGGATTAGGCGGAAAAAAAGAGAGAGAGAAGGTGACAAAATGCCATTGTGAGTTAACAAGTCTGTTTTTCGCTCCGTGTTATCCTCAATTGTGCCAAAGTCTCCCTGAGGGTGAGTAACAAAGACGGTTACCAGGGAGGTATGATTTCAAAACCTCAGAGGAGGAAGTTTATCGGTAAACTTCAGGCGTCTCACTTGGAGACAGGTTCCATAGCAACCATGAACCTTTCAGAAAACCTTGGCATGCTGCTTTACGTCATTGAAGAAATGTAATGCAAGCAGAAATGTAACTGAAGGATTATTTATATTATTTTGGCAGATTAATTTCTTCATATATCTGAATGTTAATACTCTTGAAATGTTTCTCAAACAGAAAAATTTTCCCAGATGGGTCCAAATAGAGCAGCGCATTTATTTGCGCTCATTATGGTCTGCACCGCCTTTGGTTCGTAACAAACCATCATCATCACATCAAACCAGTTTGATATCTTTTAGGAACACTACTTTGTAATAGTTTGCACTCACAAGTTATCATAATATGCTATATTGGTTCACAGCTTCTGTGTGTCCAGCTGGGCCTCCAGATGTTATGTCTGCCGACAACACGATCTTCATCGCTAAGAAACTGGTAAGAAAATTCTTGAGTAAAGAGGTTTTAGTGTGAATTTTAGCTTAGCTGAGATGATTTGATCTCATTCTTGGTCATCATTGATCTGACCTTTGCTGGATTGTAAAGTCTTAAAACCTGAACCTGAGTTAAAAACATTATCCAATGTTACACTTTTACTATTAAAATACATTTTTAAGACCTTCCATAAGTGGATATGAGAATTTTTTTAAGAATCTATTTTTAAATATATGTTTCTCTTTATTAATAATGTTAAATACACACCTCTGTCTTCATTATTATCAATGTATGAAATCATGTCAAAGGTTTGAGTTCAGTCATTTTTAGTGTCAACATTTAAGATCAAATGCCTTACTGAAAATACCCAATCAACTTTTCTTTTCTTTTCTTTTTTCATTTTATTAGATGATGAAATGCTACAACCAGGGTAAGAAAACGCTTGTATTTCTTATTAACTACATTTATTTTACTGTTATTGGTATTTAAAACTACAATAACAACTATTAAAATGGATAAAAAATATGCCTCAAACCATCCAAATGAGGCTGCATTAGTGAGAAGCAAGGTGCATAATGTGGTGGTGTTTGATGACAGTCAATATTTGCACAGCAGGTGAACCACTGCTTTTACGATTTGATTGTGCAGCTCATAAATGTGTTTGCTGTTACAGGATGCCCTCTGCCTAAGATGACTCTGTTGAGAAATATCTTCAACAGCAGGTAATTGTATGCCTATATTTTATACCTTATTTACTTCAAATTGAATTAAAAACTTTTAAAGTTTCAAATGTATGTTTTTTTTTTAACATATTTAGCATCGGAAACTTTTACTGCTCTCTTGTTTTGTTTTGTTTTTTTCCCTTCATTTTCATTCTTGTTTTTTTAGTAACCTGTCAGAAGGAGGTAGAGCTGCTGATCAGTCCAGCAACTTCCTGTCCACCTTTCTTTATATCCTGAACATGGTCACTGGAGCCACAAACAAAAACTCACAGAGTCCAACCCTGATGGACGCTGCAGAGACCAAGGTATGAATACATTCACCGATATTAACACACAACCTCTTTGTTTTTGTTTTGTTTGTTTGTTTTCCAAAAAATAAATAAATATAAAGTGTTCAAATCAGAAGTTTACATAGACTATTAACGTGATTTATTAATCCCCAATGTCTGAAGATTAATCTGGCTTGACACTTCCTGTTTAAGGTTGTTTGGGATTTCAATTATAAAGATCTGATAAAAATGCTTTTAAACTTGCCCTGACTTGCTTATTTATCTACATAAAAAGCTTTTCACAATAGTTTGCTGGATTTTTAGTGTTTTTCTCCTGATAGAACTGGAGTAGAGACTCTTATAAGGCCATGACTTAAATCATCTGGGCTCTCCCAAATTGTTGAAGCCATGGTATTTGTGGTGTATGTAAAATTCTAATTTTAAGAAAAGTATTTTTTTTAATCAGTCATTATTCAGGTATAAACAAAACAATTACTCTGTTAATCCTTACTGACCTACGAAAGGCAATATTTAGTCTAATTTAATGCTACACAGTGTAAAAAAAAATGATGTTTTTAATACAGTGTATGTAGACTTCTGGTTTACATATTCATTCAAATAACTGAATTATTTTCTTCTGTTAGAGGTTAAAAGTTTGTCCTTTCTTTTGTTAAAAATCAAGATGTGGAATTGCAGCAACCTTCCAGCTGTCATAAGGATGATGAAGAACTCCTCCGTCAATACAGTAAAACCAAACACTATCATATATATTTGAATAATGTCTGCTTTGTTGCAGTCTGACCTTCTTGTTTATTTGTTTGTTTGTCCCCACAGGACCCGTCCTGCTGCTACATGAATGCTTTCGTGGCCCCTCTGTCCTGGGCCACTTTGACAGCACAGAGTGAAAACTACATTGACTCCAGTGACTATAACACTTTGCTGTGGGCCGCCAAACCTGTGCTGCAAGACATACCCTCAGCCAGAACGACGCTCCCCTCCAGAGTGGGCTCGCACAACCTGGTGAATATGTGAGTATGGTTTAATACTTCATCTTGCCATGTTCTTCATGTGCATTGTTTCTTACCTGAAAATAAGATATCCATTTCCTCCAGGATGAACATGCTGCAGGAGGTGTACTCGTCTATGACCGAGGCGCAAAGAGCGGAGGTGTTCAACTGGGCCAAAGACCAAATCCTACAGAACAACTTTAGCTGCACAATGAGGCCAACTGCTGGTCCAAAATCAAGTAAGAACTTTGGAATTTGATCAGAAATTGAATTCTGGGATAAATTCTTGTTTTGAAATCAAACTGTTTTACATCATGTCATAACCTTTCTGTCAACATCTTTCTTTCTGTAACGTTCACTGATTTACATGGAGGAACTTGCTTTTCTAAAATAACACCCAATTTTTAATGGTAATAGAGGAAATGTTCACTTTGAAATGAATAACTAAATTCCTTCTAAAATTGATAATGCTCCATGTTAAATATTCCCCTAAAATATCCTAGAGCAGAAAATAACCAGAAATTTAGATATAAAAATTAAAAAAAAAAAAAAAAAAAACAGGAACAAACTGTTACAAACAATTTAGAAAAATATTTAATCAAAATCATTTTTGAATAAAATGTGAAGGTGGAAAGTTTGACAGGTGTACATGTTAAAAAGAAGAGCACTGGGTGTGACACTTGTTTCATCTTTCTGGCCAACGCATTTGCAAGTTTCAGCATGCATGCGTATATGCAGATGTGTTTGTGTTGGCAAAAGTGCGTTCTTAGGGACTTTCAGTAAAGAAATGCATGCAAATCTTAGAGGATGTCCTGTTTTCCCTGTTTCCTTCATTGACTATGAAACAAGATGGAAAGACGTAACTTAAAGCCAACTGGAAAAGTGCAACGTAAACACCAAGCTCCTGATGTGTGAAATCTCTGTTGGTGTGTTTACTGTGCATTGACAATAAACATCCATTGTGTAAACCGTCCTTCTTTTTTGCAGCGACTGTGAAACCCTGCAAACCAACTCTGGAGTGGCTGGACTCTGAGACCCTGACCATGCTGGGACCTTACCTCTCCAGCTTGAAGCCGGACGATGTAGATTCATTCCCTAAAGGAACTGTAAGTGGCAAACGATGCTAAATCACTTCAAAAAGTGGGATTACCAACTATCAGTTCTTACAAAACCTGCCTCTACTTTATTTAAATGTATTATCTCTCCCAGCTGTGTGGATATTATCTCTCAGGCCAGTTTAAGTCTAACATGACCACCAACGTCAAACCCAGCCTGGGCAGGAAGTTCCTTCAGAGGATTCAAGGGTGCTCCAGTGTCCCAGAGCTCATCGATAAGTGTGTATTGTCTATTCATTTCAGGGATTGAAATTTTAATTCATTGAAATGACTGATTTTTTTGTCGCTATTCTTTTTTTTCTTTTTTTTAAGAAAAAAAAAATATTTTTGATATTGCCAGGGTGAATCTTTTTGTCAGCTTGCCGTCTTTCTTTTTAAAACCTTTCACCACTTGAGTTTTTCACGTTCAAGGAAGGTGCAAACTTCATTGACATAAAACATGGTTTTATGTCATAGACCAACACAAAATTGTGTATAATCATAAAGGTGAAAGAAAAGACAGATCAGAAAAAAACCTCCTGAACACATTTAAACTGAGTAATTTTAGATGAAAAAGCAATAATCTGACATACATTTGACATGATTTTAAACTCAACTGATTTGAAGACAGTGGTGCTTATGACTCTTCCCAGGCTTGGCCCTCTTGCTTGTTATTACGATGTTACAAACTTGACTTCTGACAGCAGCAAGAAGCTTCTTCCTCAGCTCGACGTCTGCGGCGGTCCCACAGTCTTTAAGGTACCTTTCAGTTTCCCACACTTATCTAAACTGCTGCGCTTCTGTTCATTTACCGAAGAAGACGAAGATATAAATGTTGTTCTTGTCCTCTGACCAAAGCTGAAGAAGAGCCTTGTGGACAGCTTGATGTCCAGTCTCAGAAACGGTCAAGATCTGCGTGACCTTGGCAGGAGTGTTACTTTGCTGTCACCTAAACAACTGTCTGAAATCGCTTCAAAAAATCTCACAGATGTTCTTCAAACCGTGGGAAACGGTGTGAAATGGTCCAGGAGCCAGATGCGCGTTCTGGTCGAGAAGCAGCTGGGGGGGAAGAAGGTGAGCCTTTTAAGACGAAGTCTGTTCTTTTCTGTAAATCGTAAATGGACTGAACTTGTAAGGCGCTTTTCCAGTCATTTTGACCACTCAAATCGCTTTCTGTCTATAACCCATCTCAATGTACTTCTCTCTGTTATCCCTGTTAGTGCGGAGGGTTGTCAGGCCAACAGTTGATGAAGCTTCAGTCGGTCGTTGCCGGTTTGCCGAGCTGCGCGGTGAGAAATGTGAAACCGCAGGACGTCCTGAACAACACGGAAACCTTGAAGACCATCTCGGAGCAGATGAGGAAGGGGCAGCTGAAGGCCATGCTGCAGGGGGTGAGAGAGAAGGAAAACAGCGAGGCGGTGTTTACACACTCAACCAGCTATTTGATAAATGCTTTTCTTTCTTGTAGCTGAGTGAGAAAGTTAATCCCTCAGAGCTGCTGCAGAAGTTGGCTGGCCCTTTGCTTCGCAGCGTTTCTCTGAAGTACCTAGAAAAAGCAAACATCACCTTCTTAGACCAGCTGGAAAATAAAACCTGGAGTCTGCCACAGGTAAAGTGCATACACCTGGAGTTTCAATGGAGACTGTAAAAGTGCGTAACATGTTATCAAGTGTGGAGAAGTAGGAAATAGAGAAAAGAGATAGGAAACGTATTTGGATTCGTTCCCCATCACACTGACTGTTCCATCCATCCATCTTTTAAATATTTGACAAGTTTGTCTGGAAAACATATAGAATTTGTTCATCTAAAATTTCTCGCTACTCTACTTATCATACTATTGTTCTGTTACCAGCTGTGCCATACTACCTCCGTTTATGATTATTTACTACCAGTAAAAAAAATTCTAAACGACACTTTTGTGTTGACAACTTGTATTGTTTTTTGTTTTTTTCTTGATGTCCTAGGCTGCCTATTTGGCAAAGAAAATGCATGGCCTAAGGAAGCTGCAGTACAGGTAAAGTGTACAGTTATAATAGCCAGAGAACTTATTAGTTGTATTCCAATTTAAAAATAACCCTATCTTGTGTTTAACGCCACAAAACGTCTGACTTCTGATTTTCCTGCATATCATGTTAAGCATTCTGTGAAGTGTTTTAATTAGGTGTGCTTTTATGCTACAGTATTTACCTTTAGTACTGTTTCCACACGTTTTGTTTCTGTGGCAGGAGGCTGAATTCAGTCCTCCAGGGCATAACCTGCAAGATGATTGATGAAGTTAATGGCAGCTATGCACAGGACATGGCTGAATCCATGACAGAGACGCCACAGTGGCTTTCCAAAGTCCAGGTAAACTGTTTTATTATTATTATTATTATTATTATTATTATTATTATTATTATTATTAACTGAAACATGCATAAATATACCTAATAACTAATGGTAGTGTACTTACTGTGTGTTTTTTTTTTTAGGCACAATGTGCTGCACAAAAGCTTTTCCAGACTTTGGAAAACAAAACGACACATTATTTCAAGAATATCACCGCGCAGGAGCTGGAGAGCATTCCCACTACGCTGCTACTTCACCTGCCGTGAGCAGACAGCAGCACAGTTATTTTTTTAGTCAATATAAAACCTTTTGTTTCCTTATTTTCTCTGTTCTCTGTTTCATTCATCCCAGGCCTTCAAAGGTGAGGGATCTACCTGACTCTGTGTGCCGGGTCTTCCTCGACAAGATGGGAACAGCCAACCTGACCTTCCTGCCTCCTCATGCCCCGTCACGCCTTGCACTTGCCGAAAGAGCTCTGCTTTGCCTGCCCAGTGTATGTGCACACACACACACACACACCCACACACACACACACACACACACACACAAATGTGTGCCAAAAAATAAATACTTAAATAGCTCAATTTGAAACATTCGTCAGTATTTTTACTGTAGGAGTCACTCGGTGACATCTTCCTGTGGATTTTCAGGGAACAAATATCTCCGGATTAACCAGATCGGACGTTTCGAGGCTCGGTCCGCTCCTGTGTGAGCTGAGACCCTCCACGCTGCTCCTCATGGCCCCTGAAGTGATGAAGTTCAGCCTCCAGGCCGCGGCTTCCTGCGAACACATTCCTCAGCCTCACAGGGCGGATCTGGTCACACTGGTCAACCAGGTGTTTGGGTAGGTCCGGCTCTCAGTGGATGCTGGGAGCTGCTTCAGAGGAAGCAGGGTCTGATGTAGGATCATTTGCCGCCTGCAGGAGCCCTTCTAATTGGTCGGCTGAAACCATGGAGACGCTGGGTCCCCTTGTGCTGTTGGACGATAACCTCACCTCCGCTTTGCCAAATAACGTATGCATCTGCTGTTTTCCTAACATCCTCACGCTCCTGTGATATTATTTGTGGAAGGTGTTATATAAATAAAGCTTACTTACTAACCCTCTCTAGTCCTCTTTGCTTCAGTGTTAACATTTTGGCACTTAAAAGTAACGTGAGCTATTTTTTTGTTTTCACTTCTCTGTGCGTATTTAGCCGTGGATGAAGGATGTTCTTGTCTTCCTGAAGCCGCAGCTTACCCAGGTTTCAGATGCTTTTAAAAAGAAGATCTTTGACCTCCTCACCACCGCCACGTCAAGCACAGCACGTAAAAGGCGAGCAGGTAATAAACTAACATTACCCACAAGAGCCTCTGCACCCTTCAAACCCTTCCCATTTCACTGACTCAGGAAGGTCAAGCGAACGCTTTGAAAAGGTTTTTAGTAAATCTTATATTTGAAAGTCTATTTTGGATTCCTGGTTCTGACATAATCTTCAATCACCCACTCGTACATGGACATAAATCAGTAATAAGGTCAATGATTTTTACTTATTTTTTTTTACTTTTCTCAGTTAATAGTGATATATTCAGCAGTGGCACAGAACCAACAGAAGCAGTTATTGGAGAACTGGGAGAGGACAATGTGTTTTGGACACCAGCGCAGCTGGATCTGATGTCCAACAGGACATTCCTGGCTGCTGTGGACACACTGGGATCTGTCACTGGTTACAGCTCAGACCAGCTGAAAGTGCTCTATAGAAAGGCCGTTGAGGTAAAGTTATCTAAACGGTCTCAGTCGTGTTCGTTTGAGAATTTGTGACTTAACTTTAAGTTTCATTTTGTTATTTTCTTGTTTATTGTAGATGCATTGAAATACGGAAAAGTAGACATTTTCACTAGTTGTAATATTTAATCTTCTCTACCAGAAATTATATAAGTAGCACGACATTTTATTTAAAATGAAGAACTCAAATACAGAATCACATTTTAAGGCTTGATCTACTTGCAATAAGAAAGTATTGTTCGCTCACTGCGTTCAAATAAAAAATATAATTGTGTTCATGTGCTGCAGGTGTTTGGCCCGGTGTCAAATATGACTGAGGGTGACGTCGTTCAGCTGGGGTGCATAACTCAGAGCTTCTCCAACTCTGAGCTGGAAAAGCTTCCCTTGTCTCTGGACAGTCTGAGCGAAATCAATGCCTGCGGCTGGAAAGATTCACAAGTGAAGTGTAGAAACTGATCTCCACTCGGCCGCGACTACGCGACACCACCACACTAACCACAACGCGGCGTGTGTCTCGACAGCTGGCGTCGGTGTGGAAGGGCGTCGCTGAACATAACAACCTGACGGCGCCGCTGCTGGGATCCACAGAGATGGTCCAGCTGGGCCGGTTCATCTGTGGCCTGAACGCCAGCGAGATCAGCCAGCTCAGCGCGGGCGCCTTCAGGTCGGAAAACAAAGCTCCTTGTACTTCCACCTCACTATTACGCACAGCTTTTGTGTTGATCTGTAAGATTCTGTTGTTTCATTTTGTTTTCAGTTCATTTGTTTGTTTGTTTTTTATTGATGCCTGCTTTTCCGTGTACGAAGTGAAACATTGCGAGGCTCACTTGTTCTTGTTGTCTGAGGTCCATGGTCGTAACTGGCGTATTTTCGTCGCAGCGACGCGGTGGGCGCCATGGACGGTCTTCAGTGTCCTGTCGAGGCTTTACGGCAGCTGAAAACCGTTGCCGTGTCTGCATTTGGACTCCCCCGCAACTGGACTGAGGCTGAGGTTTCTCACCTGGACTCTATCATTGGTAAGATTTATTTATCTACCTGCTAACCACTCAAAAGCCGAAGCAGTTTAATTCCTACTCATCGGTTTGTCTCCCCGTCAGCCGGTTTGAATGGATCTGAAATGGCCTCGCTCAGCCCTTCCATCTTCCCATTCATCAGCAAGAGCTGCATCCCCCAGATTCCTCCTGAAAACTTTGCTGTAAGTAGCTTCAACTGATCGGCTCTGTGATTGTGCTTTTCCAATACCAGCTGAGAGCCGAGACCAGCGATACGTCGAGCTGTGGAAGGGGTTTTGGTGTAAATGTGTTAAAACCACCATAAAGATAAGCGCGCTTTTTGATGTGTTTTCTGTCATAGATTGGTAGAACTTTAAAACTAAAGTGAACTAGATAAGTCGTCGCTTATAAGTTCAAAATCTGGACAATTCAGAAACATAACGCCAGTTCGGTAAGTCAGAATCACTTGAGCTTTTTTGTCTCTGATTATTTATATCTAATAATTTTACAACCGCACATCATTTACCATGGAAAAATAACAGGGATTTTTTTTTAAAATCTTTTGTCGTTTAAATTGGAAACTATTTTAGGCTCAGACTCAGAGTTTGATATTGTCATCCTGCTGTTTCCGTGCTCTATATTTTCAGGTCCTCTGAGATGAACTTTAAATTGGTACAATCTGAGCAGACGTTAATTGAGCCTTACTGGTTTCCCTTCAGGCGCTCTCTGTGGCTCAACTGGAGGCTCTCGGTCCTGACAACGCCGCCATGGTGACCAGTGAGCAGCAAGCAAAGCTCACAGCTGAACAACTGAGCGTCCTTGAAAAGGCGGCCATTGGTGGCCAGGAGGAACAGAGGGAGGCCCAGACTGCAGAGTCAAGTAAATAAATAAATAAAAAAAAATTAGAATCGGATAGTTAATCCTGAAATGTTTCTGCTGAAGTTAAGGTACATCATCCAAATCCTGATTAATCTACACTAGTTTGAGTAACAGGCTCAAAATGAGACTCGATTGATTCAGAATCATTGGTTTGAGTGGTAAAGGTTGTCTGAGATATTTCAACCACATTTCATACTTCTGTCCAGGAGCTGCTGCGCTGAGGCTGGAAGGACTCTCCACCTTCATGAAGCCTGCTCTGTTTCTCTTTATTGGATTCTTTCTGCTGTAAAAATGGATTCATCTCATCCTCCCGCAAAATTAGCTGGATCCTCCACAGGGGTTATCCCTGTTAAGCACTTTCATCACAACATATTTATTTGATTTAGTCTTGATTGTATTTAAGCCTTAGATTATTTAAACTGTAACTGGGGGGCTGTGGGTAAAGAGTCATTTATAAAACAACCTTGTAAACTGTTTAAGGGTTGTGGCTAAACTTCAAATATTTCAGCATGTTTTACTAGAATGGATCTAGAAGTTATCTCCACCTTCATGAAGCCGTTTCTGTCTCTTCTTATTGGATTCCTGCTATAAGTGATCACATCCCACAGAAACACCAGCCCATGTTTTTGGGGATTTATCCTCACAAAGCACTTTTCTGTACTGTGTGATTCTTCCAGGTTGGACCTGATTTTAGCTAAGATTTATATCTTTTAGACTCCATGATTGTAAGCGTGTGGCTAGAGTAAGTGAGTTTTATTTGATGACTATTTGATGGGGGGGAAGAGGAGGAGGAGAGCTGTTCTGTTTTTGAAACTGGGGGGTGGGGGGATGCGCGACGACACATTCGCGCTTTTAGATAGATTTTTACCCAGAATGCAAATGGAAAAAACCGTTAGTGAAACGGTTACTGGGACTGACTAGTATATATGCCATTGAGGGAAAGTTAGTTTCACATCTGCTCAAGAGCCCCCCTGGTGGTTGAAGAAAAATCCACATATAAACCAGAAAATACAATATATGAAAAAAAAAAAAACACTGAATACTCTGGTATGAGGAGGCGGGCCGGATCCGGCATTGTTCAGGGGGCCGGACCAAATGACGTGGCGGGCCGGATCCGGCCCGCGGGCCGTAGCTTGGGGACCCCTGCTCCAAACTAACCGACTGAGTTGAGTAAAGCTGTTGGATGCAGGTAATGTTAGCTAAAAGATGACTAGCTAATATCAATACTTAAGCTTTCAGCTACTTACATTTAGTTTGCCCCCAAAAATGTCCCTCCCCGTCACACGCGTCGTTTCAACCAGACAGCCATTTGTAATCCATGGGGGGGGGGGCGCAGAAAATGTTTGGAAACCACTGGGGGGGCACAGAAGAAAAAGTTTGGGAACCACTGACTTAAACTATGTACTGATTATTGCTAAGCTTTTATTAAATGTATATTCATAAGAGTATATTTTACTAGAACAAAGAGAAATATTGGATGTACAATTTATATTTTGTTTGGAAAACCACACCTGTTGATGAAATGTTGGAAAGTAAATAAATTCATTAAAGTACCTAAGCAAAAAAAAACATTTCATGTTTATTTCATGAAAAATGTTTAAGTTAGAAAGTATTGTATTGATGGAAATAAAAAAAATGGCATTGATATTTTTTGGTGAAAGAACAGAAAATGTTATTGAACCAAAAATCAGCCTGACCCACTAAATTAAATTGACGAGAAAAAACTGAAACCAGTACATTTATAGTGGCCGTGTTTATGGCAATTAGATACTGTGGCTAAAAATAAATAAAAAAAAACCTAAATCTGTTAAATCATAACCCAGTTAAGGTTTCTACGCACAAAATTCTTTGGTTTGATGTTGAACACCGATGTGATCAGTAACTACAGGTACAACTTCATTTGTGCATATTAATCATTTTAATGTTTTACACATGCCTCAAACTAAAGAAAAACAATGCTCATCATTTGCTAAGAGAAGCATAAAAAGTAGACAAACATCAAATATACTTTTTCTTTACAGTACTCTGTTCAAGCAAGATTTACAGAAACATCTGGTTGTGTAACAAATACATCATTTACTTCCATTTTCAGCTCATTGTTGAGATATAAATCAGTTCATTTTACAGAAAGTACATTCAATTTAAAAAGGGGTTCAAAGCCGTTTTTGAAAGTTTCACACAGTAAATTGGATTCGAGTCACATTCCAGAGCACACAGCTTGTAGTTTTTTTTTTCAATGAACATTTAAAATATAAATTATTTCTTGTCCTGACTGTCACACCAATACATTTTATTTTTATACAGAAAACAAAGCTGAAAAGGAAGATTTTTACCGCCTGTGAGGGAAAAAAAAATTAAAAAGGCTCCAGTTTGATCTAAAAAAAAACAAACAAAAAAAGTTTCATTTGCTAATTTTATAATTCTGGAGAAATCTAAATTGAGAATGGAAATTTTCATCATTCCCATATTTAAAAAAAATCAACTCTACATGTCTAAAACATTGAGGATTTTTTCAAAGGTGATTTTTTTTTTCTTCAGCTTGTTTTCTTATCCTGTTGATTATTCAAAACAAAATAATCATTAAATGCAGTCGCTGCTGTTTTGACCCCTGGACCTTTTGAGATTGGGGTTTGAAACTGGACCTGCTTTTAAGCTCTGACATGCTTTTCAAAAATATGTTTACAGACAAAAGATTACAAGACTGCTTCAAAGAATAAATTTAGTGTACAATAATTCAGACAAGAGCTGACATTTTGAAACCGAGGTGAATAAAATACTGAAAAAAAGTGATGTACCAAAAAGAAGCTGCGTTCAGAAAAGTTAAATATTTAACATGTAAAATGTCCAGAATGGGACAAAAAAATGTCTGAAAACCTATACCTTTGAGTCTGGAATTTTGCAATGGAAAATGTATAGAAACCCAGTTTTAATACGTCACGAAAATGTAAACAAATCATCTACAGTTAAGTTACTAAACTCAGAACAAGTTTTGGAAAATGATTTTCAGAAACTGAACACAATTCAAACCACTTCGGTGATTCTTAGCACAGGATTTTAGAGCGCGCCTCTTGATGAATCGCCTCAGTCGCCTTAAAAATGACTCGAAACTAAAATTTCATCAGCAATATTAAATGTCAAGTGAAATTGCTTTCATGATCACAGCAGGATTGAGTTAATACAACAGTCACAGTTTTCTACAGGCACGTGATTAATGTGAATGAGTCAAAGCAGGGAAACTGGAGGTTAAAAATCAGATCAGTATCCTGATGAAACGGAAAGTAAGCAGCAGATCCTGAGAATCAGAGGGTTAAGGCTTTTCTCGAACAGTCAGAAACATTAAACTGTTTTACAAGCTTCAAATGAACAATCTTTGGTTGAATTAGTGCATAGATGCAGGGGCCCGGATATGAATGACAGATTCAAAAAAGGCACTTACAGATTTTCTTAAAATGAACCATTTGCTTTCCGTTACTCATTCTAGGTGGTCTTCCCGGCGTTTCTTGCGATAATAAAAGCCATCCCGTGAGTTCTGAAGTGTGTGTTGAGATCTGTCGCTTTTTCAAAGTGTCTACCGCACACCTTGCAGGCCAGCGCTCCGTCGTCGTCCTTCCCCTGACCCGCCAGAGGCTGACCGGAGGGCGAAGCAGGCTCGGAGCCGTTCAGGGAGCTCCTGTCGTCGTGGTTCTTGGCGTTTCCAGCAGAGGGCGACGGAGACACGACGGGGCTCTGCTGGCTGTCGCTGAAAGCATCTTTGACCTTGTGGATGATGAAGCGATGGCGGGACAGGGAGGACGGGGATGTGAAGCAGGCGCCACACTGCAGACACTGCAGGCCGCCGCCCTCCGTCCCACCTCGCCTGTGCTGGCTGATGTGCTCCAGGAACCTCGGCTTGTCCTCCGTGGTGAAGCCGCAGGGAGCGCAGCTGAACCCGGACTCGGGCTGGACGTACGGCGCGGCGGTCGATCGCACCTTCTTCGCTGAACTC
Organism: Poecilia mexicana; assembly: GCF_051168715.1. Taxonomy (NCBI): domain Eukaryota; kingdom Metazoa; phylum Chordata; class Actinopteri; order Cyprinodontiformes; family Poeciliidae; genus Poecilia; species Poecilia mexicana. The sequence goes on from NW_028263385.1 coordinate 15,804,083, forward strand.
GCTCTGTCCGTCGCCTCTGCGTCGTGCTCCGTCTTCACTCGACGTCTCTTGCGGGTCGCCGAGCCGCTGTCGTGCTCCGAAGAGCTTTCGGCTTCGTCGGCCCCCTGCGTGCAGAGCAGACACAAACATTCAAGCGTTTTCCATCCGGCTCGTCTCCAGCTTCGGCTTCCTGTTGGAGGTTCAGCAGTGAAAGCAGCTCACCAAGAGCGAGTCCTGACCCGGGCTGGTCATGCTGTGTCTCATCTGGATGTGCCGCTCCAACATCGACCTGCTGCTGAACGCTTTCTTACTCTCAGAACAATATCTAAAAAATAACACAAACTTAGTGTCTATAGAAAAAAAAGCTTTTATTATGGTATAATATATTTTTTAAAAAGTTAATGTTGCCGTTTTGGTAAACTTTACAATCATTGCACTTCATTTTTATTATTGTAAACCTTAAAGTAGCTCTCACTGTGTTGGAACTAGGATGTAAAAATATATTAAAAAAACTGTATACGACGATGATTTTAAATCTGCAAAGTTTGTGATGACAATATTAGTTGCACATCTTGAGCAGTCAGTCCGTGTCAGCTGTGGCGACCGACAGCAGTGAGAGGCTGAATCATCACTTTAGTAAGCAAACCCAGCCTACGGCACCGGGAATACAATCATTTATTTTCAAACACTGCCTAGCTATATCAGTTTTCCACACATCAATGTTGAAATGATGAGGATACAGTAGTAAAAAAAAAATGTCCAGGCCTAATTGGAGCTCAAAATGTGTCACTTATCAAAATAAAATTGTACGCATTTCAATGTTTAATTTCAATTGCTGAAATGAATTCATTTTTTGACAAGTTTCTAATCTGATGATGCTGATTCTGAAAAATCTAAGATCTGTACACTGGCTTGTCATTTTCCACCACTGGCATGGAAAATTAAATATTAAATAAGCAAGAGTTTTGGACCGAATAAACTCACTGGCAGCGGAAGCCGCGGTTCATGACTTTGTGTTTGTCTCTGATGTGGCGCCTCATGCTGGACGTGGTGGTGAAGGAGCTCTCACATTTGTTGCAGGGAAACTTCTTCAGAAACTAAGACATCATAGAAAATAATAAGCATACATCAGCTCATTTCTATTTTTGCCTAATAATTTCTAGTGCAAGCCTTCAGAGATGCGTCCCCTGACCTTGCCGTGCTGCTCGCCCATATGAGAAATGTATTCCTCCCGCTCTGTGAACTGGGTGTTGCACGAGCGACATTTCCACACTGTAGGCGCTTTCATCCTTTCGGGCTTCACTTTCTCCTTCCCCATCCATTCCTCCTCTGAGCTCTCGGGTTTTCCAGGCAAATGCGAGACGGCCGCTGGAGGTGAAGGCAGCTCTTCCTTCAACGTGGGAGCCTTGTGGGTCTGAAGCAGAGAAAGAGCCAAACATAAACCATCAGACAAAGGCTGGGGAAGAGTTTTGTGAGGTTACCTTAATGCGCACGGACACGTACCCTGAAATGATCCAGCAGGGAATTCCTCTGAGAAAACAGCTTGGTGCATTCAGGGCATTTGAACACATGCACCTTCTGATTGGCCAAGTGAGTGTCGAAGTGGGTGTACAGCAGCGGCTTGTGAGTGAAAACTGTGTCACACATGACGCATTTATAAATCAGCCTGTAAGGAGTCAGAAAACAGTCAGGAAACTGAAACGAACACGATTTGTTTAGAGAGCAGGTGGACATGAATGAACAGCGTTTACATGGCCTTTGCGTCCGTGAGGTCTGAATGCTGAGCTGAGATGTGGTTCTGGATGCTGGGGGCAGATTTGAAGGCCATGGGGCAGCTGGGGCATTTATGGAACATGTCGCAATGAGCCTGCTGGATGTGGGACTTCACAGAGTTCAGCCCCCCAAACACCACCAGGCAACTGGAACATCTGCACCGAGCAACGGGATCAGACTGAGAAACATGACTGGTGCAGAGGATTTTTTTTTATCAACAACAACACCCGCAGTAAAGAAAGCGAATCCTTACACCTCTACTGGGACAAAAATAACTTTATGGGGGTTTAGAAGCACAGAAGTGCTTGCTTTTAATGCACCTGTAGCCGATGCGGCGGGAAAAGTGCAAGCAGCTCTCCTGCAGGTGCTTTTGAAGCAGCTGCTGCTTGGCGGTGCCGCCGCACTCTGGGCAGACGTGCGGCGAGGAGCCTTGGTGGATTCGCTGATGGGCTGCGGCGCTGCAGCTGTTGGGCAGGAGCATGGGAGGAGAGCACTCTGTGCAAGACTACAGGGAGCAGGAAGGACATAAATAAGAAATGGGTGAAAACTACGTATTTGACATAAAAATGCTCACATTCCTGCAGATTATAACTTGAGGCCAACATACTCATTTTAAAACGCTGGGTCGGTTTAAAGCTTCCAAATGCCCTTTTACACATTCTGTCACACTAAAACTGCAAACATGCTCTAAACACTGCGATGAAACTGAAATGCAGCTTTTTACCAAAGAGTTTCTAAAGGCTGAACTTCTGAGTGATGAAGAGGAGAGCGCAAGCTGACGAGCAAAATGAAAGTGAGACTGAGGAAGTCTCACTGTTCAATTTTTGACACAGAAATAGGTTTCTTTGGAGACGGTAGTGAGCAGGAGCAAGATGTAGTCAATGGCTACTGCATTTTGCCCATACATATTTCATTAATAGTAAAAAAAATAAATAAATAATCTGTGTAAATATTTCATGTTTCAACATTAAAACCTGTGGCTTATAAACATGTGCAGCCTATATATGTGCAACTTTTTTTTTCCAGTTATTGGGTGCAGCTTATATTGCTTCCTTTTTACATTTCAACCATTCAACTTTTTCCATGTTCTGCTCATTTAATACATTCCCCCTATGTCTTTTGGTATGGACATATGCTGCTGTATATATAATATATTCAGCTTTTTGTGATCATCTTTGGCGTCATTGAAATGAATCAAGACATCCCATAAATTGTGAAAAAATTATGTGCTCTTTCACAGCTACTTCCACGTACTTTCATCTAGAAACACCATTAAAACTTTAAAATCTAGTCATATCCTTTGCCTACTTCTGCTTATTTCAGCTTTTTAATATATTTTACAGATTTCATAAAATTCCTCTTTGTGTTTTTGCTCTCATTTTGTTCAGTCTTCAGATAAAAAAGAAACACTGTCCCACTTGCTCAGAGGGTTCCCAATATAACCTTTTTAACTCTCTTTCCAACGCCAATTCCTACCAACAACTTACTCCAGTCTAACGCCAACAATACAGAAGTGATTGTTTTTGGTTTCAACCATCTTATTACCTTCACTCTTTTTTATAAAAGTCCACATAAGTAAAACTTACAGTGCTTTTAGCCGGTTTGACCTCTTGGAAATGGTCAGAAACCTCCTCTTTGCTGCCAAACTGAGTCTGACACTCAGGGCATTTATTATTTGTGTACACCAACATATCCGTTTCTTTCTTGGATGGTGCAGCGTGATGTGCCGGCTTTAGAGCGACCTGGCCTAAAAAAAACAAGAAAAGACATAAAAGATCACAAAACCAGACTTGATCACATGAAGACAGTCCAGTCATCGACAGCAGGCATAATCCTCCTCTCACCCCCTGCTGCAGCTGCAGGTTCAGGCTGGCTGATCATCTGCTCCACAGGTACAGGCTTCATGACCAGATGTGAGCACTGCATGATCAGGCCTTTCTCTTTGTGCTCTCGGGCGTGCAAAAGCAAGCTGCACTTGTTGAAGAAGGCCAGCCGCTTGGCGCAGTGATTGCACGTCACCTCGATCCGCAGCGAGCGCCTGTCGTAGTGCTGTGCCAAGCTGTGCTCCAGGGCGAAGGCGTCGCCGCACTCCAGACAACGGTAACCCTGCGGGGGAGCAAGCAGACGGGAAAACTGAACATCTGATCTGGAATAAGACATTTTTGCCATATTAAATCTTACAATATGCTCCTACTAAGTTGATTTTACATGAGCATAATCTGATGTATTGTTCCACTGGCTGATTACTTCGCCTATAACTAGTACTTTTTCATCAATGTTAAAGAATTACTTGTTTAAATCAAGAAGAAAAGTTACTTCTAAGTTAGCTTTGTCTTATTTCAAGTGTACCAAGATATTTGCACTAGAAACTAGACCAAAAATACTCTGTAGAAGTTTGTGTTTTTGCATTTTCGAGGAAAAGAAGCTACTGCGCGTTAAAAATCAATGTCGACTTCAAAGAGCAATATTGGGAAATACAAGCCCGTAGCTCTAAATCTCCCGATTTAGAACTACGGGAGATTTAGAGCTGACTAAAAACAGCAACATTTCTTTATAAATGAACTCTGCCGCTGGTGTAGCGGTGCAGGCTCACCTGTGATGGGAGGGAAATGCCCCACTCTGCTGGTACTGGGGAGCTCAGGTCTGGTTTATAACTGGGCAGAAGGTTTTTGTTATTGAGGATTTTGTTGAAGGCTTCCACCAGGTTGGTCTGGCTCTTGGAAATGATCGCCCCCGTGCTGTTGACTATAGAGGCCGGCCTGCTGCTGGTTTGAGGCGCCAGAGGTGCCGGCAGGGCGATCCCACTGTTGAGAGTTTTCTTACCGAGGCTGCGGAGGTTGATTGCACCTGGGTTGGCCCTGGAGGAGGAGGAGGAGGAGGAAGAGACGGACGGCAGTGTTGCAGTCTTAGTGATGCTGACTGCTGTAGGAGACACTCGGGGCTTTTTCTCCTTCACTGTAATGACGCTTTCTGGTGTTGCCACTGTAGTCAAGTCCGACTGCTGTTGCAGCTCCTTTTTGGACTTTGAGGCTTGGCCTTCTGGAGACGGTTTTGAGCTCTCGGCGTCTTTCGTGGAGGCTTTTGCGATTCGTTTAGGAGCCAGATTAGTCACGGTTCTTGTGATGCTGCCCGTTGGCATTTTAATTTTTACTTTGAGAGGTCTGGGTGGGGAGGATGGCTTCTCTGTGTGCTCGCTACCGGCATGGCAATTCTCGTTTGAGTTTTCTCCATCTGCTGCTGTCTTTTCACCCAGATCTTCAGTTTCCTGAGATCTGTCCTCCTCTCGCTGCTCTGCTTCAGCAGGCGGATCTTTTTCCAGGAGTTTCTCCTGATTCGGATCTGGGCCTGGTATTGAACCAAAATCAGAGCTGCTGTTCCTGTTGAACAGAAGCCCGGTCTCGCTGGGTGGCGGACTCTCGGGCGAGTCCCTCTCATCGATCACATGCTCTGGGTATTTCTCCTCCTTCAGTGCCGCTGAGTTTGTGTCGACGGCAGAGAGGGCCTGGGGTTGTGGAGCTGTGGAGGAAGAGCTAGGTTTCAAAGGCTGTGCCTCTTCCTCTTTTGGGGATTTAGGTTTTGCAGAAAGACTGGGAGGCTGCGGAAAAACAGGAGATGTGTCCTCATACGCCAGAGGACGATCCGAAAGGAGTTTTTCTCGCCGTTTGCGTTTTGGAGGGGAGAACATCATCGATTCTGGGCTCTCCTGAATCACCAGCGGGCTTCCGAAGTCCGGATCGGACTCATCTTCATCTGTGTCCGCATCACATTTGGTTTCATCTGTCATGCTTCCGTTTTGTAGCAAAGGAGGCGACAAAGGATTAACATGTTTTTCCTGCTGAGGTGAGCAAGGGATTAACGAAGGTGGGGAGCGAGGAGATGATCGGGTGGTACCAGCTGGTGTTGAAGACTCTGGGTACAGAAGGGGCGACAAACTGTTAATAACATCAGCGGCGGGTCCGGCTCCTTCATCGCCCTCATTATCACTCAGCGGGGGGCTGAAAGGAGGAGGCTCGGACCAGGGTTGTGCACTGGCCTGTCCCCGATTGATGGCTTGAGCTTCCTCAAAGCCATTGGTAATCTGAGGCTCCATGGCAGCGCTGGCGGGCAATTTGGGCTCCAACTCTGAAGTGAAATCCTCTAACTTGACTGGAACCTGAGAGGTTAAGGCACTGCTCGGTGGATTATCAGCTTTATCCCTTGCAGACCTGTCTTCCTCCTCCAGAGACTCAGACCGAACCGTGTTCTTCACTATGACGCTGACCACAGGCGGCTCAGAGCTGGGGAAGCACGAAGAAGTCCCACTCTTGCTTCCCCCAGGTGCACTAGTAGCCCCTCCATCCCGCTGCTCGGCTGGGTTTGACTGAATAGCCTCTTGTGCGTCAATGTCAGGGATGTCGAAAGCCGCAAGCAAGTCATCAAAATCAGGGGTCTTCATGTCCCCCATCGCCAAGCCCCGAAACCTGCAGAAGTAGCAGCTGAGTCAGTGATAGCAGCGTGAACTCGGCTAACAGTTGCGAGTTAATGCCGAGTTACAACCGAGCAGCTGGTGAATTAAAACAATTGTATTGCCAAAACAGGCTGTGCATTCTGTGCATGCATGCATTTGATGTATGTAAAACAAAGACAATGAATAACAGTTAAAGGTCAGACAGTAACAGAGCTTTCAAACTTTATCTGCAACAAGTTGGAGCTAGCAGCTAGCAGCGTTAGCCGCTAACTGTTAGCATCCCTCGCTAGCGCCCACGGAGCTGTTAGAACGCCTTAATTTAACAAATAAGACATTCAGGTAATTACGGCCTCGTTTAATCACATCAAATGCGCGCTGTGCTTTCCTTCATCACCAAACAGATAAATAATTTTGCTACCTGACGGTTAGCGAAGTTGGTTCCTGACTTTTCCTGTTGGTCCCGTCAGTTTTCCGTCAAAAACTCTGCGACAGTCGACTTTCAGCAGCAGCAGCAACAGCAGGTTAACAGTCTGAGCACAAACAGGCACACATTCATCTCTGAACGCTAAACCAAACATTATCATTTTAGTATTTAGTTTACTTTTTTCTATATATGGAAATAGATCAGCAAATACAATTTATTACGCAAAGGAAGTATTATATATTTTATCGATGTTGTCCTAAAGTTGCACACTGCACTGTACACCATATAGTTGATTTTAATTGGGTCAAATATGTAAATGATTCATATAGATTATTGTTATATATTGAAGAAAGTAATGAGAACACTTTTTTTTATTTCTACCTACTTTACGTTGTGCAGTTTGATTTGACTGTTCAAAATAAGCAACAATCATAGCAATAATAATAGAGCATTTGATTATTAATAATCTAGGATTGGATTGTTAGTAGTAGTATGCAGTAATAATTTAATAGCAATAAAATATTAGTAGTATGTAATTATCATTAGTATTCTGTACCTATTGCAATATGTCATTTCCACATATTCGTATAAAACAGTTAACTAAAAAAAAGGTTTTATCACTAAGCCATTCCACTACATGTCATATTTTAAAAATGGAAAAAGCTCAATTCTAAAGCAAAATCAAAAGTTTTTGCCATGTCACTTGTGAAATGTTACAGGAGCAATAAGTTTCACATATCAGTACTATTCTTTGCAAAGACAGGATTTTATCAATATACAAACCTACAGTTATTTCTACAATTCTTTTTGTTTATAATTGTAAAAAAAATTGAAACTTGCACACCATGTGTTTAATCCAAGATTTATGTTGATCATTTCCTATACGCAAATCAAAGTGATATAGAATTGTGGATTGTATACATCATTAATAAATGCTCTATTTTTATCATTTAATTGACCTACAGGTTTAAGCCTGGTTGCATTGTACAGCAGACACATATCAAGTTCTGCATGCAAAGAATGTCAGCAGGATGAACTTTTACCCCTCTTACCACATCTGAAGTGTATGTTAAGATGCTAAAACTCACAAAGACTCCAATTAAGATTATATTACAATGGTGGAAAAGAGAAAGGAAAATATGTTAGTCAATATTGTCCTCACAATTTTCATGTTCTGTCAGTCTTATCTGTACAAGTATTAATCTTAAATCATTCCCAGAATTTCTCCAGGATCTTCCTAATTTTGTCTCTTTCAGTGATGACGTTAACCTTTTCTGGGATATTCTTCACCATGTTCAACATCTTTAGTCCAATACGTCCACCGCCCTTCCTCTGACGATGTCCAAACATGTCTAAAACATTAGCTTCTCCAGGGACAATAAATGCAATTCTCCCTTCAAGCTACCTGGAATGTTATTTTAAATCCTTTAACTCAAATCCAATGTTTTTCTTCTTTTCCCCTCTCACTGGAATTGATACTAAGAAGTCTATGTAAATGTATGATGAAAATCATTAACAGAAAAAGTTTGCTTTAGCAAATATGTTATTAAAGTAACCAAGAGGTCTTCAAACACTCTGTTCTGTAGATTTATTGAAGAAATGTGTGTATGTTAATGAGGAGATACATTACAAAAATGAAAAAGCGGTTAAAATCAGCCCAAAAACAAAAGTCGAAGACTGTTTACATTCTATACAGAGGGGAAAAATAAAAATTATGCTGGGTTTAAATGTAATGTTACGGTGAAGACATGCAGAGCAACTCTCATAAGTCTCATTTATCACACAGTATCATAATCTCTTCTCTCTAAAATGCTCATTTCTTTTTCTCCTCGTCCTTCTTGGTGTCAGACTTGGAGCCCGTTTGGGAAGCCAGCGAGCCCATGGCGTTCCGGATGGCCTCATTGTTGGGGTCGACCCCGGGGAGGTTCTCTAAAACACTCTGCAGGAACTCCGGATCCTGCATTACATCATAGTCCTCTTCATCCTGCAGAGAGACACAACAAGCTTTTAACCACATGTTTTAAAAGCTTTAAACAGACGAAATACCAAAACCAGCCGCTGCTGACCTTTGCCTCACTAGCATCTATGTCGGCGCCCGTGTCCATCTCCTCGCCAACAAACTCTGCAGGGTGGAAAAAAGAAAGATTGTGCAAAACAAAAAGGGAATGCTATTAGCAGATGGACATTTAGACTTGGTCAGAATGACCTAAAATTAACTGAAAATAGTTTTGTAAATGGAGCAGAAATGTACAGTTTGAATCAGAAATGTCAACCTGCTTATCGTGGGCATGAATGCCAAGCAAATTTAGGTCTTTTAAAGATTTCTAACCTTCTTTTTGTTTTAGAGTTGAATGTGTAGCCAGGACTCCAAACTAATTAAACAAGTTCTACCAATTTCGATAAAAAGAGCTGTTAAATATCAAACAAGAATTGCATCAGAAGCTTCGTGATGATTATGAAAAATTTGTGGTTATTTTACTGGCTGAAAAACAAACAAAAGGACACTTTTTTATTTTATTTTTTTTAACAAAAATTAATATTCCTGAACCTGCTCCAGCTCCCTGCATGGACATCTGCAGAGCATAGGCGATCTGTTCCTCCTCCGTCATGCGGCTGAAGTCTGGCAGAGCAGGTGCAGCCGAGTCTGCATGCGACACCGACATCTTCAACAGGGCGTCCTCCGACTCTGGAGCAGACAGGAAAATATGCAGCGTTGCTTGCACCCTCACGTTTGTCTGTTGCGCTCAGTGAAAATGAGCCGAAATCGGCATCTTTGATTCGATCGATGTTACGTGACTTTTCTCACCGTCTGCTACAGGGGAGGAAATGTTGGCTTCAGCCACTGATGCAACAGCAGCTCTGCGAGCTTCATCCTCCTGTCTTTGTCTCTGTTCCTCCATGGAAACGCGAAGAGCCTGCAAGAGTCAAGACACTTTAAAAACGGCTGATTATCAATTAAAAAAAAAAAAAAAAAAAAAAAGTTTCGCTAGATTTCGTAAGTTGTCTCCTACCAAGGCCAGCTCTGGGTCTGCACTGGGATCCACTCCAAACTCAAAGTCACTGGCACCGAGACCCAACACGGCGCCGCCTTCCCCTGCCAGGATGGGCGAGGAGAGCAGGGCATCTGCCAGACTGGGACCTGGAGGTACTGTGACCAGGTGGGAGCCAGCGCCCTCTTTGCCATTAAGTGTGTTGATGAAAGCCGTCAGCTTCTCTGTGTTCATCTCCTGCAGAGGACAGGATGGTTCAGAAAGAGCCACTGGTCCAAGCGGGGCCCAACAGCATGAAGCAGAGCGTCTGAAGCTTTAAATTTACCTCCTCGCCAAAGTTAATGATGTCCACATTGACTTTCTCTTTCTTCAGACGCTTTGCCATTTTGACCAACTGCAAGAAAAGCCACTTTAGTTTGAGTGAATGTTTAAGCCTCATTAAACAGCTGCTCAAAGATGAACTTCTGAGCAAATCTACACCAATTGTGTAGCTCCCAGGTTTTTTTGGTTCCTTAGTCAATCTAGCAATGATAAAACACATTCAGGAAATATTCAATGCCCACCATGCTTCTTTAGGCGTCACTATTTATCATAAAATTATTTTCACCAAGTTAACTACTTTATTTAAGCCACTGGCATAAATAGTGTATCTGAGGCCTTAAACATCTACTAACACATGAATATGGAGAGTTCATGCCAGGACTTAACTCACTTCTTTTTCATTGTCCTCCACTGGGCTGCCCACAAATGCAATAATGCGCATCTTGTGGTTTTTGCCCTGCCTGTGCTTCAGCGCCAGCTGCAGAGAAAGAAACCACATCAACAAAACAGAAAAAACACATGAAGAGACTAATTCAGGTTTTTGAAAAAGAAGATGTTTTAGAAGAAACAATCGCAAGAAATTTTTACTGTGGAAATCCTGAAATGTCCCAAAGAGTGATGCACTGAACCAGTTTGACCTTTAATGGCCCAGTTAATTACTGAAAAAAAGAATGTTTTCCTGCTTATTAAATCCAACAAACTTACAAAAAAAAACATTCCACTTTTCTCTACATGTACCTCAGTCGACAGCAGGTTCCTTAATGCTCTTTGAGTTTGATTGCTATCAGTTAAACATTGAGATGCATTGGTGTATAAAATGCCAATTCCTTCGTTTTCTATTGGATTCAAAACTACAACCTCTACAAAAAAACGTCAGCAGCACATTTTTCTCCTTTGTCAATATTTGTTGCATTTAATTGTTGGATTGTATCAATATTTCCACAAATGAGTTTGTATACATTACAGATCTTAGGGAGAAAATCTGATCAGAGTCCAATAAAAATTGTATCTGTATCAAGAAGGAAAAACCTGATTGTAGAATCTCCAGTAATTAACAGAAAAAAAAGCCAAATGTCCTAAATAAAAGACCTGCTGTGCATTAGGAGAGGAGATGCAGCAATGAATCAAATAACTCTTTAGTAAAAAAGCCATTTTATTTCTTATATCGACGTTAAACTATTCTGCGTGTATTGATTTTATTGCACTAGAATAACATGCTATACCTTACTGGTTCCTAGAGAAACACCGCTCAATAAACCAGTTCCAGACTCACATGTGCCACCCTGATGCCAGTGCAGAAACTAATGTTTCCTCGAGGCTGCACCGCATGCAGCTTGGACAGTATCCTCCCTGTGTCTGGAGTCAGGGTGGTCAGCACTTCACAGTTGCTGTACGGGGGGACAGAACAGCGGCTTTGTTAGGTAACGTTTTAAATGTCAGTGCACAAAGTAAAGCACAGTCCCCCTTACTTTGCCATGGTGATGAGGCCCACGTTATTTTCTGGGTTACTGCGGGTCTTGGAGTGACAAACGATATTAACTGCATCCTGCTGAGCCTGCAGCCTGGTGGGCAGAAAGTCTCCATTTCGCATGTACTCACTGTTGTCCACACTGGGTGGGGGGAAAAAAAGGTAGGTAAACCATGGACCTTTTTGGAGAAATTGTTTAAATGATACAGATTAGATGAGTAATGGCTACAAACTAAGACGACATGGATAAGTAATACAAAAAAACAAGAAAAATTGTCATTAACACCTCTTAGTAAAGTGTGAAGGGAAAAATGAAGAGACTGTTTTTGGCTGTAGTGTTTCCAACTAATGATTTATTCAAGAGATGTTCCCATTTGATGTTTTGATGATGGCAAAACGGACCTTTATACTGTTTAAAATCAAACATAAGCAATCATGCTTCATGTAAGTTTGGATGTGATGAGAAATAATTGAAATGAATTTAATATATATCTGATAATTCCTGCTTTCTTCGTGGCCTTTAAATCAGAAACTCTTTGCTTGGGATTTTTCTTTCCATTTTGTTTAAAGTAGATCTATTTGTTTTTTCTAAGTGTTTCTGACTTTGTCCAACCTGATCCAGCACTGTTGACTCCTTTCAGTTCAGTGGAGTAGTGGCTCTTCTTCAGGTTCTAACTTAAGAAACTAATGACTTCCTCAGCAACTATTTGACAAAAGAAGCTATTTTAGTCATTTCCATGTGAAATTTAGTTTATTTGGAATTTATTCATGTCTCAAGGACATCAGTGAGGGTGGAGAACTCGATGATCGGTAAGCTGTCTGTGAACCGAGGATGTCATTCAACGATGGAAGGAGACTGCCATCCTGGGGAAAATCTACTCCAGGGGTATTTGAGGGAAGGGTCCAACTGATTGTTGAACTTCATGGCACTACTAGCCAGGGCGCAGTGAAGCAGATCTTACCCTCACTGAACTGCTGAGGGGGTCATGGCAGTACGCCAAAAAAAAGTCTGACCATGTCACCGTGAGACTCCATTTCAGTTTCTTCTTTAATGCACAGGAATAAGTCTCTATTGAGGAATCATTAGCTCACAAATCTTCTGCAAAAATCACAAAAGCCTACTGGGGATTTCAATATTTTAGGGCGAGTTGCTCGTACAAGCAAATCGATGTAAAGAAACCAGATTCAAACGTGCTATTCTTGATATTTTGTATTTATGCAACAAATGTTCTAAAAAATATTAACCGTTTGATTTAGTTATGAGTCTTTATTTAATACGGCATACACGTTCCGTTCAAAATATAAATAACATGTCTGTTTGGCAGAGTTAAAGGTACAAACTCGTCCTTAGAACAATGACAGCGGCTTTTTGGTTTTGTTAGCTAGCTAAAGCTAAACCGTTTCAAAGAAGCATTTTCCTTCACCGACGGAAACAACCTGAACTGTTCAGTTCGGTTATAAAATCACCAGGTGACAATAATATAGACATAAAGATTTTTACCAAACAAGGGACTTGTAAAAAGGCTATATTTGAAATAAAAACGGTTAGCTACTAGTTGTGGCTAAGAGTGACTCAGTGGAGACATAAAACCCAAAACAAAGCGCGTAAACGAGACATTTCTGCGTAACACAAACATTTACGTAAATTATAAACGCGATTTCTTATGCTATAACCTCTTCCAAACTTAGCTAGCACCCAAATTTTTGAATTTATAAACATATTTCAAATTTCTTACCAGACCATAGTACTTTCAAGCACCATCTTGAAGCCGTCTACGTCTCATACGTCAACGTGAAGGCTCCTGGGTAATGAAGTCTCTAACATATTAAACTAAATTCTATCCCTAGAGAGACAGCATATCATAAAATACATTTATTCCCAAGCTGATTAACCATCAATGAAACATTCATAAAATAACAGCTTGATTATATTTTACTTTCACAGCAACAACAAACGTTACTTGCATAAAACTCGACAAATCTCTGCTGTCTGCAATCTGCTGAAAACTTTTATGAAATCAGAACAGCTGAAGACAAAGACATCTTTGAGATCTGAAAGAGATGCTGCCGCAGGCACCTTGTATGATAAAATCAGAGAAAGATGTGAATCAGAAACTGAACTGTTCATAGTTCATGAGTTATTTATGGTTTTCCAACATCTTTCAAAACCAGTTTAATGAAAGTAAGCAAGTCTGGCTAATAGAGTATAATTAAATGGTGTGGCTCCCTCGTTGAAAAAGGCCACAATCCTGGCTTATTCAGGATTACTTGTATTTGTAATGTTCTTATTAGTAGTAATTTACAGTTATAGTTAGGTGAATCAGACAGCTGCTATGGTGCTAATTTAGAACTTATGTTTGCTAATACATCATATAATGGAAATAGCTCCAGGAAATGCAAAAAAAAGAAGAAAAAAAAAAAGCTGTGCTTATTTTATTGATCAGATGAACTGCAGAATCAATAAATTGAGGCTAACAAGTTGACTACTGGACATATTGGAATGTGAACAGTATTTCTACTAAAGTAAACTACACGTTCTGTTTATTGCATGTAGCTTTTCTGTAGCAAAAACCACTTCCCGAGTGTTTATGCTAACATTATAAATTTAAAACATTTGCATTTCAATTTTAAATGTCAGTTGCATTTAAGACAAACTGGAAGTTTGCTCATGAAAATTTGCTTAAATAATGTTCTTTGGGCAAAATGTTTTTCTTCTTCTTTTTCTGCTCATCTTTGCAGTTTCCAGATTGCAGATGGACAGCTGGAGAGCCCAGGAGTTCGTTATCACAGAGAACAGTTTTGTGGAGGAGGAGGAAGCTGAAGTTATGTAACAAAGTCAGACACAAGATCATCTACATTCCATCGCAATCTTAAAACAAGATGGGCTGTAAAATGATTTCTTATTAAAATTAATAACACAATTTAAGCCAACGACAGATTTAGAAAATATGTTTAATCCTTCAAATCAGACATAAAAACATCACCACCACATACTGTAACTGAAAGATGGCAGGAGAACAGGCAGTTCATGTTGTATGAGAAGGCATTTCCGTGACTTATATGTACATATGCACATTTATACACCGTAAAAATATAGTAATTGAAGCATATAGGACAGCCAGCAACACTGGCTCGTAAGCCGTTTGAAACATTCATGTAGAAAAACAATGGAAGAGCCAGAAACATCATGGAGAGAATATTGTATCACAATTTAAACAAGAAATATAAAATGTGAAATTGTCAAATAGTCTCCCTTTATAGGCATTAAAAGCCATAAAGTTCCAGACATCCTTCAGTGAGTTTACAATCATCAACAGTAAATAACCTTTCATCATCTCGGCCTACAACAATCGATCGCGTAAATAAATAAACCCCACAGGGCTGAGAGGTGGCAGATTGCAGTTCGTATTGCATTACTTCAGCTTTGTAGTGTCTACACCTGCCTGCATCCTCAGAGCACCAAAGGATGTTTCTATTGTGCCATAGTGTGGTAGAAAATCTCAGATTTGTTCTTCATCCCGAACCTAACAACCACAGATTTTAAGAAACAGCAAAAAAAAACAAAAAAAAAACACATTAAACAGTTGTGGAAAACACAATATGAACTTCTTCTCAAATCAGAATCAGACATTTGGAGTGTTATTTTGGTGGCTGTCTGACTCTCAGCCGATGCAACTAAACAGATGTGTTTCAAATGGTTAATATTTAACATTTCAGCATAAATACTTGAAGCACATCATCCACGGAACACAATGGTGGGAAATAGCAGGTCCTAAAGCGCTACCACAGCTGTAGTATATAGAAGTTTTACAGGAATGTGGAATTATCATTTGAAATGTCTCAAGACTAAATTCAACTGTATGATAAAGAAAAACAGTTTAAAAAAAAATCTACTGGATTCACAATAGATTCAGCATTTCAGAAATGAAATGGTTCAGGAGGAAAACAAACATCCAATTTCATCATAAACCCTTAAAACACAGGTCACCTCTGTGTTATCATGTAAAAAACACATAAATCCAAGTAGGAGTGGATCACACATTCTTCAACTCAGGCGCACTCTTCATGTGTCCGCTCTGCTTCTCTCTTTGGTGCCATGAATACAAAAGACTTACACCTCCACCCTCAACTCTGTGCATGCACGAACATGACCATTTTGCTTCTCTTGATTAGTTTCTCCTGCTCCCTCACGGCTGCATAGAGCACATGCTTCAGACAATAACAGGAAATGAGACGATGGCAAGTTTTGCTACAGTCACTAGGTAGTAAATCTAATTTCTGCAACAGAAGTCCCTTCTGAAAACTAACACCAACTGCATCAGTAGCTTCATTCATGTTCTAAACATGAATAAACATCATTGTTCCAAACAATAACGGAAACCAAATTTGTTGTGTACAAACACCAAGGCTTTTAAAATGCATTAATCTTCAGGATTTTTGAATCAGGTTCTTTTGAGGGTTACAAGCAGTAAACGTGACGTATGTCAGATAATTTAGTGTCTGATTTCATGCATCATTAATGAATGTTATTAAAGTAGCGTTCACATAGATGTTTTGATTGAAACCCAGAATATTTTCCCTCAGATTTTCTGGTACTTTCTATTTTATCCTGGCTGTTTGTTGTGTAGCTTTTGTTCACAGACGTTTAGTTCAGAAGCTGAACAAAACGTCTCGCACAAAAACAAAACAAAACAAAAAAAAAAAAAACAAAACATGATTTTTAGCAATAAAGTGAGTACACTTTATATCGCATATAAAGTCATTAAAAAGTTAACGTAATGGAGTAATTGTAAAAAAGTTCCAGAGGCATTTTGTTGTTGTAAATGCCAACCTTTTGTTTCAGTTCCAATACAGCTAAGGGGATTTTAATGTTTTAATTTTACTTCCTCATCATCCCCTGCTGACAATAACTGTGATCGAGTCAATAAAACTTCATTACAGTCTAAACTGTATCAGAAACTATGAGCTGTAGATGAGCTAACATAATATGACATGAAAAACATACAACTAATTAAAAATGCTTGGGCACACTTCCTCTACAAATTCACACCCAACAAATTCTCATAAAGTCTAGACGAGTCTTTATTAATATTTTTTAGATTGTAGCTGTTTTAAGACCTTTTAAGAAATCCTCTTTGCTCTTGGATCCTCTCAGACAAGCCCTTAGCTTCAACCTCTCCGACCAACTAATCTGGATTTATACTAAATAAAGATGCCAAGGCAGTTATCTGCTGCAGGCAAGTTATTTACTGCTTGCAACCTTTTAACAGACCCTCATTTCAAAAAGTCTTAAACAAATCCCCCATCAACTCACGGTTAGTAATATTGGTCAAAGACTCACTGTCATTTCTGTAACCAGCAGAAATGGCTCCTGTTTGAAGTCAGGAGAAACAAAAATCAACCGCACTGGCAACTGGTGTTAGTGTTTGCATTAAAATCTGAAACTCTTGTAAACCCTCACAACTGACTGGTTAGTTAGGACATACAAATGGCAGTTTGATGAACATCAGCAGTAGTGAAAAGGCAGGTTCTGTGTGCAACTACAGCACTAACCTTCAACAATATCAGCTATACATAAAAAAGTCAAAGAAAAACACACAAGGCACAGACATGACAGGTAGACAATAACTTAAAAATGACTACAATTCTATATATATATATAAAACATTAATTTACCAGCATCTACCATCCAGCCAGGATGCAAACACTTTGCTCTGTAGTCATTCCTACATCAGCATATCTGGCCACTAGGGGCGCAACAATACATCAGCCTCAATTTTATTACCAATGTTTATATGTGAAACCCATCTTATCCACCAATCTTATCGATCTCCACAAAGGTGTGAAAATCAACCACTTTCCCATTTTGCTCTGCTGTGAAAGGACTGACTGTCAGACCCGCCCATTAGCCACCCACTGTTACTAACTTAAGAACTTTGTTGCTATATTTAGCAACGTTTAAGAAAATAAAAAAAATAATAATAATAATAAAAAAATCGGTATTCTGAATCGGGAGATCAGACTTTTTAAAGATCGGCTGACCAGCAATCGGTGCGACCCTAGTGGCCACATCAGAACTGGGAGGATTTTCAGGTTGTTATAAATGTGGTAAGACTGATTCTACTTCAGAAGAACGTAAAAATACATTCATCAGTGGCAAATGTCTTGATAGTACCACTGAATAACTACAAGAATAATTTAAAACATGAAACTAAACTTATGTCCTCAGGTTTGGTTCAAACCGACCGGCTGCAGCCTCTTGCTCCGATTCCATACAAATACTGTACACAGATAACAATAGGGAAGAAATGCATATGTGATTGTGGAGTCAAGCAGCAAGTGTTGATTGAATGGTTTCTATTAACTCCATTGTCAGTTCAGAGAGTCCTTACTGATCAGAGGTACAGAGGATGTGATGTCGCATATTAAGAGCCCGTTTGCTCCCTCATTCCACAGAGGTTTGCCCTTCTGAGCTCAGTGTGCTTCTGCTGGATTATCTGCACAATCACATCTCTTTTGTCTACAACAGAAAGGAGGGCTTGCTTCATTACAATACACAAGTGACCAAAGCTTTTCTCTGGGACAGCTGTGGACAAACAGCTGTCCAGGCTGTGTGTTCAAACGTGAACACACAGCCTGTGAAGCCGTCCACTTCTTTTCATTACAGCTCTCCTTGTTGACCACGGAGCGGCTCGAGTCCATATTGAAGGTTGACTAAATAACACAGGTGCTAAGGAGGGGTGTCTTGGACACATGACTTTCATTCATATTGATCTTACTTCCAACCACCTCGTCGCATCCAGAAGCGCCTCATCTTCATAGATGTGGCCGGGTTTGTTTGGGTGATTTTTTTTTTTTTGTTCTTTTTCACTGTGAAATATAATGTGCTGTTAGTAACCTCTTTGTAAGCTATCGCTGCTTGTGGAAAAACACTAGTTTAAACTTACAAAACAGATGTTAGTCTCTGGGATGATGTCGGAGAGAGAAACTACCTCTTCATTTCCAGACAGGTTGGTTGAATTATCAGCGGCCCCTTCCGCCCCCAAACTGGAACAAAGAGAATGTAATTAATGAGGCGAAATGACTCACACAGGCAAGTGAAGGGCAAAGCGCTTAGTATTAACCCTCCACGAGACAGTTTGCTGGCACAAACTGCTCAACTTTCCTTTCTGCAGGCTATGTAGAAATGCGACGGAGGTGGGTACACAACCTGCTATTAGCAGCTGGAAAACTAAACCACTTGTGATGGATGGACATAAAATCTTTTACTGGATAATTACTACAGCAACTACAACAAACAACATTAAACAAAATGCCACTCCAGCTATTATTATGATTATTGGAGGAGCATAATCTCTCATTAAAATATAGATTTTCTTTATTTGAACATTTATTCAATAAGGGGGGAAAAAAAATCCCATGTTAAGAAATGTGCTGCTTAAAATCTCCAGTGGCATAAATGTGTTGGCTCTTCTAAACTCTTAAATTGATGAATTTATAGGAAGTTTTCACCAGTAATCCCTTTTCCCCCTGGAGAATCAATGTTAACACGACATAAGAGGAATTTTTAGGATACTGTGATGGCACTCAGTTTAACAGAGTCACAGGTTTATTTGGTTTTAATTTAAAATTACATTTTAAATTGAAATCAAAGTCCAAGAGGCTTTGATTTCCTGCTATGTTTACACAGGGCGAGGTATTTACATGGATTTAAAAGTTTCACATCACATATATGTAATCACTTCCAACCTTTACCATACTTTGTCCCTAATCTTCGCTGGATAATCTGTTTGCTTTCACGCAATAAACAAACCACGCCAGTAAATCTTTGAAGTGGCCGTCTGTGTACCTGTGGGAGGTTCCTTGATCATGATCTGTGTTTGCCGATTTGTGTACTTCCACTCCAACGGACCTGCAGAGAAATGTCACTCAGACCAGGAGCAGCTGAAAGAGCGTGAAAGAGCAACGACAGAGAAAAGGTTCTACCGTAGCGGAGGAGAGGCAGAGCCTGCTCCTGTGCTGCCTAGAGACGAGGTGGATAGATTGGCCTCAGCATCAGCCGGATTGTCTGCTGGCGGAGGAGTCCGAGGAACCAGATCTGGTTTGTCTGACTGAACACCTAACAACCAAAGGAAGAACAAACACTCCAATTTCCAAAACCAGTGTAACGGGTATAAATGAATGAGTGGGTAAATTCAGTAGAGACAATAGAGCAACTGTGATAACAACACTGAGGTCTTACCGGTCTCAGCCTCTGACTCTGTGCTTTTAAAATGGCTGTGATAGACTAGTCTGGAGTCACCAGCAGACTGTCCTGCTGTGTGGGAGAGTGGAGTGGGACCCACCAAAGTGGGGGCTCGTCTGAGCCCTCCCTGACCTCCACCACGACTCTTCTTAGAGGGTGACGGCTTAACTGAAGGAGAGATTGGCCACAAGATTACGAGTCAATATAAACAAAGCAACAGCTAAACTTAGGTTTAGTAAAACACAAACAGAGATGCTTACGTGGAATTTTCTTGAAAACTGTGTTGCACATAAACTGCTGGAAACGTTCCGCATAGAAACCAGGTCTGTGAACTGAAACGGTGTCCTGAAACGAGAAAAACATAACCCATAATGCAAATAAACACATCAGATTTGACCATTCTGCTACAACTGTTTTTCTCCAAAGCTCTTCAAAATTATTTTGCAGGATATTTTTAGGTTGAGTCAAATTCAACCAGACTGCAGCCAGGCCCGATTGCCAACCAAGATTCAGTTGTGATAAAGATTTGTGATAAAGATACATATATAAATTTTTTGTGTCATGTTCCTGTAAGATATTGCTCAATTGTTCACTCTTTGAATGTGTCCCTGTCATTTAGTGACTTGCCTAAAGAAAGGTTCTTGTCATTGGTACCGTGGGAACAATTCCAAAGTGAGTAACCAGTAAAGCATCTGACCAACTGTGCCAAAACCAACAGCCTTCCAGTCAAACAGCAGCTGTTTGCACCAACGGTTTTTCCATAAGGCGATTGGGGAAACCGCACACCAATAGTGATCCAGTTGATTCTGCGAGTGGGCGGTCTGATTTTGTATCACAGTAAAGCCCCGTCTTCCTCTTCTATCGCGGCTCATTTGATGTTGAAAGCTGACCGGTCAAAAGAGGTTCAGAAACTTTGAATTGTTCCATCAGCTTTCCTCTCTCGGACAAACATTATGTATTACGACCAGGTCAGTTAAAGTCTTATGTGTTAGGTTCCTGAGAAATCAATAAACCTTTGATAAATCTTAGATTTAAACAAATTAATATTTTCAACAATTAATTCCCTAGAGATAAAGCTCCCCCTTTAATCTGTAGCAAAGAGTTGTAGACTAGAATTAGTGTTAAAGCTCCTGACTGCAAGGTTTTAGTTTTTCATTATGTTTCTTTTACTTAATTAGATCATTAAACTACTGAAGCTTTTATCATTAGCACATAGTTTAATTGCAGTATATCACATTGAGGTTCTTACCCCATCATGGACCAGCGCTTTCCAGGAGTGTTCCAACTTCTTAATAAACCTGAATAACATTACCATAATAAAACTGGTGAGAGCTTTTTAAATATATTAAATGCAGGTCTTGTTCTTAAGAACAAATCATTTAGTCATTTAAAAAGAATTCGACACCCACCTGTAGGATTGGAGAATGTCAATAATGCCAATGTAAATGAGTAACCTCTCTCCTTTCACATTGCGAGCCGGAATTCCTCCCACACTGTAAAGTCGGGGTCAGGTCAATGCGTTTCATCACTTCACAACTCCACATTTTACCACAAAAGACTAAAAGCTCAGATCTGCTGGTAGCTACACTTACTGGTCTTCTGAATCCAGAGCTCCTTTTCCTCGAGCTTCGCCCTGGATGGACTCCATGGCGGTACAGTACAAACTCTTCTGGGCTTGTGGTCGACGCTGATCAGGAGTCACTGGACCTTCCAGGGCCACGCTGTCCCCTGAATTACCTCCGCTACGCTCACGCTCTCGACTTGCTTGTTCCATGTTGTGGATGCCCATCAACAAACTGTAGTCCATGATCTTGAAACTCTGCAGAAGCTGCAGGAAATGAACCAACAGAATGAATTAGCTGCTTATGTGCTCAGTCAGGGAAATTCCCCAAGAGAGGAGAAAATCAGTTAAACAACAGTTGCAAATTGATGAGCTGATGAGCTACGGCTGGTAATTCATCTGTTCCTAACAAGCTTCAAATATGATGTAATACGACTTGCCAAACTATGCAGAGCAGAAACTTCCCTGTCTGGTTATAAAATTAAATAACTTGACATTGTCTTTCCTAGTAGCAGAAAGGAAAAGTAGGACATTGTTGGAAGCATGTAAAATGAATAAAACACTTACTTCTATAAAAGCTAAATTAAAGTCACTATAATGGATATGTTTGACATCGTAGCTGCTCTACAGCACAGAAAATAAAACTTGTGTTCATGTTGTTGTTCTAAGTTCTTTTTTTAAGGTCCCCAGGATAAAAAAAATCATGTCTGGTTGAACGAGCTGCATTTAAATAGCTGTGTGAAAGTCAAAAGTCTTAATAAATCCCAACCATTCAAAAAGCTAGTTACAAGTTACTACGGAACAGGTATTGGTCAGTTACAGGTATCGAGGAATACAGTGGCCCCCCAGCTGTTTGCTGCTTTACAAACGCCAACCAATAGCACATCAAGCAGCACTACGCTGTTATTTCAGCTTCCCAAACAGTATTTTCTTCAGAATATATCAGATATAAACTATAGAAAAGAAATCATGAATAGGTGGATTTTTTTTATGAATAATGTGGGAGTCACGTTACACAGAAAATTCTGAACAAAGAATAGACAAAGGTTCACTGCACAAAGTTTAAGTTTAAGTTTTAACAGCAAAAATGCTACGCTAGAAACAAAATTACTGAATACGAATACCTGGAAAAATGAGAATCTTAGTTTCATTTAAACAATGACTCTTGTTCAAATTAGTCAAAAATGTTAATAAATACCCCAATTAGCTGAGATTGGAACAGGACATGCCTTGCTGGGCAGTCAGCATATATATATATATATATATATATATAT
Source organism: Poecilia mexicana (assembly GCF_051168715.1). Classification (NCBI taxonomy): domain Eukaryota; kingdom Metazoa; phylum Chordata; class Actinopteri; order Cyprinodontiformes; family Poeciliidae; genus Poecilia; species Poecilia mexicana. The sequence continues at coordinate 15,826,565 of NW_028263385.1, forward strand.
ATATATATTCTATATGGTATATATATATATATATATATATATATATATATATATATATATATATATATATATATATATATATATATATATATATATATTCTATATGCTATATATATATATATATATTCTATATGCTATATATATATATATATATATATAGAACAAAACTAAGGAAAAAAGAAAAGCAGTGGAAAAAGAGCCATCTAATAGGACATGTAATCACTACAAAACAAGCAACTCCAGTAATTCATGCTTTGACAAACCAACTATTTTCCATACTGGCATTCAAAGTGAATTATTGGGAAAAACTCATTCAGCACATGAACCCAATAATTGCCCAACATAAATGTTTAGTTCACCAAGGCATAAAATAACTATGTTGGCAATGGAGCTGTCTGTAGTCTCTGTCTGTATAATAATAATGTATTCTGCTGTCAATATGTGAGCTCGGTCAGTATTCTTCAGTGCACAATCCTTGAATAATAATCAGTCAACAAAAACAAGTGTCTCTGTGAGACTCACCAAGCAGTCCCTCTGAATAGTCTTGCATAGGGCATTGTAGTTGTCAGCTTCCAGCAGCAAACCGTCAGGCATGTCCTGGATAAAATCCAGGTCTTTGTAAGTAGGAACAGCCTTTTCTCTTTCCTTAGGAGAGGCTCGTCTCTTGTAGGTGGAGCCCTTCAAGTCGTATTTTAGGTGCATGGGAATGATCCGGGGAAGAAGGTTATTCATCACAACAATGCGGATGTTCTTTCCCCCGGCCTGAACGCAGTACAGTCCATAGAATTTAGGCAGCAGGGTGCGCTTGTTTTGGTTTATATTCTGGAAAAGATAAAAAAAAAAATACCTTTAATCTTTTTACACCATGTACAACCCAGATATACCAAATGAGATGTTTTCCCCTTCATATATGCACACATTAAAAAGACCAGTGTCTTTAATGTTTAGCTAATGTTCAGACTGCCACAGGGTCAGCAAGTACCAGAAGAGGCACCTGTATTCAAAATTTAAAAACAACTGGACAACCTGCATTCCTCGAGATAGTAATAATTAATGCGATAATAATAATAATCCCCTGTCCTGTAAACACTGTAAAGACTCACCATGAAATAACCTGGTAAGAGCTTCTGAAGAAATTCTGCCTCTTTGTGTTGAACTGTCTTGATGATAAACTCATCGTCACTAGAAACGTAGAAGATGGATCCACTGGCTCCTGGGTTTGACAACTCGATTAGAGGCTCATTGCACAGGGAATACTATAACAGAGATGAAAATGTCTGTCATTATCTGAAAAACACTTTTAGTCTATACCAAACAATTGTAACAGAGACAAAAACTGTTTTCAAAATGTGGGAGTTTTTTTCTCATACTGCCAATTTTGGAAAAAGTAAAAAAAAAAAATGTAAATGATTAATTCAAATATTAAACATATAATTCAGATTTAGCTAAAAGTACTTTCAAACTAAAAGCTAAACAACTATTGAAGAATCGCTGAAGGCTTAAGAAAAGCTGTAGCTGTGAAAAATGTCAGGATGAGCTTTGTTCCAGCACTGACCAGGTAGTCATCTGGCCGAATGCCAAACATTTCTCTGAAGTATCGGAAAGCAATAGGAGCGTAGGTCTTAAACCGGAAGTCGCTGTAGTGATGGGCAGGGGTCAGGTTACTCCCTTCACTGGAAAACAAATGAGATACGGAGAGATGGCGTCAGATTCAAGCTCCAATAACTTAACAGAATTTAAATGATAAGAAAAAAAAAAAAGCATTTTTTTCATAGATATCTTGCTTAACATTTTTCACCAACCTGGGAAAGAAGATGCTTTCAACCACCACAAAGTCCTGCATGAGAACATCTCGTTCTGCCTTTTGGCTTAGGCTGCCAACTGTGTGAGCAATGCCCAATTGGATTGCTCCCTTTAGGGCAGATGACGTGGTCTAAAGAGGTCAGAAAGGAAAACAGAGTTAGCAAGGGAACAAACAATATTTCACCCCTCTCAAGTCTTATTTTTAAACAGCTATGTATGAGTTACCAGTCACAGAAACATCAACTATAAATATTTAATATATCTATGGAATTACACAAAGGGTTTTTCTTTTCTAGTCTTGCTCTGTGCTGTGGGAGGCAATAGACAGAATCGCATTAACCTTTTTGTACGTGGTCTCTCCGGTGGTGGTTTCAACACCCCGGTGCCCGATGGTCTTCTTCATACTTTGAGTTGTGCTTGAAGAACCAGGCAACTGTGCAGCAAGAGAAAGAAAAAAAAATCTGTCTCAGTGAAATGTCTGTGTAAACACAGAGGAGTTAAGGGGTGTAAACTTCAGGACAGACTTATTAAACAATAATTCACAAATTCACAAAGACCTGCGAAGCCATTAGTTAAATAACCAAATAAAGACTTATTTGTCTAACATAGTATTATTAATAGTTATAACAGGCCACCATTAAAACAGTCATACCACCTTTAGGAGCCGTTAAGCATAAATGTGGTTTACAAAAGTAATGCTGTGGCTCTAATAAAAGACTACAGCTACGCAACATGTTTGTTGTCTGTATTTTAACACCAATAACATTTGGTGTCAGAAGTCTACAGTCTCTGTTGCATCATAAAAGCAGGCTTTATTTTGTTTAACTTTACTTTGAGCTTCATTTGAGTCTTGACGAGATTGTCTAACAAACCAGGTAATTATCTGAAGGAATGATGCAGGAGTTTATTAAACACGTTTTAGCTTCATGTGAAAACAATCAGATATTTCTCCAGGTTGTCTAACTCTCACTAAATCTGTGTTTGTGTAACACAGTGGTATGAGAGTCAGTATGACCATATCACAATAGTAATGTAGAGACCAGGTACTTGCTGCTATCAGAGTCTCGCATTTTGAGTTTCACTACAAATTTTTAGAAATTTATGCAAAAAAAAAATCCTAAAAACATGCATAACGTAATGCAACTGATTTTATTTTGTTTTTAAAAAGGAAAAAAAAATTGCTTTTGCTGCTACCCTAATGAACCATTTTCATACATTAAAACTGCACCTTTAAAAAACATTGGCATACTGCATTTTCATGGATAGAAATGGCTGATGTATAGTGATGGTAGCCATATCATGTAATGATTGAATTTTAAATTCATGTCAGGAACTGATATAGACAGGACTGTTAGTTTACTCTCCTGTGCAGTGCATACATTTTCTTACAAAGTCACATTATGTACAGAAGACTAAAACATATTCTGTGAAGAAGCTGCATGTTTTATGATTTGTCTTTTTGTTAAACTCATCAAATCAATATAACTCATCTACATATTTGTAATTGCAGGCGTTTTTGGTAGAAAATAATGTGGTAACGCTGAAAAATAAGAAATTCTGAAAAAAAAAAACCCAAAAAACCCACTTCCCATCGCAATGATACTTTAAAAATGTATATTTCTCACGACTACTAAACAACTTCTGGCATCCTTACCTCTGCAGGGGCCATTTTCCGAATGCTGCTGGCCCCTAAAAGACACACAAAAAAGTTTGTTTATGACATGCAATCTTTAGAACGGCTAAAAACAAACTCAGCCGCTTAAAAGCTTTTGTCATGAAAGAATCCATTAACGGCCGAATATAAAACCCTCTGCTGGTTAATTAGGAGGGCTATTTCCAGTGATGGCTGATGACTATTTGGGTAATGACGAGTCCAGACCTAAATGCGGCCACAGTTACTGACTGCTCCATCTGATACGTCAGATCTATGTGAATTGGAGCTACTTCTCCCCTGTGATGACTGCTCCACATTCATCTGCTCCCGGAGGATGTGTGTCAACATCACTACGACTTCAGAGAAATGACTGCTGCCTACCTTTAGAGTCCTGCAAAACTTGCTTTCATCGCTTAGAGTAACTCCATAATGGCAAATATATTTCAAATTCTTAAAAATTCCCCAAATAAAGCCGCTTAGTCAATAAAAGAAGTGTAAAAGCTGTATGTTATAAGTATAAACAAGCTGTATGTTATGCCCAACAACTAGCTAAGATCTGTATGTAGACATATGTACTTTAACTAGATATCAGAAGTGAAATCCCAGCACATAATGTTTGTGAGGTCATACAACTTTGTCCTTACATAAACTTGTTTCGCAAACTTACTCCGTCGCCCACTGTTCAATCCCCTGTAACCTGTAACCAATGGCAACATCTACTCGAAAGCTACACAAATGCTGGTCAAAACGTATACAAAAACGATGATGACTGAGAAAATCAGACATTCAAAGCTAGAAAAAAATTATCAAAAATGTGTTCTATCCGATGCACTGTAAGAAGATATTTCAGCAAAACAAGCCAAATCACAGAATACCATGCACCTTGTCTCGGTTATCAAGGACACACTGCAATCCGGCGGGAAACAATGAGCATCAGTCTGCCCACATTCCCCATCATTATGTAAAACACACTGCATCACCAGCGTCAATGCATCTTCTGCTCAAACACACAGAGAATCACTGAATCACACCCATGCCGGTACCTCGCTGCAGAGCTCTCCTCCAGAACTGAGTCCTTATATCTGTGAAGCAGGACACAGTCAGCCTCAACTGGCTCGTTCTTGCGAGTAGGAAGGCAATGCTGATTATATTTAAAAATAAAACACTTTGGGTTTGAAAAGTATAGGAGCAAGCAACCCAACCAGTGAAATGACCAAAACTGCATAAGTATGAAGGGGCAAAATGATGTGCGCCTGCTGAAAACAACTAGATTTCTTGTAGCACTGGGGTGAACGTGGTAACGGTGGTTAGAGTTTGTCCCGCAATCAGTGGGTTGGTGGTTCGATTGCCTCTCCATCGGCCTTTGTCGTTGTGTTCTTGGGCAAGACACTTCCTCCGCCTTGCCTGCTGGTGGTGGTCTGAGGGCCTGATGGCACCACCAGCATGGCAGTCAGACTGCTGGGCACCTGTGGCTACATTGCAGTAGTTTGCTACCGTGTGTGTGTGTGTGAAAGATAAAGTGCTATACAAGTACAAATCATTTACCATTTATTTGCAAAGAGGTCTTGCTATATTTTTGGTAATCTGTGTACATAGCTAGTTTTACTGTTTTTCTCAAATGCCAAAGTGAAATTTATTAATAATACACAAAGAGGAACCGATTTGAGAAAGGAATTAAACTAACCCAACTGCTTAACAATGGATTCTGCTCATCAGTGGCAAGCCTAAGGGCAAAAGACAAACCATCTGTTCCTCTGTATCTACTAAAGTCTCTGCCAGCATTGATCACAAGGACCCTGCAGCAAAAGAATAATATAGGACATGCTTTTAACGTCCTTTCCAGCCAATGAGGAGCCTGTTAATGTAGTGTTTCTTGGCCGAAAATAGGAAACAAGGTCAGTGAGTACTGGAAGAGAAACTACATTATGTTACTGTCACTCAAGGTTATGAAACTGTGTGCCTGACAGTTTGCTGCATCTTGTTTTTGAACAGTGTTTGGGACTAAGCCATGTAGGAGCCACATGGAGTGTTTTTAAGACACTATTTTTAATCACAGATTCAAACTGGGTGGATACCAGTTCAGAGTGACTCCACAACACGCAGGGAAAATAACTAACTGGGACTCAGAAAGTCTAACTTTTCATGACAGAGAGAATGAACCATCATAATCTGATGCGGGCTACGGTTTAAAAACATTTTAGTTACAACTTAGAGAAAACATAATGAATACTTATTCCTTATTTATTTAATTTTAACCGCGTTGCCAAAGCTACTTGTGCTGAAATCAGTGATCCAGGATTAAACTTCAAACAGATGAACAAATAAAAAAAAGGGAGTGAATACATGCACTAATGGTGAAAGTATGATAAGCATGTGTTGCTAGTTAAAGGGTTGTAGGAAATCAATAATAATCGACATCCATTAGCTGATACACTATGTCAACTATGAAGCCTCAAAGAGGAAAAAAACGGACCCGGAGGCAGGACGTGACAAATGTAGAGTGGATTTTTCCTTTACCACAGACCAAAAACTAATCAGGAATATGAGGCCTGAATGTGAATGTTTAAATTACAAAAAAACTATCCTTTATTGGTGCTTTATAAGTAGATTTATTATTGAGTTTATCCTTTTGCCGAGGATGCTTCATTACCGTTATAAGGTTAACGTCACCACCGGCTTAGTAAAAATGGTCCTAGATATTTATTATTTTTTATTATCAAAAACATACTGCGTCTCTGTATGCAGAAAAAACGGGTTTGAAACAATGGAAGGATATACCGAATACAAAAAACACGCTTCGCTCATGTTAATTACCTACGCAGCTAACTAAGCTAGCTATCACTCTGTTCATTTGTTCTGATGAAATCTCCCATGCTAACTGGCTATATGCTAACTCAAAAGGCCATAACTACCTTGTGGAATCATTTTCATAATCGCATAACGCTCCCTCTTTCTGTTTACATCTCAGTTTTCAGAAAACAAAGGAGGAAGATAAATTGACACGCTACCTGTCGGGACTGTTGATCCCGAGTCTGCTGTTTCAGCAGTCGCCATTACGCCTGGACCATCACAAACTGCAGCTACGGGTGAATTCTGATCCCTGCACACCGGCGCCCCCAGCGGACAGACGTGAAATATATGTTTTATTTTGCTGCGTTAAACCCATGAAAAATAAAAAACCTTTATTAAAGAAATATTTAGTTCAATTGTAGTAACCTCCACAGCTTTGATAAAGTTAGTTTTATTAATACTAATACTAATAACAATAATGTATTACTATATTAGAAATGTATAATTACTAGATCAGAACATATTATATAAATAAATATATAAAAAATACTCATCTACAAAATATAATATAAAATAAAAGATAAATTATTATTATTGATAATAATATTGTGTATGACCACAGTGTTCAATCCTTAATAATATGTGCAGTACTTTAGTTTCTAATTCAGAGTCTTGCCAACTTTCTACAGTGCAGATAATAAATTTGAACACAATCAATGCAAGTCAGTGTCACGTTTTTATTAAAATGTTCTCCTTTCAAGGTGGGATGATAACACAACAAATAATATTAATGACTCCAGAAGTTTAATGTGATCCTGTTTTGGTACCCTGTGCAAGAAGCTGTAGAGCTACTTCAGTGATAGACTGCTTTGTGCACAAAGGAGAGTCAGTAGGCTCTTCCTCCCAGCTGTTGTTATACTCTGTAACTATCACTGTGGTATTATATAGAATGAAAGTGATAGGAGACAATTAAGTGTTGGAAATGTTTCTACAGTACTCACTTTAAGAAAAAGTTCTTCCTAAAGTAGAATCTTTAGGATGAACTGCAGTTAGGACTGCAAATAGGTCAATCCCTTCTGGTTAAACTTTCAAGAACACTGCATCAACTGTGATGTGGTGGCAGCATCAAAACGAGTCAGCTTCTGACCAGTGGTCAGATATGCAAAAACAATTATGCGTAGACCATGTTGATGGCTATACACATATTTAAGTCTTCATGTATAATTTGGACCTTGTGTGGATTAGAGAAAATCCAAAATAAATTTAAACTGTGTGCACCCAATTTTTTTTTTCAGTTTTTTTTCAAAACGTGAATAATGCCCACTACTTACCCCAATGAGAAATGTATGCAAACTTCTCATCAGCACTTTATGCTACTCATACAATCCAGGATTTAAAATGTCAAGTCACTCACAACAAACCCAAGTCAGATTCAAATGTGTTTTTATTAAACTGTCAGATAAAAATTCATATAAAATTCAGTTTGCAACATCGTTTTAAGGTTTCACCAAAACTGCCTTCATCCAAGTTGAATAAATTCAAATATGCACAGAGCAGCAACAAAAAGTAATCAGTGGTACAGCAACAGAGACAAGAGTCTGATTAGAAACTATGCATTAAAAAATCATTCAGTTTCATTTGTTCTTGTAGCAATGCTTTTCATGTGATGATAATTTTACACCAGCAGTAGATGAAGCTACAAAGTGGTCTACATTTTTAATAACCCTTCAGTATTTGTTTGTGCTCAGTGACTGTAAACCACCTCTGGAGCAAGCTTACAATTTCCAGAAATGGATACTTTCCTGCCAGTTATATATGCACTTAAGGGATGGGGCATATTTTCTTCTTCTTCTGGCCCTTCTTAGTCGCTTTGGTGATGGCTTTCATGACATGTTTGCTGAGACACTGTTGAATCTCTTCATGCAAAGTCATCTTGCAGCAGCGGCGAACAACAGGCGAGTGAGACTTGTTTGATGAACACAGGATCTGGGACATTTCTACAAGCTGATTTGATCAAGAGAAAAAGTCCACATGGAAAGCATAAGAAATTCAGGTTTAGATTTTTAATTAACACATAAAAACGTTTTAGCTTGAGTTGTTTTGAACTAATTCCTTTAGATTAGATCCTTCAAACTTACTTTTAGCTCAAAACAACTGTTTCTGTCTTGCTCCGGCAGAGGGCAGCATTGGGTCTTCAGTTGAAAACCGACAGGAAATCTGCACACAGGTCATGTTATTGGTACGACCAAATTCTACAGCTAAAAATATATATAATTGAGAAGTTTACTTATATAAGCAAATTAATTAATTTGTTTTTCATTCAAAACACTCATATTTATTTCCTTTTTTTTCATTAAGGCAAGTATTAAACTTCTGCATTCAGATCATACTATATACATTCACTATGATTTTAAGCTCAGGTCAGTTTGCTGACTAATCAAGGGGGTACCGCAGCCATGAAAGCAGCTTTTGGTACTTTTGGCAGTGTGGACAGGTGGCGAGTCCGGAAGGAAAATAAAATCAGCATCTATATAAAGCTTGTCAGAGGAGGGAAGCATGAAAATCTCTACAAGTTCCTTGTAGGCAGCTGTGCTGACCACGAGGTTGATAAAAACCAACTGGACTAACACCAGAACACGACAAGACTCTGAAAATCATCACTGACAGAGAAACCTTCACACTTGACCTTGTATTTTGTGGTTTCCCTTCGTTCTTTCAAACTTACTCACTCTAAATTACAAATTAAATGAAACGGGTAATAAAATGTACTTCTATTTGAAAAGAGGACTTTGAACCAGGTTAGACACTACTGATGTTGTCTCTGGTCCAGAAGTGGCTTAAAGTCAAGGAACCCAATGGTTGTAGTTAGGGCTGTTGTAAACGAATATTTTAGTAATCGAGTAATCTATCGATTATTCTTACGATTAATCGAGTAATCGGATAAAAAAAATTATAAAATGAAATATTGGTAAATCTGGCATAATACCGGTGTTACTATCAGATATCAATATCAGTCCAATTTTTCATATTTGAGCATCCCTAACAGTTGCTTTTTTGTAGTTTAGAAAACTAACCTGTAACAATAATAGCTCACTTTCTAAGTTAACCAGAAGAAAAGTTATAGAAAAATCTGAAATTATATTGAATTTAATAACAAAGAGGCAGGCTCACAAATATGCTTATAAAAATGTCTACAATCCAGCTTTTAGTTTATGTATTCATCTTCAGTGAGTTTAATAGATTAATTAAACTCACCTTGCCACCTAACCTGTCACGCTTTGGGTTTGAAAATACGGGAAATGCCGCCTGGAGTGGGAGGAGAGGGCGAATGAACGAACGTAAGATGGGGTGGAGGGGAGGAAATAGACCAGCGGACTGACGAACCGTTAGACCGGGGGACGAACACGGGGGAAGCAATACGGGATATTTACGACACCTTCACTGGTCACACTCAGAAACTCATCTACCAGCCATGTACGATGCGCTCCGCCACCCGTTTCTTCAGACCGGGATATGAAATTTATTGTGCGGTTCGTCGGTAAAGCTACATTACACGGTAAGCATCAGCTACTCAGCCACCCGCCCTGTTCAGTCTATCCGCTCACCTCAGCGCTCTTCCCGCCGTTCGCTTTCAACTAGCAGCCCCGGAGGAGAAATGCTGCCGTACTCCAGGCATTCCCCCAGTCATTTTAAGGATGCTTATTGGTTCCCCAAAAACGATAAAAAGTCGGGCATTATCATCAATCAATAAAATCCCCACGGGCCAATCTTGAAGATTGGACTTTATGCCGCTGAGACTTAGCTTTTGTCAACAACTCAGAGGCGGAAGTGAGAGCTCCGCGCAACGCAAATGAAGTCCCGGCCGGAACACGGTGCGCTAACTAATAAAACATAAATTAACGAAGCTTCGAGGAAGGTAAATTTTCCTCGAGGAATTTTAGTAATCGAGGTACTCGAATCATTCGAGGAATCGTTTCAGCCCTAGTTGTAGTCCATCTTTTGTAATCATTTGTGATTGCTCTCGAAGGCTTGACTCTAGTTGTGAATTTTCCGTAAACTCTTTAATGAATTTTGTTTTATAATCCTCTCAAACCTTGGCAACTCCTGTTCCTGGTGCATGTTTCCTTCCACTCAACTTTCTATTAATATACTTAGATACGGCACTCTATGAACAACCAGCTTTTTTACCAATGCCCTCGTGTTTCTTGTGTCCTTGTGGACGGAGTAGATTACTCTCTGGTAGACAACTGGCAAACTAGCGATCTTTACCATGACTGAGGAGGCCATAGCAGAACATTTCTGTACCTATTACATATATCTTTATTAGTTTAAGAAAAAATTAAATTTTTTGAGAAACACAATTTGGAATTTTTAAACTATGTGTCTGAAAATTTAAATTTACGCTTGGAATAGATTAATCTGTGCATAAAACCTCTACGACCTTCAGTTTTAGAAAGTAAATTACTAAAATTATTTTACTTTTTGTGATAAATGTTTACGATTCGTCAGTATTGATTTTCTGCAATAGTGGAAGAAATATGTTCATGAAAAAAACATAGAAAACCCTCAGAATGTACTGCAGTCTCACCTGTTGTCGATAATCTGGGTATCACACATCTTGTTCAGTGTGGGTTCCTCGGCAGCGGACGTCGTGTTATAAAGTGGATCTGAAGAAAGTGACTGGAAACAACTGTAGTGATCATCTGTCTGGCAACACTCCTGCCGACCATTAACCGAGCAGTACCTATTAAGCTCCTCGCGCCACTGAAACAAAACCAGAAATTTCCATCAAAATCATTCAGATGGAATAAGACATATTATGTACATTGAAAGCTTCTTCTTGTACCCTGTGCTCAGCACAGTTGAGCGCTCCCTTCTTCTTTTTGCAGCACTGCTTGAATCTCTTTTCCAGGCGGTTGATGGTCTTCACCTGACGGGCCAGCAGCTCGTAGCCTGAGCGCGGCAGACACTTGGTTGTGTAGAGAGGCCGGCGTTTCCGGTTGCCACACAGTGACTCAATGTTGTCTGCTGTAGGCCTTCCAGGAGGAAAGTTGATGTCGATTTTTGGGGAAGTAGGTGCGTTGATTTCTGGCTTTTCTCCACCTAATGCTCTGATACTAGATGGACTCATCCGGATCCTGCAATGCAAGTGGCACAAATCCAAATATTTCTTCATTCAAGCTATATAAAGTTCATAAAACAGAGAACTGTGTTTTGCAATTTGTCTCACTTCCCTTTCTGCCATATGACTTATTATTCCTAGAGACTTCTCGTTTGAGTTACCTGATGAGGCAGATGTTATGGTGTGAGCTTTAGTGGATAACTTATCATTTGGCACGACTTTCAGAATGTTTTTTTCTTAGACACTTAGTTGCATTACTTCTACAGGCTGCAATCACACCAAAATGGGGTTTTCTAGATCTAATGGCCTAAATAAACATTTTGTCAGATTACAACCACAAACATTAATATGCTTTATAGGCCAACACAGCGTAGTACATATTTGTGAAGCAGAAGAAAAACGATACCAGGCAAAGAAATCAGCAGCAGAAAATCTCTATACAGCAGTCAAAAGGATCATGGTAACTCTGGAGAAGCTGCAAAGACTTACAGGACACTGTCAGCAGGAGAATCATTAGTTTACCTTCACTTATTTATTTTTAAAAGAAAAGGCCATTGTTGAAAGAAAGCCATAAGGGCATGTGGAACAAGGTGATCTGGTCAGATGAGAGCAAATTTGAACTGCTTAGCATGAATGCAAAAGGTTATGTTTTTGTTTCAGCACATAACCCATGCCTCTCTGCATTTTGAATCTAGTTCTCTAGACAAATGTGTTGAGTTTAAGTGTTGCAGCAAAATGTGGTTCTACAGGGGATTGACTCAGGGGATATGAATACAAATGCATACCACATTTGGATGTTCATTTCTAAAAAAAAAAAATCAACCAATAAATCCATTTCCTACTTTTACTAAAAATCAAACTGAAGTTTGTGGTTATAAGGTGATAAAATGTGAAAAATGTACAGTAGGTGGCATTCCTGTTGACCGACCTTGGGCAGTTGTTTAGGTTGAAGTGGAAGTTTTCTGAAGAGCCAATCTCCTCCACAGGTAACTCCTGTGATGGATTATAGTTGGGATTTTGAGCGTCATCATTGAAACAGCTCAGTCTGCTCATTCCTCTCCGCCTGCAGCATTCATAGAGCCGATCTTTCACAGACGAATCCTCCTCACAGAACAGCTGAACTGATTGCTCCCACTGGAGAAAGCAGACAAAATACTGAATGCTGACATGCTGTAAGAAGCAAATGCTAACGGAAAATCCGCAGCACGGAGACATTTTGTTGCACAGCATCCCAGGAAAATTTTCGAAGATAAAAGGCACCTTTTACCCACATTTTTTTAGCAGAAAGAAAATGCTCAATGTCAGGGAAGTTTCATGCTTTTTTTCATATTCACATTAATTCAAGTTCAAAAAAGTAAAGAAATCTATTCAAGGAGTAAAAGCAAACATCATCTCATGTCTGTCATTTTAAATTGCATCAAGATGCACTGATTGCAAAACAACAGACAATTCACGTCATTTGATTGAAAAACTTGCTGAGTCTGCCGTTACGAAAAACCTACCGCTTGTGTTGCACAACACAGCGTCCCTTCAGTCCCCCACGTCTGGTTCCCTTTGCAGCATACGCTGAACCACGACTCCGCATTATTGACAGCTGTGGCCATGCGCCTTTGTTTGCTAAAACCAGAACGAGGAAAGTAAGAGTCTGGGTAGCGAGGTCGATGGTCGGCGTGAACACAGATGGCCTGGATGTTGTCAGGTGTTGGTCGGCCGAGGGGAAACTGGACAGGATAACTTTGCGGAGGAGGGAAAGCGCGGGGCCGAAAACTAGGTCGACCTTTGAGGAAAAGACAAACGGCGAGCAGTTCACAGTTTTGTTGTTGGAGGTGTTGCACGCTGAGTGAGTTAAACAAAAGACAAAGCAGAAAATGCATACCTCTTCCTGGTCCTGGTTTATCTTCTGATGCAGAAGGTTTTGATCACAAGAAAAAACAAAGCAAACACTGTTATGCTGGATGATTAGGATGGATGAATGTATGTGATTAAGACATTAAAGGTTATTTACCTTTTATCTGCTCTGTGAGTAGATCTGTGATGCAGAAAATTGTAGTATTTATTTTGTTATCCGGGAAAACATAAGATTTTTAAAGAATGTAAGAAGATAAACTGTACCGTCAAAATTTAGAAACTCTGACAAATCCACTTCTCTCTGCATCATAAAATCTGGTTCCTCCAGAACTGAAAAACACATTTGATTTCAAAGAGACTTTTTAATATACCAATGCATTTTAACTGGTTAAAAAAAGTATCCGAGACAACATAATCTGAAAGACACAAAACACAGTCCCAAAGAGCAACTAAATTCCACAGATCAAATGTACAACAGATGGCAAAATAAATGTATAAGTAAATAAGGTAGATCACACAAAACAGCACCGCAGTCATTTATCTGGTAATTTATAGCTTCTTGAAACGATGATAGAAATAATGATGACATTTTTCTTTAGGCCATTAAATGATTCTTGTCATCATAGCTGGCCTGGCCTGAAGTGTAAGTCAAAAAGTCTCTGCTTAGGATCTCCAGGCCAGCAGGGGGAGCCCACAGAACTTGTTTTCTTGTTATTTATAGCATCTTTATCAACAATGATTGAACTTTTAATATATTTTATTGTTTTTATTGCAGGTGTAATATGCATTTTGAATTAAATTTACATGACCTGGTTCTTAAATTAATTTAAAATAGAAATTTGACAATTGTAAACATTCAAACTGAAATTTCAGAAGATTGATGGTTAAGTTAGTCGATTAATACCTTGTAAATACAAAAGTGTATTCTCTTTTTTTTTTTTTTTTTTGGCTTGTGTCATATTTAATGTCCATTGCAATTGTTGCAGTCAATCAAACTTGACTCTTTTTGTGTTTAAGACATGAGTGCAAGAGTAAGTCAGAGAAACAGTCCAAACCTTTTTTCAGATTCCCCCCTTCTAAAGCTTTACCCAAAGAGTTATTTTTCTAACAGATAAACAAATCCACTGACAGGATTGTCAGTCAGTTTAGGGAATTATTTTTAATCTTGCCGGATGAGCAGAGTGTACAAATAGTTTGTTTCTGTCCAGTTCAGGTTCAGGAAATGCAAATGAAAACCTGAAATTTGGTTTCTCAGAGAATAAACATTATTACAAAAGATAAAAAAACGAAAATTTAAACACTGAAATTAAACATTGTGGGCGACAAAATCATGAGGACTTGTCCATCCGACAGGCTGCTAAAGGAACTAGCTGTTCAGACACGGTCGCTTCAACATGCATTAGTTGAAAGTTGAGTGGAAGGAAAACAGGTGGTAGGAAAAGGTGCACCAGCAACATGATAGCTGAACCACTGAGGAGATTCACATTGTCAAAAAGAAAAGGTAAAACACCAAACCCAGCAATGCAGAGGAGTTGAAGTTTGCTATTAAAGCAACCTCCACTCCCTGAAAATCTCAGGCTGATCAGCTTCATGTCGGACTCCAACCAAAAAGAGCCCCAACCAAGTATTCAGCGGGTATTCTCTACAGCACATGCACATGTTATTGGCTCAGTGTGATATTTTCTGGCAATCTGGACTGTAAGGTTTTCATCAACAAAATTAAGAGATATGAATAATCAGTGTCACTCCATGTGTAATGAAAGGAAACACACCTTGACCGGGGAAGTCAGGGGATATTGTGACCTCACGCTGAAGACAAGTTTCAGCATCTGGAAAATGGTAAACAGAAGGAATGAAAAAAGTTATGTAACATGAGCTGTTTTGATGCCAGTTCCTGCATAACAAACTGCTTGTAATTATCCACTGAGAAAATGCAGAGTAAACACAAGAAGTCTACTTTTTTTTTTTTTAAAGAACATTTAGGCCTTTATAAAATCATTATTCTAACAAAAAAAAACAACCCTGAAATACAAGAATTTATTCGCAAAAAGTATATCCGGCTATATATGTTTCAGAAGACAAAAAATATATAAAAGCTTGGAGGAAAGATAAAATCTAAACATAAGTACGTTATAAGTATAGCCAACATAAAGACTTTCTCTCTCTGCCGTTGTGACGAACAAATATGGAGTTCTGCCAGGAAACACAACAACTCTAAGAAAAGGGGGGGAAAACATCCGGACCAACCTTTGCAGGCTGAGCTCAGGAACACCAAGAGCGACGCGGCGGCGCAAACTAATGCCCAGGAGGAGCCCATGATCGTGTCCGTCCCGCTGCGAGTCTCCTGCTGTACTGACCCAGTTATTATGGCAGGTCAGAGGCCGCCCAGAAAACAGCCCGGTCCGTTAATTGGTCCGACAGAAGCTGCCGCGCTGTCTGTCCGTCCGTCTGAGAGCTCAACCCTTCTGCAACCGGACACACGTCTCCACAGTAGCAGCTGGAGCAGCAGAGGCGGAGTGAGGAAAACATGGGGGCTGGGAGGGAAGTTTTACAACATGACTCATAAGAAATGTTTTTAGATACAGGATTTGGTTGGATTAAAAACGGAGAACCCACTGTGTTAAAAGACAGCATGTCTGAACCTGTCTCTTGTTCTACTTTTGGTACTTCATCCCAAACCCTAGTCTAGATCATGAGGGTGTCATGGCTCTGTGGGTTCATGCACAACACTTGAGTTAAACGGAGGCATGCACGGATGGATCAAACACACAGTCTTCCTTTTGTGGCATCATGAAAGAAATCAGCCAAGCTTTAAGAATTGTGGCTCTCTGCCGATCTGGTCTGACCCAGGATACAATTTCCAGATACCTTCATCTGTTGAAACAATTGCGTGGGAATGTCTGGCAATCACGACGCTCAGGAAGCAGATGAGTTCTGTCCAAGAGATTAAAGTAGTTTAATGTGAAACGTGCGTGTAAGTCTCCATTAAGACAGAGTCATTATCTAGACCACATCAACATGTGCTGAAAAGTCGCACAGAGAGGAAGAAGCCATAAGCCACCATGAAAAGATCCTCGTGTTTATATTGGTAATTTCTTAGTTCTTTCTTGTTTACTCCTCGTTGTGTTTTGTGCAACGAGCCCTCTAGGGACAAATTTTTCTTCTGCGCTAACTCGCAATACTTTTGTGTTTTCTCACACGCTGGCCTATTTTGTATAGTCACAAATGTCAATTTAAAACGTCAAATATATACACATATGAAGAGCCTCGGTGAAAACATGTTTATTCTTAACTCTTTGGTGCAGAAAATGGATTGAAAATCGGATTAATCACTGCATGTTTATGCCTGTTTGTGCAAGGTTGAGATGGAAACGGCCCTTTCAACCATTCAAACTACCAGCACAAAAAAGACACAACCAAAAACTGTCAGATGACTCATTACCCCATGATAATAACTCAGAAATAGTCCAAATAGTTTGGATGCATTTTTTTCTTTCTTTCCTGCTTATGGAAAGTCTCTGTTTATATCATGAGTTTGTGGTGCATTTCTATCCTAAAGAAAAGGATATAAAACTTCAGATATTTCACAACGAGATATTGAGATATATGAAAATACCATGGCCACCTTAAGAAAGGCTGACAGTATTCAGTTATGCCGCCTGAACTGATCAGAACATTATTGCAAGAGAACGCAATAATGTAATGCAATAGGTTTGCAAGTTAATGCAAAAGAAAACAATGTCCCCTAGAGGGCTCCGTAGTTTTTGGTTTAGACACTTATGGTCATTTTTTTCTCTTAGTAGATCCGTTATGTTCTGCGTTCATCCTTACCTTTCTTCGGTTTACCCAATTCCTAGACAATTACAGGAAATTTGGATATTAGGTGATAATCAATACTATAACGCCAAACAGATAATAAATCAGTTGCCATTAAAGCCTTTTTGATTGATGTTGTAGTATGGGGAAAAAATGTCCCGTTTCTGTTCAGATTCTGTTTCTGTTTAACAGATTTGTCAGTGATTAATTAATTAATCCATCCAGATATCAGTGTTTTTATACACAGACCCCCTACATGATGAGCTATTTGAAGGCAGCAATGTGAAAATCATCATGCCATGTTTATTTTTCAGCTATTAAAAAGCTCTACAACTCTACAGGCATTGGTAACTTCATGGATTTTTCTTCTATTCATTTGCTTCCCTTCCTTGCTAACGCCCTGAGTTTGACACCAAGGTTATTGCGACCTCCACAAAACACAAGTCAAACCAAAGGAAAACTCCCCTTTTCAGATGTCAGCAGTTGTTTAGCAAATGCCTCACACTTTGCTTTCTGATGGCCAGATGTCAAACTGGGAGGAGGTTCCTGTTTTCCTCTCTGCCCTTCCCACAACATCATCCAGACATCAGGATCAAACGTTTGGCTCGGTGTTGAGTTGGGGAGTCCCAAATCTTTACAGAAGTGTTGAAATCCTTTTATGTGCTCGGTGGGTACAAAATAATAAACAGCTCTGAAAACACGGACCTGCTCAAAGTCTGCAGGTCCTTTGTGTTCTTTATCTTCCCTGACGTTTAGATTTACTGTCTCTTTTCAGAAATGTGAGCTCCTTGGGGGAAACATAACTTTTTCCTCACATCGTGTACAATTCAAATGAAAAACAAATCTATCAGTAAAGAAAAAACATAATGTTTAAAAAGGTGTAATCACTTCACTGCACAGGTTTGCACCATTCAAGCTGTTTGCTCAGTTGCAGAAGTCAATCTTCCCTCCGCATACCACAGCTTGACATGATAATGGCTCACTATGCTCTGGACTTTCTATCTGACACCCGAAGGTTTGGGGTCAACATTTGCAAGTATTTATAACTTCATCCATCTTGGCTCCAGCCCAGTTCCCTTTGAAGACCGCTACCACCTTCATGTTTCACCGTCGGGGAAATATGAAGGTTTTCTTTCCATATGTTTTTGGTGATGAGGTGTTGCTTTTGTGCCAAACACACTGCTAGGCCAGGGAAGATTCGTTGTGTTTGTATTTGTATCCCAGGAACAAAAATTCAAAGTGCTTTACTTGATGGAGTCATTCAAAATGACATCACAGTGGCAGAGTAAGGGGAAGTAAAAAATAGCTGGAATACACAGCAAAAGGAGTTATGTTCCAGTTAATGGGGATTTTAAAGGAACTCTGTCTGAGCAGTTTTCTGGAAGCTTGACTTTCCAAGAGCCTGTTTTTAAGAAATCTTCTAAATGAAATGAGAAGGAAAAGTCCCTTTCTCTGTAGTCCAAATTACACTAAGCTTGTTGCACGTAACGCATTAATTTCTACTTTATGTTGTGGTTTGTTTGACTTTATCACCAACACTGTTTATGTACCAAGCTGGGAAAACTCTAAACTCCCTTCTGAACTGAGTACATTCCTGACACGTCTTGTTTTACTTTAAGGTCCTCGAGTTTCTCTTCTCTTTAGAAGAACTTTTACTTTACTTGGTTCAACTTTGTTCTCTTATTTTGCTCCTTGGTCATTCAATCATTTTCAGGGTAGGCAAAAGCATAACTCTTTTAAAGTGGTTTCAGTAACTGAATATTCAAATACCTGTATTATATGGAATCTGACTTACGTGAAGTCTTATTTAACTTCTAGTGTCATGCCTTCGTTTCCTTATCTCCCCATATGAACTCAAGCGTCCGCTTTCTGTCAGATCAAATAAAAACTGAGGCTATTTTAAATGCCATTTTCTTAACCTGGTTAGCAACAGATTTGTATTTGGCAAACTGATGAAAACTTTCCAAAGACAAACTCATGCAAAATGACGAATACTCCGAGTGTGCTACAGCTGCATTTACACAAAGTAACATTTTTATACACCAGAGAAAACCGTTCAGTCATCCATGCAGAGTTAGTTTAATCTTACTGCCACATCTGTTTGTTGTCACAACCTCAGGAGTTAATTTGAAGGTTTACATAGACGAATGGTTATTGTCAGTTCCAATAACACTGAAGAATGCAGTACCCCTTTCAAACCAATTGAACTTTTTCTCAGTTTATCGTGTGACAACCACCAATTCCAATGCATTGTGTAGGCCTTACGGGGATCAGCACAAAGTGTTGAGGGTTGTGAAGAGGAACGAAGGAGATTTGTGGTTCTCATGTTTGTTAAAAATCTAAAAAGTCTGTCATAAATGTGTGTCCTGTCACCTGTTACTCTGATACATCAAGTCCAACCATCTCAAAAAAGAACAGCAAGCAACACAAACTTTTATTTAGACCTGTCACTTTAGATGGTTGATCCTTTCTTCTTTTTTGACTCAGAAAGGAAGAAAATTAACAAGAAAAGTAATTTAGAGGTTGGTGGAGGAGTTGCAGAGGTAAACAGTCGGACACTCCTTCTGTCCGGCCTTTTCAGAAGACTGGAACAAAATAAAACCATGCTGAGACAAAGCCACATAAAGTTCATTTTGTAGTTTTTGCCACAAGCAATGTAGGGGATTTTGCAAATGTAAAAATGGTCCAATAGAAACATAAAGGAAGCTTATAAGAGTTAATGGAAAAATGGAGGGTCTAAATGCAGGGGAATCCTGGAAGAAAACCTGTCAATGGTTGCAAAAGACTTAATACTGAGCTGGAGGTTCATCTACAGCAGGAAAATAACACTAAACATCCAAACAGAGGTACATTTGAAAGGATGTTAATGTGTTAGAATGATTTAGTAAAGTCAGACCTAAATCCAGCTGAAGATCTTTTGCACAACTTGAAATTGAACATTCACATATCCTCCATCCACTCTGTCTGAGGTTGAGATATTTTACAAAGAAAATGTATCAAGGAAAACATTAAAATACAGTCTGTAGATGTGTAAAGCTGGGGGAGAGTTCAATACTTTTGCTGAAATCAATTTTTACCTTAATGCCATTCAGTGATATGTAGAGCAAATATTATGTTGAGATAAAAAAGGGAAAAAGGATAGATGTAACGAAACATTTTTAGATTTAATGCACATTTTTCCAGAGCTTAAAAGTTATAAAACCCTGCAGGAGTTTTCCTAAACAAAGGGAAACACTTCTGATGGCTTTAATGGTCAATCTGAGCAAAAAAAGGGGAAAAAACTTCTCTGAAGACACAGAAACAGGAAGTGAGGTTGGCTGGAACTTAGTAACATTTACAATGGGACAAATCTTCTTACATTAGGGAGGAGATGCTATGATGAGGCAAAAAGTGTCTCTGTTTTTGTATCGTTTATTAAAGCAATGATGCAGCCAAAAACCGCTTGGAAAACAAACACTGAGCAGAAGAGAGAACGGTCGAACCGGAAAACATTTCGAACAAGAATATTTTAACATTACATCAACATTTCTAGATGTGAATAATAAAGAAACTTTACACTAACTTGAAACATGGAAAGAAAATAAAGTGACAGCAGAAAAATTGGGGTTATGTAATGTTTTTCCTGTGAAATGGGGTCAACATCTGTTACAGTTCGTTATTTTTATTGCTTGTTTTTTTACCAGAAAGCACAGTTTGTTTCTTCTTCTTTTTTTTTAACCAGTGTTGTATTTATTGCTAAAAAAGCTAACCTTACAGCACCAGTGAAACACTCTGGTTTTACATCGGAAGTATGGGGTAACAGCATTTTTTTTTTTTTTACTGTAATTTTCTTTTAAAAGTATTTTCAGGTTGCCTCCAAGCTTATGCGAAACACACAAGGTAGATTGAGTGATATTTTTCATTTGCAGAGAGATGTTGGGCTCATTTTAGGTTTTCACTAACAGCGCATCCTGCTGCCTCTTTGAATAACTGCATAAACAAACTGTGACACAAACTCAGTAACTACAGCTGGGAAGAGTCACGACAGCACATCCTGAGACAAAATAAATCCTAAAAAATATACTCTCAAATAACATCAAAATTCACAGTTCCCTGAAATAATCAAAGGAAATCATTGAATAATCCATTACAGTTACAGTTTCCTCCTATTCAGAATACAGATTCCTTTGGGAAGTACCAATAAAACTCCAGGTTCTGCTCATCTGCGGACATCATGTCCATATGTCTGGGTCTCCCGCCGGTCGCTCAGTGAGCGGCCCCCGGCAGCAGCTCGGCCTCGGACGCAAACAGCTCCTTGTAGAGCGGGGGGAACAGGGAGTGAGCAGTGAGCGGGTATCGTTGGCTGAACCAGCGCAGCTTCTCCATGTGCAGGCTGCACAGCGAACGCAACACTGCCATCCTCTGGTAGAGCTGCAGAGAGGACGTGGACAGTGAGACGAGCAAAGGCGGGGAGGACAGTGTGTGAGAATATTTATACGAGAGGAAACATGTACCTTATGCAACAGACTGTCGTGGTTGTCTCGGTGAAGGATGTGAGTGAGTCCCACCTCCACACTTCTGTGTACTCGCTGGACTCTCACTCTGTCCTCTAGAGAGGGACGGTCTGCACAAATTTAAAACAATTATAAAATTAGCCTCACTGACAGAAAGCATGCAAGTGCAAAGTATTTATATCCTTTGACAAACCACAAACTTTACTGTATGTGAACGTGAAGTGGTGCCTAATTGTGATCTCAAATGAAATTGTGGCAATGTTATAATTAGAAATCTTGCATGCCTTGTGCTAAACTCTTCCAAGTAATGTTTTTTTTTTTTTTTTTATGGAATCACCTTTCACTGAAACAAGTGTGTCTTTTTCACATCTAGAGACAAAATTTGTTTCCTTTTCTTCTTTCCAGAATAGCTTAAGCTTAAGCAGCTTGAATGGAAAGCATCTGGGTACCGATTTCTATAAAAACAGTAACGAGACATGCTTCAAAATTTAGATTTTTTTTTTTTTTTACATGAAAGGATCAGGAGCTGTTCTGGATGGATGAAGATAAATATAAAAGGGTTGTAAAAAGAGGACAACAATCCTAAACATACACAGTAGATTCATGTGCTGTACTGGTCCAGTCAAAGTCCAGACCTAAACTAAAAATCTGTGGTAAAATCCAAGAACACAGAAGCTTTGCATCCATTCCCACTAAGCTTGAGCATTTTTATTTTATGCAAAGAATGGCCAAAAACGTTAGCCTCCAACTACCTCACAGTTGTGCTCCACTTTTTGCTGGTCACATAAAATTCTGATGAAATATACATTGAGGTTTGTGGTTGTGGTGTGACAAGATGTGAAAAAGCTGAAGGGGTGCGAATATTTTTGTAAATGAGAAAAGTGTCTGTCTGTTAGGAGTCATTCAGTGACAGGAAGACTAATTTTGTGTGAATAAATAAATCAAATAGTGAATCATGTTTGCATTTTCCAGATGCATAACTGTTGTTCATCTTTATCTCGGGGGTGAAAGAGCACTTTGATGTGTTTGTAGTTGATCTTTATGGTCTAGAAAAAGGTTTAAAACTCCTGGGGAAGAGTAAAGTGGGACAAATCTGAACTTCAACATGTCAATACTGAACAACTTCTTGCTTTTTTTTTTATTTTTTATTTTTAGACTTACCAGGGTTGATTAGGACCAGAGCACTGAAGAGGGCGAGCTGCTGCTCTGTGAGTTTCAGAGCACACAAGCCGTGAGCGAAGTCGAACACCGCTGCGATTAAATCACCGCACGCTTCAGGGAAAAGACATCGGAAATGACCAATAAGTCCCCATAAATTTCCCATCAGCTTCATCACAAACGGCTTATGAGCTTGAGTCAGACTCTTACCCAGAGACTTGAAGACTTCAGTCCCAGCAAATTTTCCATCGAAGAAAACAGTGTTGTTTTCTGTGTTGAAGAAGCGGCACATTCGGACCAGAACCACCTCCATGGAGCCTGGCGGAGGAGATATAAGAAAGACGGAGGATTGACCTTTTTTTCTGCAGGGATTCAAGTTTTACTGGGATAAAGCGAGATTGCCGAAGTCTTACCGGTTTTGAGGAGTGCGATCTGGTCGTTCTGGCTGAGCATGCGGAAACCTGGGATGTGTTTTGCAAACTCCACCACATACTGAACGGCTTCAGTGAGTCGGACGGCACAGTGCTGCCACATCTCGTCCACCGTCTGGAAAACGCAGTTAGGATTGCTTGTTATCACAGTTTTCATCTGCAACATAATAAATGAGCTGCAAACTTGTTCAGTCCCACATAAGCTTATTCTGTTTTCACTAAGACAGCCTTGCAAAATGTATAAAAACTCATTGAAACTTTTTCACCCTGTTCTCACATAACAACCACAAACCTCAACAGATGTTCCTCGGATTTGTGGGATTGGATTTTTTAATTTCTTTTCCAAATTAATAAAATTAAAAATAAAAATCTTACGTGTGGCATAAATCTGTATCTTTTGCCACCCGTTGCCATCATCCTCCACATGTTTTGTGTGTTACCTGTATGGCTTAACGACATGATAAAGTGTCTGAGCAGCAGAACTGACTAGATTTGGATTTCTTCTTGTTACTCATCCATAAAGGTCAGAGTTGTAAAGTGTATATAAGTTGTTCATGTTAGTGTTTGTTCATAACGTAACAAACCTTTGAGCTTCACAGAGCAGATGGATTTATATTAAGATTAAATGACACACAGTAGAAGTCCTTTTACTGTTTACATGATTTCTGAAGGCAGATGTTAAAGCTGGATTTTATTTATGGGAATCAGAGTAAACGGGGCTAATCACATGTTTCATATTTCTGTTAGTATAAAAAAATGTAAAATTGTGTATCTCTATCTGCATGCTTCTGAGTCTTGCACTACTTTGTCACATAAACACTCAGCTGAAGTTTGTGGTTGCAGCAGCACAAAATGGAAAAAAAAAAAAGCAATCAAAGGATAGGAATATTTTTAAAGACACTATAAATACTTCTGCTGCTGCAATTTTAATGACCTAATTTACTCCCACCACCATCACCCCGTCCTTATATTTCACAAACGCGAGCGATCAGAGAGCAAGAAGGAGGGGAAAAAACAATGAAAGAAGTTTTCTCTGTTTTCTGTTTGATTCATCAAACAAAGGCAACCTGAAGCCACGAGAAGCTACGTGTTTTGATATGAGACTGTCTGAATCACACAAGAGGAAGCCTGAGAAATAAAAAAATAAAAAACCAAGTAGAATACGGTAATTTTAGTTTGGTGATACCTTGCTCTGGTAGGCTTGGATCTCCTCTCTGCTGAACACTTTCCATCTGAGAGCCTGCAGCTCCTCCAGTCTGTACTGGCTGGTTTCTCTGTGGGAACGCACAATGCTGGCACACAGCTCATCTGAAGAAGGGAGAGAAAACGCCTGTATGTTACAAATGTAATCACGGGTTGAAGGCATACAGTGCCTTGCACCATCTTGCTTCATGTAACCGGGTTTAATGCGACACAACAAAGTGCATAACTGTAAAATGAAAGTGAAAGGATAAGTGTGGCGTGAATTTGCATCAAGTCCATTTTAGTCTTTTTCCACTTTTCCACTTGTTTGTTAGTGAACAAATAGCGTTATAAAGATCAAGTAACACGGCAGGCAGGTTGAGAAATTGCAAGCAGGTTTATATTATATCTCAGTGTTGCCACGTTTTAAAATTAAGAGGATGGCACAAAGGCAGACCTAGCTAGAGATGGCAGTTCACTTAAACTGACAGGCAGAGCTTTAATCAGAGAGACATAAGTGGAGGAGCTGCAGAGGTTCACAAGTCAGGCAGGAGAATCGGTTGCCTGGAAAAGTGTTGGTCACTCACTCCACAAATCTGGTCTTCATGAGAGAGTGGCAAGAAGAAAGCCACCGTTGAAATATAGTTTTTAGACATTTTAATGTCGCCCCAAATCAAGTGGAGACACAGCAAATGTGTGAAAGAAAGGCTGCAATCAGGTGGGACCATATTGAGTTTTCCTAAAAAAATGCTGAACACAGCTTCCTCACTGTCAAACACAGTGGTAGCAGAATGATGCTGTGGGTAAAAGGTTCCTCAGGACGATGGATGTTCCAGGCTGTGAAACAGTTGTGACTGGACGAGAATGACAGTAACGCTTTCTATCCAGGCTGACCGAGCTAGAGCTATTTTGCAAAGAAGAATAGGAGAAAAACTGGTAAAGATTTGCCTGCAAAGACTCAGTTCTACAAAGTGTTAACCACGAGGAGCTCACTGTGCTGACTGCTCACCTATGTTTCGCAGAGAGTGGGGATAGTGGTTGTAGAGGTCATCGAGAGGATTGTAGGAATGAAGAGCCATGAGGTCCTGATGTTGCTGTCTGGAGTCAAATCCTGACAAAAATGAAGAAAATAGCAATAGTGAGGAACGACAAGAGTAAGACGGGGAAAAAAACTGCTTTTAATGAGAGCTCCCACTGCAGTTTTTCACCTCTGATGTCATGGTGTCCACCGCTGTCCCCCCGCCCCTGGAATCTGGACGTAGGGGAGACACCGGAGCCCCGGTACCCCTGCGAGTCGCTCGGGGAGTAAACCAGATAGGGGTGGACCTCTGCGCTGTAGGTGTCGCCGACGTAGGGGTACGGCGTGGCGATGGGCTGGAGGAGCTGCGGGGAGTGGTCCTGGCGGTTTTTGGGTGGGTAGGACAGCTCCACCTGCGTGTCGTCCTGAAGCTGCTGCTGTTGCTGCTGCTGTCTGTGTCGCTCCACTTCAGCAATGAGAGAGTCCCTCTGACGTTTGGACATGCGGCCAAACTTCACAGCTGCAAAGAGCACATGGTGGTAAACGAGCAATCGGGGAACTTCTGCAAGTGAAGGGGAAAGTCAACATGTCCGGTTCTGCCTCACCGTCTCTGCTCATGCCCTGAGCCAAACACTTCTGCAAGCGGCAATGCTGGCAGCGGTTCCGGCTGGCCCGGTCGATCTGACAGTTACTCTGCCTGGAGCAGGAGTAGGACACGGTGGGAAGCTGGCTGCGCCGGAAGAAGCCCTGCAGGTTCACAAGCATGAGTTTTAAGTCAGAAACACTAAGACATGAGGTTCATTCTTACTGAATATTTCATTATTTCAGTAGAAAATGATCAATTTTGTCATAACAGAGAAGAAAAAGTCAAAAACAGCTCAGACAAAGGTAACCTGTGAAATAACGCAGTGCGATTTTCAAAGGATTTCATTTATCAGAAACCTTTGGGGATCGTCAGAATATTCTGTGAGACGAACGTTTGTGCTTTTTTTTGAATGGTTTCAATCTTTGAACTCTCCATTGGATGCAGATTTTGAGGAAAACTTACTGATTGCTCATTCGCTCTTGGAGCCATTTTGGTGGGCCGGCTATTCATGCAATGGTTCACCACTGTGTCATATTTCCTCCGTTTGTGGAAAACGGCTCTCACCGTGGGAGGGTTGCAAATGACTACATAATCCTCGTCAGATTAATAGACTCTGTTCCTCATCTGTTCTTGAATTTCTTTAGACTGCATGATGTTTTCTATTTTTTTTTTTTAGATCATGCTGTCAGTCAGCTTTTATTATAAAATTTCCTGATTCTACAGGTCAGGCAGAAACCAATCCTGTGCATATGTGGTGAAATACAACCAAAATTCATGCTATAGCAAGGTGGGCTAATATAATATAACAGAGCCAGGTTGGTTTGAATAGTTTAATTTCCTTAATCAATGGAATCATGAGCTGAGAACCATATTTTGACTTTATTTAAACTTTTGTGATGTCTGGAAACACATAAGTGTGACAAAAAGAAGCAAAACTGAATAAATCTTTAGTGAAATATATCATCACAGCTCTGTAGATTCTTGAACATTCAAGAAATCAGTAACCCATACACCTGGACAGACTGCTTTTCTTTGGTATGAAAGTGTTTTTGTGGTCACGAGGCTCCAGGTTTACAACGTATCTGATGAGCTCACTTGTGAGATGACTTGCAAGACAATAAGCATAAGAACAAAACAACAAACTAAGTCTGGTCTGTGAAAGACTACCTGTGAAGTTTAAAGGATCGGCACAACTTGTTGGGATTTACCCATCTTGGCCTTCTGGCTGCACGGTTCTCAAATATGACATCACTTCAGCTCAGTTGACTCTCAAAGTCGATGTACAGTCAGACTGAAAACTGTTATAACAATTTAAACAACATCAAGGAACGATACTGTAATAACTGAGCTTCAGAGATGAAGAAGGCTGGGTTAGGGTGAGTTGCACTGCAAAAACTCAACAGGGCTAATTCTTTTGCAGTGTTTATGCTACAAAGGCAACATTAACCAGCTATTTTGTCAACTACTGATGAAAAAACTACTGGAAATATACACTTAGTTGAACACTTAGACTTTTGTACTGGACATAGTGAGGAAACAGGCTTTTCTGAAGGAGGCATGGGCTGGTATGATCACATTATGATAATTTTCTGATGCTACTGTCTCGTATAAGAGCTTATTATGAAATATATAATCAATGATAACAAGTGCTTATTGTGCGAAATATAGTAATACATGTCTAACAAGCTGGTTATTAAATAATGCTCTCTCCTCCATGAGTTAGCCTGCAGTCTGATGCTTTGCAGAAATGTTGCCTGTGGCTTTTAAAACAAAGTTACCTTAAGACAGGACTCCATTTGAATTTGAATTTCAAAATATCTTACTTTTCTTGACTGAAATGTTTGATTATGCTAAACATTTGCATGATCAAAACTTTTGTGTCTTTTTGGTGCAAAACATTGATCGAGTTGAGTTTTATTATATGTGTTTTACCAAAACGCTGAGTTTAGAGTCGAAATTCGTCCGTCTGGTAAATGGTTATTTTACAGCTTTTTGTTTGATAAATTAATATAAGCTCCATCTTAAAATGGCTTACATTTATAAAATACATTAAATACACATTTTTGAGATTTCAGGTTGCATCTTTCATATCCTCTATTTTTGCTAGTAAGTAGCAGTAAAAATGCTATGCTCACGAACCAAAAGACCCTGTGTCTCAGTCCTGCTAATGACCTAAAACTTGTTAAAATGAAGGTACATAAAAATATTGAAATATATGCTAAGGGATGATTACAATTGGTTCATTATTTTAATAATAAAAACATAACACAAACAGATAACAAGAACAAAAATACAAGCTGCTGGATTGTACAATTCGTTTGAAGGAAGTTTCAATCTTGCATCAGGACTTTGTGCAATTTGTGCTCCAGATCTTATGTAGGAACAATTTGCTGCACTTATTTTTCCTCTGACACTTAAAACTCAGACCCAGTGGGGGTCAAAAGGTGAAAAAGTCCACAAGAGGAAAAATTAAAGCCAGACAGTTTGTGGTTAACACCTTTCTCTTGTCTGTTGTTTCTCACCTTGCAGCCTTCACATGTGATGACTCCATAATGCACTCCAGAAGACTTATCGCCACAAATCTTGCATGGGATAACTTCAATCTGGGCTGAAAAGAGGCAAAAATGAAAAACAAAAATTTAATGAACAGATTTCAAGATTTAGCACTAAACTCTTTTTGTATCACAACTTCAGACATGGAAGGAAAATTCAACAAAACAAAAAAACTGAATATGATGGTATAAAAGTTCATAAAACATGTGAATAAATCACACTGATGTTACAATTTAAAAAAAACAAAACACATTTCCATGCCATCTATGAAGTTTCTGAAATAAAGTAAATTTGTAAAAAATTAACAACTCTTATTTAATAAGAGTTGTCAATGTGTGTGTGTATATTTTTGTGTATACACACAAACACACACACACACACGCACACCCCCCCCCCCCACACACACACACACACATATATATATATATATATATATATATATATATATATATATATATATATATATATATATATATATATATAGTCTTAGCCAAGCATTTACAACATACAGAACTAAGTAACTGACTGGAAAACGTCTTGAGAGGCCAGGACAGACGTAACCTGAGGTCTGGAAGATTTGACAGTCAGCAGATTTATCGGCGAGTGCGTCACGTCAGCATTAGATGTGAAAGAAGTAAACAAGAAACCTCGTCGAGCTGCAACAGTTTCTGGCCCACGATCGTTTGGCCAAACAGTCAAGAGATTTCTTTAATGCAAATCTGAAAAAGCATTAAAGCCTTTTAACAGTAACGGTGTCTTGAAATGTAGAGAGACTCAAAGTGCCCAAGCACCTTGAAACCACTGATAGATAATTTGCAAAGATCGACTTAATCGGCTCTGCAGATAAATGGAGCAGACTCCTGAGGCACAAGCTCGCCGTCAGGAAGACGTCAGGCAGAGCAGGCTGCCGTTTCATCGGGGTGCAGAAACAAGCATTCGTCACCAGATTAGTGCAAATTTGCTCTTGCTTGAAGGTACAGATGACAATGATGTGCATCGCGACATTTTTATAACTACCGTACGACCGTTGGAACATTGTTTATATGTTTTTTCATCATTTTGCGTATGAAAATCAGCATGGTTTTGTTATTATAAGTGATAATAAAGCTGATGTGAAGAATGTTATCTGTAAAACGCTCAAATAATTTGAACAAAAATGATACACTTGAGCTTTTGTAGCATTTTGAAAATGTCTAAGCTTGTTTTATAATAGCTGGGAATTAATTCATACCTTTAGAATCAGACAAGCTGTGTTTTAATAAAAGCAGCGGTGGATGATGTAATGTGATACTTTGAATTATTAGAAATTATTGACGATCGGTCGAAGTAGAGGGTTCTTGTTCTGGATGATCAGTTTCCCTTTCACTTAAACTCTGAATGTCGCCATAGTGCATCTTATCCGAGTGTTACTGTCATTGCCTACATTTCAAATTAAAATAAGCAATTTAAAGTTCATCAAACAGAGTGGGAATGAGAGCACATAAAATCACGAATCCATATTCATCCTATATTCATTACGCTTCACAAAAGTTGCTCAAATTGCACGGCTGATTAAATCTGGTTAGAAGTATTGTATTTTGTTAAATGTTCACTGGGATTTTTAATGTACAAAGAAATTCACAATATGATATTTTCTGCCACGTTGCCCATGCCTAAACAAATGACTATCTCAGTTACAAAAGCAAAATCAATTAAAAACTTGTTTATGTGTCTCTAGACAGGAAACCCTTTCAGCCCCTTTGAAATAATTGCACAATTTTACCCGAGGAAGCAGACAGAAAGGTGAACTCAGCAGTGGGAACATTTCTCTAATGCTGTACTTCCCCTTTAACATCAAACAGCAGTTGTGCGACCATGGCAAACCAAAGGTTTTTTCCTCTCCAGCACCTTCTGACTTAGTAAAAATGAACAAAATAACATCAAATGCAATAAGAGGGGTGTCGTCTAAGGACGTGGAATATTTGCAAATGGAGAAAGGTGGCGAATGTGAAGGTGTCAACCTCAAAGTCCTTTTAAGTGGTTGCCTGACTTCTCTTTCATTCTGACTGTCCCTCTTTTATGTCATTTCTTTACTTTGTGATTCTTCTCTGTCTCGCTCATAAAGGACAACTGCCAGTAATGCAGTCTTTCATTCATCACTGCCAGTAATGTCCATCCCCCACTCGCCTCCCCCTGTGCCCCTGATCTCTGTAAACTCTCACACCTCTCAGTCTTTTTGCTCAGTGCCGGTTTTTGTCACAAAAGAATATGCGAAACCGGCAGAAATGTTGAGAAAGCCGTCTAGAAAATGTGTGTTTTCTGCGCGTCTCCTCACAGAAAGGCCTCGGCGCGTTCCGTCTGCGTTACTGTACGAAATCTGGAAGCGTGCGAAAGCCATAACACGCCACAATCTTTTCATCTAGTCGTGTCATCTCCTGTCTTCCTTCCACTCATACTCCGAAGGTGTGACTGTCTCCGGCGAAACGAGCTCGCACGTCTGCTTGTGGATGTTGCCTTTATTCACAAAAGTATTTGTGTTTCCGCGCAGAACTGTGTCAGATTTTGTTTTGTCGCAAGTGTGTGTTAGTGTGTCAGTGTGTGCCCTCTTTATCTGGTGCCACAGGGATCACCCGAAGGCTTCAGAGGATGAGATTAAATAGCAATTGAACGCATAAAAGCGGAAGTACGTACAGTGATGAAGGCAGTAAAAGCACGACTGATAAGAAGGTATTTCGCAGAGTTAGCCATGACTCTTTGACCTCAAGACGTAGGAGCTCAGATCCATTGTGGATCATGTAGTTTTGCAAAAGAAAAAAAAAAAAGAGCCGTGAGTTGAGCTAAGTTTCTCTGAGAGCTGTTGCAGGATATGTGGAGAGAGCATCAGTGGTCTCTGTCTTTTTCTGCTATTTCAGTTCTGATTGTCAACCTCAAACAACAGGAAATCCACCGTGACCCACAATCTTTCACAGCTCACGCACTCAATCACACACATAGAAACACACAATAATCAAACAACACCATGTTTCCATGCAATCGCAGCGCTGGTGGTTCTCAAGCTGCAATAGATGCGAGCAAAGAAAAACTGAACAAAATCATGACATCAGCAGCAGAAAGATGGCGCTTCCTGGCATTTTGGGACTCACCTCCTTATCTCCAGCCACAGCTCAATAAAATCAAAACCCAACATCTCCAGATGCACGCAGGTTTGTCAGAGGTTGCGAGATAAAATTACTTTGCAGCTTTATCGCTTTCATTTGTGTAATTTATGTTAACCATAGGAAGAGAGATTGTGTCTGGGGCGAGCGCAGCGCAGGGTTTGCAAATATTGTGATATTTTCTCCAAAACAATTGGGATTGCAGGAAAAACCTAATAAAAACAACAAAAATAAATTGTGTATTATTTCTACTTTTATTAGCGCAACATGACAAAGACGACCGGGAAAGTTAAAGCGCCGTGCAGAACTACTCAAAACTTTTTTTCTTTTGCATTAAGTCATTTGAAAACCCCAGAATTCAATGGTTTCCATTGGGATTTTACGTGATAGACCAACAACAAGTGGAAGAATTGTAACATGTGGGTTTCAAAATGTTTTGTTACAACAACAAGCGTTATGTGACGTGTAGGGTTTAATTGGATCCTAATCTGAATGAAACTCTTTCTTTCGGTAAAAACTTTCTCCCACCTGAGTTGTGGATCAGCAGTTTCTCCACGGTGACCTTTGGTCTCTGTTTCCTTAGCCGGTCTGTCAGCGTACGTGGATGTCCTCGTCTCTACAGGTTTGCATCTGTGCCATTCTCTTCAATCTCTTCTCGTTCATTGGCAAGACATTATTTTACTCTTTGTAAGGTATTTGGTTGAGTTGGATTTTGCAACGCGTCCTTTCCCTTCACTGTTAATAATTATTTCTGACTTATTACGTAAAGTTCTAAAAATGCTTTGCAGTTTAAAGAGAGCAAATGAAAAATGTGTAAGAATCCCTTTGTGTGGCACTGTAGAAGTCAACAAAAAGAAAAGAAGACGTCTTCTGTCGAAACATTGTAAATGTCTTTTTTTTCTTCTTTTTTTTTGAGGCCACATTTTGACAGATATGGGCTGAAAATGTCCAAATGTTAACATATTTATCTGGGCTAAATAAAAACAAAGACCGGGTAACGTGTTATTTAAACATCTGGCTTAAGTTCTCTTACTTTGAATAATTAACATTTAACATGATGCACCACTCAATCAACAGAAACCAACTCATTTTTATTTAGGCCGTGATTTCCACAGTCAAGACTGAAAATGCGAAAATTTAAATTTTTCTGCTCATTTCTCGTAATGAATCCAAAGAATGTAGCTTTCATCATTGGTTAAACACCCGAACAATAAGCCTGGTGCCTGATGATTTTTATTTGAAATGAATAAAAACATTTGACAAAAAAATCTGCCCTGATGAGTAAAGATAATGATATCAGAAACCTTTCTTTGTTTTATTTCTTTTCTGTTTGTTTTGTTTAAATGTTGCACTAAAACAAACTTTACACAAAAAGTCTTAATTGTTCAGATTAAATTCCCAACAGGTGCATTCTGCGTATGTATAAATATAGTTTTTTTGTAAAATCTTTAAATAAGTGTGATGCATGAAAGAGTTTCCCGTTCACGTCGATTAACCAGCTCTCTGTCTTCATGTTTGTTAAAAGCACAGGTCGGTTCTGCTTTCCAGCATTTCCGCTCTGTTGTGCTGACGCTGAACTGGCTCTGCACACAGAAAGCTGCTGTTACAACATGCGTTAGCTTTTAGCAAAACACCCACTCGACTCATTTACGAGTTTAAGTGTGCACCTGAGAGGTGGTACGTTACGGACCGAGGAGTCTTGAGCTGAGTGGATTTTCAGTGATGGAAATGTTCTGATTTGTCAGTGAACAAAGAAGACGGGCAATTAATGATAAGACGTGTCTTTCGATTAATGTCTACCTATATCAATAATTCATCTGCTTCGTCTTAGAAAAGCAGAGGTGCTGCAGAAACTTAAAACATTACTTGTGACTGCAAATGCAAACATTGGAAAGAGTTTCTTCTTATTTCAGAGAAGGTCAGGAAAACATTTTCTTGCCGTTATTGTTTCTTGCTCACTGTTTTCATTCTCACACTTTTTATGAGTTTAGTAAGGTTACGGTGTATTATGATAGGGTTAGGGTGCCTGTGATTTCACAAAGTATAAGACATTTAATCCTACATTTTAAAAGTTTTGCAGCCAACTAAAGTTATAAAGTCCAAGCTGTGACAATCTGATAAAGACGAAGAGGAGAAAAATCTGATAAGAAAAAAAAACAGAACGTTTCTGATGTGGTGCAGAAATACGATCCTATTTCTGCATCACATTAAAACTTTACTTGGCTTCAGGTTCATTTGACCGAGGTGCAGCTAAATGTGTGTCAGGCTTCACTCTGTAATATCCTCCTATGTGATAGAAAATGGGCCAAAGATGAGGAGTCTCGATTTAAAAAAAAAAAAAAAATCACAACCACTAAATCATGAATGGGTAAAAGTAGATTCAGGTTGGTCTGGAGAGCTAAAGGTATGTAAAACATTTTAAACTAAAAAAAATATTGAAATTTAAAAAAGTCAAATACTCTAATGGAGAGATTTTATTTGTGAGAGCTTTTAACCCTAAAAGAGTTTTACTAAACTCTTCCCACCACAGTTGTGTAAAATTGATTTAAGGCCACTGTATTTATTTTTACATATGAGAAACAAACAACGGAGAAAAACACTTTACTGATTACGCACAACTCTACAGTCAGTCCGTCTAAAATCACCCTGTCAGCAATCTGCTCTTTGCACTGTAAAAAACACAAAAAAAACCCTCAGCTTTCCTCTTACGGAAGCTTACAAACGCAAGCAAAGCAGCAACCAAAGTTTGTATGTACACAAAACACACACGCAAACACACACACACACACACACACACTCAACAGAGTTTATCCAGAGCAAAAAGATGATCAGAAAGTCTATTTACATTTTACCCAGAGAAAGATAATGTAGTTTAGAATCACTTCATCTCTTTGTTTGCAACATGGAATAAATACTTTTCTGAATTTGTTTTCTTTATTTAAGTCATTGTAATAATCAAAAACATATATGCAGGTAAGCCTTACAGGTAAACTTG
The DNA here is from genome assembly GCF_051168715.1 of Poecilia mexicana. Taxonomy (NCBI): domain Eukaryota; kingdom Metazoa; phylum Chordata; class Actinopteri; order Cyprinodontiformes; family Poeciliidae; genus Poecilia; species Poecilia mexicana. Next base: position 15,861,148 of record NW_028263385.1, read on the forward strand.
GGTTGAAGAACAAAATGTTTCCTAATGTATGAACGAAAAAAATTGTTTGACCATTTTTAACCAAGAAATTAAATAAGTAAGACATCATAAAGAAAGTGAATTATTTTCTGAATATGCATTTGAAAATATATTAATTTCCGAGTTTTTTTTATTATTTTTTTTTTATGTGAAATATGTTACCAAAATAACTTGTTTTGAAGTGCACAGGACATTAATTATGTCATAATAAATAGATAAACAATAATCAGTTATTTTACTTCACTGAAATGTTAAATAGTGACCCCAAAGCAAAACAAATTTTGTTTTTAACAAAAAAAGGGCCAAAAAAATTGAATGAAAATGAAAATAAAGATTTTTGCCAGTACAGTAATATCATAAGTGAGTAATTTAAAAGCACTCTGCATGACCTTAGGAGGACGACTGATTTATTGCAAAGTACATCTTGTTTAAATATATTTAAATGTATGACTAGTTAGATTTTTGTTTTTGAAACAAGTGTGGTTGTAGACAATCGATAAGTCATTCATCGGTGAGCTGCTTTGAGACAATAAACAACAAAGATGGAAAACTGCCCACGGCATCCTTTTTGAGGGACAGGGGAATTATTAAAGCCGATCTGAGCACCACTTGACATCCGTTAGGACTTTGAAGTGCCTTCTGATTTCGGAGGTGTTAGACAAAAGTCGTGTTTTGACGGTAGCAGTGGGTATGAATCAGCTCAACTGCTGTATTTCATTTACCATATTTTGGGGAGAATGTGTCACCTGCGATCGTGAAGTCGGCTTTGATCTGAAGAAAAACCGCTTCTGGTGCTTTTGGAAGAGTTGTGTGCAAGTTTTATGCAGCGGGAGGAACAAGGAAATCCTTTTTCTGACAAAAAAACCCAAAAAAAACTCTAAGATCTGCACAGGAATCCCACAAAATGCACTAACTGAGCCGTGTGTGCGTGTGTATGCGTGTGTGTGTGTGTGTGTGTGTGTGTGTGTGTAAATTCAGGGAGAAAACAGGTTAACCTGCTGCGGCTAAGAGGCAGAAATATTTAGTAATATCTCCATCAGTTGGAGGGTGCTCTATGGTTTCGCAGTATCCACAGTGCAGCTGCAGGAGAGAGATAGGCTGCATCTAGGCGCCATCTAAGAAGCAGCTGCAAAGGTGTGTGTGTTTGTAAATGCGTGTGTGTGCGCGTGTGTGTGTGTGTGTGTGTGTGTGTCTGCAGGCTGCAACAGCAAAACCATTTAAGCAGCTTTGTGCACGGGAAAACTTGTTGCGCCTCAGTTTTTCACCTTTCTCTCCCTACAACACCAGAAAGCGACATTCTTCTTGTTCAATCATCACTTTCGACTGAGCGCCGGGTCTTCCGCGTCTGCATGGAGTTAGTCCATTTAAACTGATGCGCTGCGGTCAGGTTGCATCCTGTTTTCCGTTGATTTGTATTCAGTGGAAGCGAATGCAAAAAAAAAAAAAAAAAAAAAAAAAATCAGGCTTGCAACATCGCATTTCGGCCTGCTCCACTTTATGCTCAGTTCAGCCAGTGGAATACTACCACTAAATATGTTAACGACTCGGAACAAGGGCAAGACGCGCGGCGTTACAGGCGGACTTTCGCGTGTTTCTCGCCGCACTTTGAATTGTCGCTCTCTGAATTGAACGAAATGCCATACGTGAGCTGTACAGTACCTGTGGGCAGAAATAACCGTGGCAATGATTCAAATCTTAAAGCCATCAAAGGGAGCTAACTCTGAATCATGTTACCAAAGCATAAAAGCGAAACACATCAATCGGCGTGAACGTCGCCAACAGTCAACCAATGCAGAACTCTGGAGAGAACAAATAAGTTTCAAAACACCAGGCTTCATAGAGAGCAGTTATGAGATAAAAATGCAACCCATAGAGGATCCAAAGCAGAGTGACCAAAAATTTCTCGCGTGAACCTGAGAGTTGTAGCAGAGTAGGTTTTGAAGAATAACTGCGTTATTAAAAAAAAAAAAATGAGAGAGAGAAACTGAACAAAACGCTTAATGAAGCTGCACGAGGGAGCTGTTTGAAGCGACAGGTGTCTGCATGAAAGGAAACTTATTTCAAGTATTTCATGAAAGCCAGAACAGAAACGCTGCTGCTGGAAACCAAAAGCACTCGGAGCATCACGAAGCATCGGCTTTAATCGATTTAACCCGATACAATATCTTTGATTGCACTGCCCACACACACACACATTCACACACAGATACAGACCAGAGAAGTTCATCCCTACCTCGCATCATCCTCACTCCTCCACTCGTATCAGACGTTTGTCCCACTTTCACAAACTCTACTTTCCTCTCACTTTGTCTGCCTAGCGTCTATCACTTCTTTTCTTTTTTCTTTGGTGAACAATATCTTTTAATCTGCCTTCTTTCTTTTCTTTTTTTTTTTCCTGTTCGTCCTTCAGAGAGCTGGGTCAGGTACTCACTGCAGCTTCAGCACACATATTCAGACTTTTGAGTGACAGTCACCGCCTCACCTTCCTTCTCTGTGTGTGAGAGAGAGAGGCATAAGACAAAGAAAAGGGGGGGACTGTCCCCTGTCTTGACTTTTTTTTTTTTCTCAAGGTACTTTTTTTTTTCCTTATGCCTTTGTTGTTATCCTGCACCCCCTCACTCTATAACACACATGAGAAGAAGAAAAGCCTCATAATGTCTGGTGCCTCTCAGGCTCTCCATGTGAATAAAGCTGTACTCGGTTAAGCAGGAGTCCCTGAACGATGCAGCTGAAACATGCTGGTTGCAGAAACGACCTTGGGTTTTATTTTATTCCTACCGTGCAAACAGTGTTTAAAAACTTTTACTTTCCTGTTAGCTTGTGGAGTTGTACAAATATTTATGCAACGTTTTTGCTCCTTTTCACTCCAAAGCTTTCAGCTTAGCTTGCAGATCCGCAGGTAAGTTTCTGCGTTAATTTACAGGCAAAATGTGTTTTAAGATCTAAAGAGCTCCAATAAGCTGGTGTTTGATGCACCACTTTAATCCACACAAACATCATTTGCTGTGCATCTGATTAGCTGAACATATTCTTGTTTACACCTCTCAGCTGAAAGAAAAGGGAGCTTTTAAAAAAAAAAAGGTATCAGTCAAGGGTGTGTGGAACGAGTTGATAGCATTACTTACAAACTAAAAAAAAACTGATTACTAAGTAAAGAAAGGCGAGTTGTGTTTTTCATGAGATATGCTGTGAATGAGAGGAAGGGTTGTTTGGAAGAAAGAAAACATCCGGGTTCGGCTAAAACTTCTCAAAGTCTTAATTTTTTGGTCGCAGCTCCAAAAGGATCGTTTAGCACAAACAAGAAGGCTGGATATCACCAAAAGAACCCCGTGGTGGTGGCAGTATCATGCTTGGTGTTTCTTCTCTTCAGACGGACCTGGTTGGTATCAGTATGAATTAGTGCCAGTCGGTTTTGAACCGAGCTCAAGATGAAGACGGATTTAATTTGTTAGCATCAGCAGGATGCATCAAAAGCTGCATAAAGAGCGCTCTAGTTTAAGGTTAGGGGAGATTAGTTTTTGTAAATTTTTCACCTCTAATGGATTTTTTTTCTCACCACAAAAATTAACATGAGTGTGTGTGAAACTTTGGAAAAGGCAAACAAGAGGGCCCTGCTGAAGATAGTGAGGGGCAGGTGTGTAATATCTATTTAATGATTCATCACTTATTTTCAAAGGAAATATGACGAAAGCTAATAATTTTCACACTGAAACTATCTTTAAAATACCTCAGGGGTAAGTTTTAAGACTTAAAACAAAACAAAACAAAAAGTCTGAGTTTCTACACTGTATTAACAGTGTTTGGGTAAATATGCAAATAGGCAACACACCCCTGCTTTCTCAGTACATTTCTTTGTCTCCCCCACTCTGATATTTCTCCTTCTGAAGCAGCTGAATGATTAATAAAAAAGGACACCAACGCTTCAACAGCTCTGGGTTTAAATTTTCATTCACATTTCCAGCGAATTTATCACCGTTCAGCCTCAGCTTGTTTATCAGCACACCACTTAATACAAAAGCTGTGTTACGCAGAGCATCCCACACTTGATAACACGGCCAGGTGTGCTAAAGTTGTGGCAGAAAGTGTTAAACCAAAAGAGTTAAAAAAAGACGAGATGCTATCGCTCTCATCTGCATTCAGATGCCAAAGTAGCTGGAGTTTGTGTGTGTCTGAGCACATGTGTGTGTGCCTGTACATGGGAGAAAGGAGGGGGGGGGCGCACAGGTGCAACACACACAACCCTCACCGGGTTTGCTAATAGCTCAACCCCAGCGACACCAATATGTAAGTGTGTGTGTGTGTGTGTGTGTGTGTGTGTGTGTGTGTGTGTGTGTGTGTGTGTGTGTTTGCTGTACAGGTGCAAAGTTGCATGTTCACAAACTATGAAGTTAACCGCAGTGCATGCACAAATATCTAGCACAAACACGAGCAATGTCATTACCGTGTGCAGACACACACACATCATGTGAGGCTAACGCACAGAGACGGTTTGAACAGAGACGACTTACTCAAATGAGTCTTCTTGGACACGGCGCCTCCTGTGGAAAACAGTGAACATTATTCAGCTCCAAATACAGAAATTAAAAAAAACAAACAAACAACAATATGGATTGCTCATTGTCTCAGTTCAACATTACAGCAAACTGTCAACATTTCCAAATAATATCAAACATAAAAAATTAAAAATAAACAACATTGTAAGAACACCAATGACATGCTGACACATCTGTAAGAGATTTAATCAGAAAAAGAAATCATGACCATCAAACTCAGACTATGCCTTTGCCAACACAAACATCAAAAAGCTTAACATTTTCACTAAATACAATTTAGACAAAACACAACAACAGTATTTGTGTTATCTTAGCAAATCCAAAAGGAGGCTTGCTTATCTCTCTAGATATCTTGAGAAAAAGAGCCTTGTTAGCTAAAGATCACGAGATAACCATTGCATGCCAGGAAAGAGCCGCTCTTATCGCGGCAGAAGCTGATGATCTGTAACAGCAACGCGTTAATGAATAACTTATAATCGTATTGATTCCTTTCCTTATTACCACGTTAACTCTTTACCTGAAAAAAAAAACAAACGACTTTGCTGTCTCAAAATAATTAAACTGCTATTGGAGCTCAGTAGAGGCAGTAGTCACAAAACGTGTTATGACAATTATACATCTAGCAAGTATTGGCAAAATGATTTATTTCAAGAAAAGGGCGTAGCCAAAGGACTACAAAACGTCATTAAATTAGTCATATTGAGCACAAAGACTTAATAAACAGTTATCATAAAAATGAGGTCTAACTAAATAGAGAAAACTAAATTATTATCCCAAATTAAATATGTTGAGATCAAGACAAAATGTAAAATGTCATCAAGGCGCAGTGAGCTTTGTTTCAAGATGTGATTAATTACTCACAATTCCATTTCATCTCATATTCATTTTAGTGCACTGACACTGTTGTTGTTGTAAAATGAGTAGCTTTGAGATAATGATGAGCTTTAGTCATAAAATTAGAAAATATTTGCCACAAGCTGAGTTATCCTACAATTTGAGTTATCACAAATTAGGTCATCTCTGGACAATTACATTATTAAACTCATTTTACCAAAAAAAGGCGTTATCTAAAGTTAAGGGTTAAATGAAATTGTTGTCACATCTGCAGCTTATTTAAAATTACATAATAAAAACATAATCACAAGATAATGACACAGATAAACGGCAAACTCTTTGACACTAACAATGCACCTCGCGATAAATAATTATGGAGACGCAATTGAAGTTATCAAGACCAAATCAGCTGCCATCTGCAGAAAATGATCCAAATTAATCACCATCTTGCCATCGCATCGTGATAATCTACTTCTAATGTTTCGGCTACTTACAGTACACTGATACTGTCTTTCACTACATGAATAATCTAAATGCTTCTCCCACCGAAACCTTCACTGCAGCATGACTAACTGTGATGAGGTGGCTGACAACGTACCGACGTGCCATCTGCAGAGACGCCTGAATTCAGAATCACAACATCCTCTATCATGAGCAAAACATGCAATTAAACACGGCAGCCCGTTTCCTGAACATTTGGGACATCCTAACAATTAAATAATTCAGAAAGAGATTCAGCTACACATACTAAGCTTAAATTAAGTCCTCTTCCTATCGGGTGGTTTGGATGAAAGATCTTTTTTTCTTTCTGGTGCACAAACTGGACAGATAAGAATCCTGGGTAAAAGTGGTTAAATTAGCAGATTCCTATTTGCGCTGGTGTCTGTTTGTGTGACACTTCAGTGCATTTACACAGCAGAGATAAAGGCAGAGGAAGGTGGGTGTCTGTGAAGCAACTGGTCCTCCTTTTTCGTCTGCCTGTTTGACCGCAGTTGTGAGAGTCTGTGTTGCAGTAGGTGTGAGAGAGGGTCGGTTCTGAACCAAAGAGTTTATTTCTGGAGTCGTACACATCAGTGTGTGTGTGTGCGTGCGTGTGTGTGTGTGTGCGTGTGTTAGTCAGAGAAAGAGAGAGACAGAAAGAGAAAGAGAAGGAAAGAGAGAGAGAGAGAGATGTTTTAAGGCAAAGCAGATAAGTATCAATGGAAGGCGCAGAGTTTGCCGGCCTTTGTCTGGCGCCACTTCAGGTCCTCTGTGGTTTCCTCTGTTTTCTTGCCCTCATCAAATCAGTTTTGCTTCATAAGCAGAAAGTATGGAATGAAAGCAGAGCAGAGCACGCACGGAAAATTCAAAAAACACGTCAACACGAGCCGGGCAGGTGCTTTAAAGGGAATTGTTTCGCAAAAGGTTTTGTTTTTCAACTTTTAGTGATGCATTTTTTTTTTTAATTTTGGTCCGTTTTCATTCGATCGTTTAACAATACAATTTGGCATTTACTCGGACGATGAACTAAATTAAAGAAATGCACGAAACAGCAAAAAAAAAAAAAGAAGACTACTGCTTTTCTTTTTGTGCCTAAAAAACGAATATTTCTTTTGAAAAAAATAAAAACTAGCCGTATTCCTGTAAAATTAGGTGAAAACACGTTCAGCTACATCCAGATGTCGGGGTGGCCATTAAGCCTCCGCAGAGGAAGCCGGCTGCTGGCGAAACCCGTCAGTCAAAATTTCACTGGCTTGTCTGCGCGCAGACACCGAGGCTCGCTACTGAATTGACAGTCGCTGCATTACATAACAGTACAGGAGACCACTGAGCCCGGAGAGGAGGACGACAAGTTTGCCTGCATAAAAATACACCTTTACAATAAAAACACCTGTTTTTATGCGGATGATTTCATTGTTGATTAAAAGGGGGAAAATCATGTTATAGAAAATTATCAAAGTAAAAAAAAGAAAAAAAGTGGCACTAATTGTAACTATATAAAAGCCTGATGAGGATAACTTAGTTGATGATGAGGATTAAACTGGACTGTTGACCAACAAATGGCATTAACTCCATGTCCTTAGATCAAATAAGGCTTTCTGGATTCAGCCAGGCAGCTCAAAGGCCATGAACTTAAAAAATAATAATTGTAGAAAATGTATTAAATATTTTAGGCTGACAACATGCATCATGATGAGACTGAATTCTAGTAAAAAAAATCCTGTTTTCTTAATTTAAAAAAAATAGAAAAAGTTCTAATTTAAGACTAATGATAGCGTTTGCTCTCTCGTGAAATAGAGAACAATCATGAAGACATTGTAGCTTAATTTCTCGAACAGCTGAGAAGAGTATAACTATTAAACTGCAACATTTAAGCAGGGTAGCAACCGGATGCCGCAGCAACAGAAACCGATGTCAGATTCACAGACGACTGATGAAGCGGATCGAATCCACCGCGGGTGAGCAGTGGCAACACAAAGAATTAATTTCTGAACAGAGAAGAGGGGTTTTCTTTTTGTGTGAGCGACACCAAAATTGCTTAAGAAATATGAGAAGACACCCACAGCAGCCACAAAACCCAACAAACTCATCACCCCAAGAACAGCCGGCTCAGCAGCATGAAACCGAACAAGAGCTGCACAAACACGGCGACTCTCCGCTTCACCCTGAATAAACCAGTTTCTAGGACCTGATCAGTAAGCTGATGCTGTTTTACTCCAAATCCTTAAGCCCCTTAGCATCCAGTTTTAACATTTTGTTTCCTTCTAAGTAGCTCTGATCTTGTTAAAACTGTCTTTTTCCACTTCTACTTAACACTGTGTGTGTGTTGCATAACAGCGTTTCAGCTTCAGCTCTGCCTCCAGCTGCTCTAAAATTTGATCATATTTGGTCTTGTGTCATCTGCAGGCGAATCCTGAGTTGAATTACTCGGTGAGTCAAAGGTCAGATCCAGAGCAGAAAGCATAACGTGCTGTTGTATTAAACTAATTTGATTAGTGCTTAAAAAAAATGACCATAGCAAAGCGAAAAACAAGATTTAAGCCTTTTTTTTGTAACTATTTAAGTAAATTATCATTTAGTCATCACAGGCAAAAAAAACATTTATGTCATTTATTTGAAATATTGTTTGCCATAAATTGCAATCTTAGGTCTTCTTTAGTATTTCTACAAATGTGTAAAATCTGTTTTGCGGTGTTTTTCCCATTTGTCTTTGCAGATCTTCTCAAGGTCAGTCACGATAGATGGGCTTCATCAATAAACAGCATTTTTTTTTTTTTTTTTTTTTTTTTTTAGGTTTTTTGGAGATAGTCAGCTAGATTTAACTCTGGTTTGGCCATCGTAGAACATCTCAGGGTCAAACCCATTTTCTTTTCGGGCCATATCAAAAATCTGAATGTTCATAAAGGTCTGGTTGTGCCAGAATATATTCAGAAAACCAATTAAACTGTTAAAATATCAATAAATAGCTGTTACTCCAGGATTTTGTGATTGTTTTAGGGGTTTTTTGCGATCAAAACTGTAGATTTAGAAATGCTTGTTAGGGGTTTTTCTGATATTTGCGCTAATGTATGATGTTAAATGCGCCTTTTTATTACTCATTGTATCAATTACAGACTATAAAATCAAGTAAGGCTGAGACAGCAGTCACTCAAACCCAATGTTTGTGACCAATTTTGAGAAAATTTGCAGAAAAATCAGGAAGAAAATATGAAGGTTTGTAGATTTTGTTAGAATTTTGCAGATTTGTGAAAAACTGGACGGACTTATTGATGTAATTTCGAGTCTAGAGGGCCAGATAAAAAGCTGTGGCGGGCCAGATTTGGCCCCAGGGCCTTGAGTTTGACACCCGTGTTGTAGATGAATTGCTGCTAATCTGAGATCCAGGGTGTCATGCAGGAGGTTTTCTTGAAGAATCTCAATATATTTCACTGCTGTCCTCTCAGGCCAGTATTACTCAGTTTCTGCCACAGAAAAATATTCCCACAGCATGATGCCGCCATCACTATGTTTCACAAAAGAGACGCTGTTAGCCAAGCCGACTTGAGGACTGGAGTTAAAACCATTTATTTTGGCCTCATTATACAAAAAAAAAGTAAATAAGTAAATAAATAAATCTTCTGCTGTTCAAATAACCTCTAAGCTGCCTTTTGGCAAAGGTTTAGCCGGGGTCCATTGTTCTCATTCACCTCCCAGAGCTCTCACCGCTCAGCCTCGTTCTGCCTCAATCTGTTTATTTAAAACATTTAATTCAGACCATTTCTTTATTAGTATTCTTCCTTAGATTTCGACTTTAAAGCAATTCCATCCAACGGGTCAGTGAACGTTTCCTCTGCCTCTGTTGTTTATGTTCTGCTCTGGCATGAATGCCAGTTATGAAGCCTTCCATACTCAAGCGTAATCCTTTCTAAATCGAGCTGAGTCAGCAGAATTTGTCACAAGTGGGCTTTCCGTACAAGTTGCCACGGTGGGGCTGTTGTTAGCAATCAACAAAAAACGGTTTTCCCTCAAACTCTGACCAGGATCGTGTGCATGTGTGCTCCCTCCGGTAGTCCAAAAGTAAGCATGTAGGGTTAATATCTGGATTTGCCATTATAGTGTGTGGGTGTGTGTGTGTGTGCTAGTATTTTATTGAATAAATTGAAATGACAAAAAGCTTCCATTAATCCATGAATGAAAAAAATGTGTCTGGAAACAACGGAGTTAAGATCCATATCGTCTAAAAAACATCACTGTGTATGCCTTAATTACTCACTTAATTAATTAATTAGCCTCATTAATTAATTATGATTAATTAATTACAGTGTATTTAATGTTTTGAGATTTGACTGTAAGACTATAAGTCAAATGCTGAAGTCAGACTTTACTGCAGCTTCACTGAAGTGCCGTCATCCTATATGTTCTGATACAGCAGCATGTTCCTGAAGCAATTTCTCCATCAAGTACAGATGGAAAGTGTCTTCTTCTGAATTGTGCACTTTGCACTCATGCATTATTATTCCTATAAAGTCCTTAAGAAACGCCCCTCCTGCATTGTGCGAACGATGAGCAGTGGGTTTTTGCAGCAGAAGGACAAGCAGTCGGTCTTATCTTGCCATGGTAGCTAATAGTTTGATTATAGCAAGTGGCTGCTCAGAATAGAAAGGCATTGGCTACAAGAAGAAGCAAAAATAAGGGTTAATCCCAGTGGATTACGCTGTCTTAGTGTCATTCTTATCCACTCAGAGCACCTTGCTGCTGCCCAGTCAATGGGATAAAGAGGGTTACTGGGGTAAAGAATAGTGAGAGATGGGAGTGGCGGAAAGGTGAGATAAAGAGTGTGTAGAAGAGGACATATACGGTAGTATGGCATGTTGAGAAATACAATCGTGGATTTATTTGATGAAGCAAACTGCGTGTAATGTGAGGAATGTAAGGATTCGTTTATTTATTAATTGGTTGCAACAACAGCTACAAAAATCTTTCTTTCATGTAAGAAAACGTCTGCTGTGGAAACAATGCGCTCTCTGTAGCAACAATGTTATTTCAATTCAGAGAAGTTTATTAAACTGGCAATAAAATAGTTTTTGTTGCCAAAAAGAAACATGAAATGTTCAAATAGTGGATGTGAATTAAAAATTCACACTGAACCCAAGGAAATTGGATTTATTCCCTCTCTTCTCTTCCTCTAGACTTGAAAATCTTTATTTGCATTTATAGAAAATTTACTTTTATTTGAGCAGAGGCTTTTTAGACCACAGAGCAATAGTCCAGTCTTTTTCCTCCTTGGACCCATTTCCTGGTATTGTCTCAGGAAGGGCTTAACAGACGCACCTGAACTTAACTATCCCACCTCGTCCTTCCACTCAACTTTTGGTTAGCATGCTTGGACCCTTGTCTGTCAGTGTCTGTCTGCTGGATGACTTTCAGGTTAGCAGCTGTGATTGTGTTGGTCTGGATATATCAATTTCTGAAAACACTTTTCATTAGTAGTATATATTTTCTTGAGCAAATGAATTTAGAATTTTTGAACAAAAATAAACTCGAAATAAAGAGCTCACTGTAGTGACTGTATAATAACATACATTTTGCTGTTTGAATGAAATTATGAAATAAATTAGTATTATGATAATATAATAATTTACTGTTAATTTGTGCAGATGCTAATTAAACTTTCTCTTGGGGCCAACAGGGGGCCCCATGTTTGCGTGTGCCTCGGGTCGGCCCTGGGTGCTGCATAAGATCCGGCTTACCTTTTTTCCTGGGGGTGTCTGCAGGTAGAAAGTCTGACTCCTCATATTCCATGCCGCTCCTGTCACAGCGCTGGACGGGCCTACACACTCTTTCACTCACCTCTCACCCACACGGCCACAAGCAAACCAGAAGTCAGCGAGCCTCTCTTGAACTCCACTTACTTTCCTCTGGTGGAGCTGAAAATGAAGATGAGAGAAGACATGCTACCTGTTGGCTGCTCTAGCGCCCGGGCCGGCGCAGGCATTTAAAAACGTGCACTGCCATCTCTCCTCTTTCCGGCCTCACGGGTCCAAAAACTCAACCATCATTCTTCTTCCACTCTCGTTTTTTCTTTCTAGCAGCGCGCCTCCTCCTCCTCCTTCTCCTCCTCTTTCTTCTCCTGCGTGTGGCTGTTGTGAAATAATTGCTCTCACCCCCGTGGCAGCAGCAGCGGCAGTGCGGAGAGTGCAGCTGGACCAGGCCGGGCCGTGGCTTCTCAAGCCCCGCTGCTCTCACCCTCCCTCCCCCTCCACCCCCTCCAGCGCGCCCTGGCCGTCCCAGGCCGGGCTGGAGAGAGTTATGTCACCGGCTGTTACGTAACGCCAGCGGATCGGGTTTGCTTTGAAGTGCTCGGCTGTGAAATATAATCCCATGTTGCTGCCACAAAGTCCAATTGACAAAATAAAACGCGGAGACGTGGCATTCCTGTTGATTTCATGTTATGTACGGACAGGGAACATGCTTGGATAAAGCCACACTTTTCTTATGTTTTTTTTTTTTTTTTTGCAGGGACCAACTGGCGTGCACCCCGGAGGTGCACACCTCTGCGGGGATTCACTTTATCGACGGCATCTAATCCCTGCTCTTTTTTTTCCCTTTTTTTTTACAACAGCAGAAAGACAAAGAAAACGATGAATAATCAATATGTGTTCTCGGTTTACACGATCAAATGTTTCTGTAAGACGCAGTGCTTACGCAGGGTCCAGACTAATGCCGAGAGCAGCTCCAGCTTGAGCTGGTTCTGAATATCCGAGCGTGTTGACTGTGCGTTATTGCAACTTTTACTCAAGGAGGCAAAACCCGGTGCTTTACAGCGAACAGAGAGGCGGTGAAACATGGATGCTTCTGTCTCCTACAGGACAATCTGTTGGGTTGAAAGTCTCAATTAAAGTTTCAGTTCATTTTAGCTCAGTGCTGCAAAAATAAGAATGACGTCTCTTAGCCACAGTGATGCCAAAATTAACAGGCAAAACAGACGAGAACGACAATAAGTCTAGCAAAGTCTACAAAACTATGAAAATGAATTTTAAAAAAATATATCTGGATCACAGGAAAAAAAGACAAATGAGAATATAAAAAATGCATCTATTTAGATAAATGTTTTTTGGTTATATTTTTATGCAAAGTGTGGTCAGTGAAAATGGTATGAAGTTAAATATAAAGATATGTTTCATCCATCCATCTAATAGTCTCTGTTGGCTTTAGGTTTTCAGTTGTGTAGCTTAGAGAAAAAGAATCTGTTTCTCAAAATACAACACATACCCACAAAGCATGATTTCTCTTTGCCGCTTACACTGTAGGTTAAAAAATAGATTTAAATAAATATTAATTCTATTAAGTAAAATTGTTCAAGTAAAATTTAAGATTAATACTCATGTAGTGTTTAATATTAAGGAGTTTGCTTGATTTAACTTGGGTCATCAGTCTTTCACCCAAAAATGTTCAACAATATTTCTTGCACTTTTGACATTGACTTCAATTTGTGCTGGATGGTGCTTGGAGCATTTCACTTTAAATTATTACACTAAATGAATGAAAGCAAACTACTAGAATCTTATGAAGGTTTCAGCATCGCCATTTCCTGTCTGTTTTTTTTTTTCTTAGAAACCTCATTAATGACATCGTATAATTTCCAAATATCTACTACCTTTTATCAACAGCACCCGGTAAAACAAAGCTTGCATCTTGTCTTCAGATCAGTAATGGCCCTGCTGAAAGCCAGCTTGATTGGCGCAAATGCAGCCAATACCGAGGGATTGTGAAATGCGCTCCCCCACATTAAAAGACTGATGGGCCCGAAGCGCTGCAGTGGACAGAGCAAGCTGCAGGTGGTTTAACTGAAAGTGGAAAACAGCCGCCCCTCACCCGCTTCCTTTAAACCCAACTTGACCACATGAGACTGGAGAGAGAGGGGGAAAAAAGAGAAGCTTGTGTTTATTTGTCCTGCACTTTCATGCAATAGAAAGACTTTTAAAAACTAGGTAGCATTTCCATTTGTACGCATGCTTCTTCAGCGAGGTTAGAGATGTGAGGGGCCCTCAGAAGACTCGCCAGGCCTGTGCTGCGATGAGCATGCATACACAGAAACCACACAGGAGACCAACGTGTGGAAGAACTGACGTTAAATAGAGTGTAGAGGCTGCTACGGTTATGACCATTATTTGCTAACCAAAATCTAACATCAGCGTAGAGGAGCTCTTAAAGGTTTAGTGGTTCTATTAGTAGGTGGTCATTATTACATGCCAAATAAATAAAAATCACCCATCAAGTCAAGTCACTCATACATTTTGGCTCAGATATGTGCATACACCCAGGTTCTGGCTGGATATGTGTCTTGTTTTGGGACTAATGTTGAGTTTCTGGAAAGAACCATAACTTTTGTGGACAGTACACAAAAGCTTTGTTTATGCCAGCTAAAGTGGTAAAGATCCACAGTTCTGTTCCAGATATCCTGGCTGGTTTCTTACGGTTTTTATACGTCGCATAAGGTAGCACTGTGTTTGACGTGGGCCTCTATTTAACGCCAGTGAATCAGAAGCTTGCAATTTTACAGCAGTCTCGTGAATGTAGTAACAAACTGTTCTGCTATCGATCTGGCTTGTAGAAATAATCTTGGCAACTCTAACAGAATTAAAACAGGAGAAATTTTGTCCGGTTTATGCGGCATTCTATGCAGAATGTATAAATATGCGGCTTCATCAACATGCATTTGAGCTTGAATGTTTGATTCTGAAACTGGGTGTAGCATCATGCTAGTTGTTCGTCCTCAGACGGAAAGAACACCAGTGAAACTCATTGATAAAAGCACCAAATTAATCTGATATTTATAGACATAACGACTGCATGTGAATCTGACTGAACTTGTGTTGCATCAGAAAAACCATTTAGAGGAGAAAAAATATTTAATATGACCAGTTGGTTAAATAAAATCTGTGTCAGATGAGAAAAAGAAAACTCACAAAGACACGCCTTGTAGATCCTGGTAATAAAATTTCTCTTTAATAAAACAATTGTGTTTTTAGAAGTCGTTCATCAGCCCCATAATGCTGATGATAGAGACATTTTTTTTCTTCCATTTCTTGTTAACAAACAGATATTAAACATGTTTTGCTATTACATGCCCCCTTTCAAAATCCCATCGCATTAGAGAGAAGAAAGCTGCTGCATTTCATCAGTTTTTCTAACTCCGTGGTCTGCAGTGGATGCCAGAGCAGCGTGCCTCTGTGTGATGTGGAAGCCGTTACTTTTTACGGCTCGCTGCAACACGCCACAGTCATTTCTATATGCAGACACACGCTCAAAGTGGCAGCGTGAGCGGCATTGGCCGACGTGATGAACTTGTTTGTGAAGGCCTCGTGTCTTCATGACTAAGTTACGATATTCTGCTGGTGAAAAAAGCTACATTTCACATTCTAAACCAACCACAGACACCACATGGCGGAGCAACAGCTAACAACCCACACCTGACAATCAAAGCTCAAAAAATGTGTAAGAGGTGTAATAGAAGAAGCATGAAACTCACACTTTCTCATTAGAAAGGCGACCAAATTCAGAAGTGTTACTCTTTCATCCTAAACACCGGGTTTTTTTCTCCTTTATTTCTGTTACTGGCAGTACCAGTGCTCTTTTAAATAATGCGGTTTAGAGTTCTTTGTGATAAATACTTGAGCAGAATCACAAAAAAAAAGCACTTTCTATCCCATATTCAAGCACGTCACAGAATAAATATCTGGTCTTTAAAAAGAACAAAACCACATAACTTAGAGTTTTTATTTACAATATTTTTTTCTTTCTTCAGTGAAAATAATATCCACATAAGAGGCTTTGATCTTGGAGAAAGAAAATATACAAAACATCTCAGGGGAAGCTTCGAACTGTAAGGCCCCTGGGTAACTCAAAATGCAGTCAGTAAAACCTTAAAATTTTGTTCAATAAATGCACCACAGATATGTACTGTTTTTGTATTAGTGCCCTTACGCAAAGGCATTCAAGTTCAGTCTGTTAGTACAGGTTTCTTCAAGTTAATCTAGAAAATATGTCCGTAATCCAAACCAATATCTCACAAAGTCAAACACACTGGCTTGTTCTGGCCTCTGTTGTGCCAGCCTGGCGTGCTGCTTCACGTTTTCAGCAGATGGCTGACACTGATTGACAAAAACAGAGCTGCAAGGAGAAAAAGAAGGGTGACAATGCAGAAGGTGGAATGACAGAAATGGAAGTGACACTGAGGAAAGTTACCTGTTGCCTCTGTGTGCAGTTTGGAGCCGTCCGTGCTGGTCACTCTACATGAAATGTAAATTTTTCTGCCATCCTCTTTGTCCAGAATGGATTCAATCAGCACAGTACTTCCAAGTGGGATAGGACTACAGACAAAACAACAATTTTAGGCTAAAAAATATGATCCTCTGCTCTCCACATATATTAGTCCACCTGATATTGAAATAACCTCAAATCAATCTATCTATCTATCTATCTATCTATCTATCTATCTATCTATCTATCTATCTATCTATCTATCTATCTATCTATCTATCTATCTATCTATCTATCTTCATCCATCCATCTCTCTTTTACCTGCGGTAGTTGACGTTAAGGTTGGCCGTCATAACCGGTGCAGAAAGCAGAGAGGCATGCGTTCCTGTAACGGTGTCTATCATGGTGGCTATCGCCCCCCCGTGGACATGTCTGGAAGCACACATGATGTCTCTCAAACATTTATTGCGTAGTTTAACTAAAAGTGTTGTGGTAAATGAAGTTTTAACACCTTCATATAAAGAGGTTGGTTTTAATTGTGTTTTATTAAAGAGAGACTTTGTTTTCAAAGTTTGAGACAAAAAAAAACTATTAGAGGCAAAAAGCAAATGGAACATTTCCTTTAAATTAAGCAAACATGCAAAAGAATATGACAAATATTTACGGACAAAAATGGAAAACAAATATAGACCTTCAGACACAAACATGGCCAGGAGTAAACGTTAGCTCACCCTGGTGCCCCCTCCAAAAGGTGTCCAGCTTGGAAGATGCACGCACACTTGAGCTTGTCTTGTCTGAAAAATATAACGTACTCAAACGAAGTTCCAGGGTCCCTGATGTTCCGGGTGAAAAGGCGAGCTTTTGACTGGATTATCTTGCTGAGATACACTCCCCCTGATGAGACACAACACATGCACACAGACCGATCAGCAGCTAGCCTTCTGTGATTAGTTTGAAATATATGTCCTTCATAACTAAGACCAGAATGAGGAATTACAAACAAATCACTTCATCTACATTTAAATTAATCTGTACATTTTTACAAAACACCAAAATGGCTCTCATAGAAACATGGTGACGCCAATGTTTGCTACAGTGAGCTTTGTATTTGTCTTGGTTTAGCCTTCCTTACCACCTCCTGCACTTTGCATGATGACAAGATAAACCTGGGCCCTCATCCAGCCTCGTTTCTGCCAGCTCCAGCTGTTTTGAACTTTTAAATTATCCCTCCGACTGTAAATATAGACATGTTTAGATGAGCAGCTGTGTCCTTGCCGATGCATATCAGCACACATTTGCCTAACCTGAATGGCCTTATCTGTTGTCCAACCAGTTTTGAAGAATGCTAACCAACTCCAAGGAAGCAGAAAGTCCTTGATTATCAAGTAAAAGATTGTGCTCAACTGAGAACATGCCTGTTACATTCATTTTTATAAGAACTGAAACAGGTGCCAAATTGTAATTCCGCTGATTTTGCTAGAATAGAAATTGCATACCACTTTGCGTCATAATGTGGAGACAATCGTCTTATCTTGAATGTGAACTAAACAAAAGAGCTGATTACAGATTTCAAGAAAAACAGGAGACATGATGGGGGAAGAAGTGGAGGTGGAGGAGGAGCATAAATACCTCGGTGTTCACATGGACAACAGACTAGACTGGAAATGAAGCAGCGAGACAAACTACAAGAAGGGACAGACTAGAGCAGACTGTACTTCTTGATGAAGCAAAGGTCCTTCAAGGGTTGCAGCAAGATGATATGCAAATCTTCTATAAGTCTGTTGCGGAGAGTGTAATCTCTTCTGCCATCACCTGTTGGGGCAGCAGCATCAGACCTAGGGACTTAAAAAGGCTCAACAACCTGAAGAAGGCTGGTTCTGTTCTGGTGGAACCACAGGAGATGACGGAGCAAAGAGGGATTCTTCATGAAATCAAGAAAATGACAGCGAACCATGACTGACTGTGTTCATTCAGACTGCTACAGAAGATCTGGATGTACAACCACAGTTACAACAACATTTAATTTCCCTCTGGGATTAATCAAGTGTTTTCGAATGAAACTGATTTTACTTTGAATTTCCTATTAGGCTTTCTTCAAAAACTGAATATATTAAAATTAAAAGTATTTTTAGAAACAATGTCATAGTGTGGGAATGTGTTACTACAACAAAATTTGAATTCATTTCATTGCTTTATACAGATATTTTGAGGCACTCTATTGTCTACGATCCTTCATAAACCACAGTCCCAATAGGTATTGTGCTGATAGTTGCTCTTACTGTAAGTACAGTGAAGTCTATGGGAGTAGCCATATTCTTGACTTTCTGACATAAACAAAGTCACAAAAACACACATCTGAGTACTTGAACAGCATGTTCTCTTGTCTTTCCCCTTTTGAAGAGTTTTCAAGAGAATCAGTGGTCATGGGTGGCAAATTAAACAATCCAAAACACTCTGAGGATTTAAATTCTGTTTTCATACCCAAGTTTGTTCGAAGACCAAAACATTTATAATAAAAAATACCAACTAGTTTGAGTGTATGATCTTAAAATGAGAATCTCAGCTTTAAATCATAATTCACAAATGTAAAGAAGGTGCAAATGTAATTGGAAAAATTCACAAAGCTGCAAACTTAAGCCAGGATTTCTGTGGCATTTTTTTTTCTTCAAACAAGTTCTACCTTAGTTGTCTCAAAACAAAGCCCCCAGTTTGCACCTGTACCTGTTGCATACTTTAGAGTCCGATTGTAGCTTGGCAGTCTTGTCCACCGCTCTCCATGGTCCTCTTGTCCTTCTGCCGTTTCCTTACTCAGCCTGTTATAATGGTTGTACAGCTGCATCATCTCTTTCCCCCATGACGAGTTGGGCAGGCTGAAGTCTCGAGGTTTTCGGGCAAAGATTTTTGGCAGTGCATGCTGAACATTAAAACAAATTACTTTTTTTTTTTAAAGCTTCAAGTAAATCTAGAGTAGTCAAAACAAGCAGCCAAAATACACATAGTATCTCTGAAGAGATTTACAGCTAAGCTGGAAGAATCTGTTGACAGGACAACTATTAGTAACACACTTCACGAATCTGTCCTTTACGGAAAAGTGGCAAGAAGAACTTCTACTTATGTTAACATGGGAGAGAACTATTGCCACTGTGGAATGTGGTGGTGGCAGTCTCAAGGTGTATAGTATTTTTACAGCAGAAACAAGGAAGCTGGTCAGAATCCATGGCATGATCAAAACCATGTTAAGCCTTCCTTCTGCTTCAAAACGAGAGTTTCTATATATCCCAATGAAATACATTGTGGTTGTAACGTAATAAATGTGAATACTTTTGCAAAGCAAGACAAAAAAAGTAGCTTTAAACTAGCTTAGGTCATCACTGAAGCACAAATTTACTTATTCATTTTTTTTAAAATATCCATCTCGTTTAAAAATACATTATTGTTCTCATCCTGTGACAGAGTGCCTGAGTAATTTTTTGGTTGTCTGTCATTCATATGAGGATGGTGCAGTCACACTAAACAGAAGGCCCAGGATCCAATGAGAATAGCATGAGGTTCACAGCGTCATCCAGCACAAATAACCAGCTTATTATGGTACCTACCACCAAGGTCCGCTCTGAGGTGGTCCTGAATAAAACACTAGAACATTGTGTCTTCAGTGGTGGATTCCCGAATGGGAGAGAACCGAAGCACCGAAATCCGCTGAATATTCGACCGACGCTTCGTGCCATTTCTAATCTGAAGAAAAATCTAAGAAAAAAAAAAAACACCTATGTTTTGTATTCAAGAAGGGGATACTACAGTAACTGTAAGGTTGCTCTAATTAAGCGCTCCGAGTTTGTTTCTAAACGGCTTTAAAACGCGGTCATAGCTAACATCGAGACTAAAATACTGCCACTTCAATAAAAACTTGAAAAACTCCTTCATTAAACTCGTTTATATATTCTTTTAAAGCCAACTAGCTCGGTTAACTAACACTGTTATTGTTTTACCGGTGACTTTCATGTGTCACGATGATTCGCGCAGTGTCTGCCAACTTCCGGCACCGGTAACAGTGACGTAAGTGCCGGGTCATGTCACGTGCTTTGAGATTTGCATCAGGATTGGTTGAAGGATGAACAGAGCTTCCTGTAACACCTACTTTGTCATAGCAACCAGTGATCTGTTTAATAAACCGCCAAACGGGGAGTTAGATTTAATGCTGTTTGCTCACTTTCTTGACTCACCAAGACGGAAAAAACTAGTTTCCTAAATTTGTTGGAGAGGTGGCCAGTTTCTTGAAGCCCAGTCTCTGTCACACGTACTTACAATTTCACAATGTGATGTAAATGAGAGACGCAGGACTAAATAACTTAGTTGATCAATGTAATGTATAGACTCAATGTCTATTGAGTAGTGAAATAGACAATGAGTATTAATGAGTTAGATATCGTAAATGTGCCCGTTTAACCTGAAGTAAAAAACAATTTAAATTAAATAAATTTCCATTTTTAGTCACTGGCATGTAGATTTCAACTTAGAAGATAGAATACAGAAAATGAAATTATATTCAATTCAAAAATTTTATTAACCTGAGAGGAAATTTAACTGTTGAATAATTTACTTCAAAAAGTTGTAGATATATACCCAAGTTGACAATGAAGTCAATATTGAAAGCATAGATGGATGTTTAAATATATTTTGTGTACAACTTTGTTCCAAAATCCAAAAAATTTTAAATAATTTCTTTAATGTATTCCAAAGTACACATATATCAATAGAACATATTTTTTCCTCAAATTTAAATGTACTATAACACAATAGTAAATGTATTAATTTTCCATACATTTCTGTAAATGTGCCTTCTGTATGGGGAAAAAAAAGTTCTTTGTACAAACAATGATAAAGCCAACAAAACTTAAAATTTACAGGCATTTTATTTGGATAAACCCCAGTTCAAACAAATTGGTCTATGTGAAAGTGACTGTATCCTCTCTTTTAAAAAGTTGTGAAAGTTTTTAAGAGTCTTGTTATTTTTTACACTTTTTCTCTGAAATTCTGATAAAAATAACAAAGCAAATGCTAAATGTCTGACTGCAGAGGCAACATGGTTAGGGAAGCTAGTAGATATATATATATATATATATATATATATATATATATATATATATATATATATATATATATATATATATATATATATAAATAATCAATAAATGGGCAAAAATAAAGAGAGACTAAGCACAACTGCATAGAAAATAAACATTAAAAATTGAACATATTCAAAAACCACAAAGCTTTTAGGAGACAATTTTGAAAATTGCCAGCTTTAATAACCAACTCATAACCAGAAAATAAATGGTGCAAAGTTTTCATTGCTTTAAATCCCTCAAGTGTCAGATTGTTTTTCTCATTTTAAAACATTTTTCTACAATGAATATTTACTCAGCACAACCAAAGTATTACAAAAGGTTTTGCCATTGACACTATGAAAAAAAAATTCTCCACTAGAGGGAGTCAAAGGACTAAACCTCTCAGCTGAAGGCTTGTCACATTATTTAACTATTTTACTGTTGTACCTACAGTGATGTCTCAGATAATAACAACATTATTTGAGTCTAGCAGTGTAAATAATGAATTCCACAATACAGAATACGTTTTAAAGTATTTTAAAGATTCAAGAAGCCAAACAATATTCAACCGAAACAATCACTTCAAACACATAACATAATTTAAATAAAAATGTGAAAAACGATTTCCCTTTTCCCATAGGTCAGCTAAATGTGCATGACAACAATATATATAAAAATAAGAAGACAAACAAACAAACAAAAAGATGCCAACAGAACTTATAGATGGTTCTTCTCAGGTTTGACCCTGCGTGGAAAAGTTCAACCAAGTTTACTCGGATTTGATTTTATTGTGGTGGAGCGGACTCTCCACACAGTTTCCTACAAAAACAAAAAGAGAAAATCAGAAATCAGGACCTGATATAATAAAGGCTTTGATGTCACCATGACCAGTAGCTCTTTGCTTTACTCACCGTGCTTCTTCCTTAGTCATATCTGCATGGGCACAAATTGCTTTTTCTCTGTCCAAGATCTGTTGTTTCAAGTTCCCAATCTCCTCTTGAGCCTTATTCTTGGCTGCTTCATGATCAGCTGGAAAAAATAATAATAAATTGGAGAATGTCTGTATTTGATGCCTAAACAGGTCTAAATGATTGCTATATCATCGCCATTAGAGTTCAGTACATGATACAAAATAAGACGTTTGAAGAGAGAGCTAATGAAGTTTCATGTGGGTTTATAGGACTGCACCAGGAAACATATTTGCATACATACTGCTACAGTTCAGTGGAAGTGTTCTTCTGTCTGGACTTACTTTTGAGTTTATTTATGGATTCTTCCAACTCAGTCTTCTTCTTTTCAGCGTTTCCCTAAAATGATGAATATAAATGCACTTGTTAGGAGTGGAAAAGAAAAAGGCCATGTGCAAAACAACATATATTATAGAGACAACAATGGCAAGGGTGGTAGGAGTTCATCCTGTAACTGGGGAGCTGCAGGTTCGAATCCCCATTAAATCTGTCTCAGTTGCTGTGTATTTAATATTCATATTTTTTAAACATATTTCAATCAAATTGGCTGTTCGTGCATAATTAATTTTCAAATTCATAAACATAGGGGGGGGGGAATTATCAGCTGCATGCTAAATAGCTTTTCAGTTGCCTTGATGTCTCTCCAGGATGATTAAGCATTCTCATGTATTCTGCACCTTATAAGAAGTAAAAGAAACCGTTTATGCTGAAAGTACACCTTTTTAGGTCCGATTGAGAGATTCTTTTAATCAGACTGAGATTTAAGAAAAGGGGTACAAATCATGGGGCAACCACTGCTTGGACCTGAAACGTTGAAAACTTTATGTGAGTGTTTGCGCCTTGCCTTCGCCGCGTTGCAGGTCTCCAGACTTTTCTCAGCCTCCTGCAGCGCCTTCTCCTTCTCCGTCTTCTCCTTCTTCAGGTCCTCCAGCTTCAGGTTGGCGTTGTCCACTGTGGATTTGAGCTCCTGGATTTTACTTTTCATGTCCATGATGGAGTCTTCCCTCCTCTTCACCTCCGCAGAGCTCTCCACCATGCGGGCCCTCAGGTTACGCAGACTCAGCTCCTGCCGCAGAGTCTGGAAAATCATCGCTACCATAACCGCCACGCTGACGGCGACAAAAAAAATCACCAGCTTCATCGTTTTTTGTTTTTTTTTCTGTTGTTCTCACTTGATCGATGGTAGATTTTGACTGGGGCCGTCTGCTGTGGTAAAACCTGCCGGTGGTCACTTGTTCATCCCTGGAAGAATGTCTCCAGCTCTCTTCCCGAGATCAGCGACGCCAAAGTTGTAGTAACCGGCTCTACCTGCCGAGCAAGCTGGGCGTGTCGATTCACCTGCTTCCTGGTGACACCTTTATGCGTTGGCACTAAGAAAGGATTTAAAAAATGAAAAGAAAAATATATGTAAATTGCCTTTGAACTTTTATTTTTCCAAAAACCTGTTGATGTTGGAATTAAAAAAAAAATCTTTATAGGCTACATAATTATAGTTTAACTGTTAAACATAATGCGATTAATTGATAATTAAATGTGTTCATTTGCAAGAAAATTACCTAAATCTTTGTGTGGCATTTGTTAAAAGTTCAGAAAACTTTTAAGTTGATTTTTTTTATATAAAATATGAGCGGGCAAATCAATTAGATTTCTTAAAGGGATAGTTCAGTTTTAAAGTGACTTTCTGTTAAGGTATTTACCACCAGTAAATTACCGTACTCTCTTAGCCTCAAAAATCCAGGTTAGCTTGTTAGATTGAGACAGATACTTCCAAGACCAAAACAGCTCCATCAAAAAAAAAAAACTTAGTTTGTTTATTCAAGGTGCGGCATTCTAAGATCCTCATGGGAAAGGAACTAGTAAAGTATTTCTGGCCAGAGACACTTTGGGCACAAAAGTATACAGCGGAGTAAAAAATTGCTTGGGGGTGTGTTAAGTAAATGCAGCTTTATTTATTTTAAAGTGTCCTCTTGTAATCTGTCCCATGACCCTTGACCATGGCCTTTGTGTCACACAAATCTAGTAAAACATACATATGCATGGAGGAATATATAAGTATAATATATGTTTGCTTGTTATTTCTTGCGTAGAGTGCTAAACTAGTTTAGGATGTACAAAAACCCCCCAAAACAAATAAAAGTAAGGAAGGCATGTTGTGCTGAAATATATCAACATTTATTCATTTCTGAGCTATAATCTTATAGGGAAAGTTGTACTAAAACACATTTTAACACAATATCTCACCAAAGCAAGTACACCAATCAAATTTCTGAAAAAATGTTAGCCCATATCTTTTCATGGTACTTTGCTCTGCACCAGTTTGTCTTTTGAAAATAGATGCATGAGTGCTGTCAGCAGTCCTGCAGAGGTCGAAAGGAAGCAGATGATCAGGTTGTTAGAGCTCAGATCTTTCGTGGCTCGCTGCATCAAGTTCATCTGCATGGCTGTCTTTCCAGGAGGAAAGTTCCTCTATAGGAAATGCAAAACAAAGCCCACAAACTGTTTGCTGAGTACCAGTAGACTAAGCACATGGATTACTGGAAACATGTCCTGTGGTCGGATGAGACCACATAAACTTATGTTGGTCTCAGATGGTGTCCAGGTGAGAAGTACAAAGACAAGTGTGTCCAATCTTCAGTGACTTCTTGGTGGTAGGAGTGTCAAGTGTAATAACAGTTGTTCGTTTTTGTTTTTTAAATAACTGTTACATGAATGTTGGGTTTATTTTGACACCTTTGAGAATATTTTCACCTGCACATATGCAAAAATACTGCTTTAGCAACATTTTTTGACTGCTTCACAACAGCACACATATGTCCATGGATTGTGTACATCTTCTTCTTCATGTTTCATGTTTTGTCACAACAAAAAGGTACAGTTTGAATAATGATTATGTACACATATAGTTACTCTGATAACATGCTGTTCAGCATGTTTCTCAGGATGGTGGATCGTAAAGCCTCTAATTTAAATTTTTTGACTTATTTGTAAATAACCACCCAAAATTTAATGGTTTATAGGTTTTGAAAATATCACCTGCTTTTTGTTTTAGATTAGAGTTGTTTTAGATAGTAGAAGTACTCGGGTCCAACTGAACTTTATTTACAGTAAATAGAAATGTAGCGAGCTTCAACAAGTATAGGTAAGATAATAACCCCGTGCAAACTTTCAACAAAACCTTACGGTGGAAATTCTGAACTATCCCTTTAAGTGGCGAGACAAAAGGTGCCAGGTCTGACGTGTTACCAGGACCTCGCACGTACAGGTACAGCAACCTGTTCCTGTTTTAGAAGCGATGCGGGAAGGGGGCGTTTCTTCCTGCTTCCAGCTCCGATCCAAGCAGGTGAGCAAAGAAAGCTCAGGTGAGTTGAGGATTGGCTTCAATTTACCAGCAATGCGTAGAGAGGAGGTGTAACCGTGGTGACGCGGAGCTTTCACGTTCAGGTTTGATGAGCTCTCGGATGGCGCATGGAGAGTGAAGAACCCGGACACCTGTAGGAAGAACTCTTGACCTCCCCTTTTAAGGACACCGAACAAGAAAGTGTTCTGTTCTTGCACAGGATGAAGGTGCATCTCGTGCTCCCTGTGGCGCTGCTGACGTCTGTTATTTTGGTGGGATTACTAAAGATCCGCAAAAGGGACCATGATAAGGAAGAGAAGCGGAGCCGGTTCCAGGACATCAAGCTGCGGGTGACCAGCGATGTCCTCCAGGAGTACCAGAAAGAGAAGGCCGAGAGGCAGAACGAGCTGGAAAAGGTTCAGGGCGAGCTGAAGGCCATGGAAGAGGAAGTGAAGGTTGCGCAGACCAAAGCAGAGAAGGCTGCTGGAGATTTAACTGGCTGCGAGGGTTCCCAGGTGATTATAGTTGGTTAAATAAAGTCAGCGTGATCATTTAATACAATGTACTTCTGACACGTCCAACTAAAACACATATCTGAAGAGACTATTGGCAATATGATGTATAACTATTACTATTGACACAAATTTGTAGTTATCTATTAAAAGAGTAATATTCTACTATATGGTATTTTCAATATTTTTAGACATACGTCTAACAATAAGACATGTATGTTTAGACATACATGTCTAAAAATATGTCTGAATCAGATCTATTCCTCCCCACCCCCAAGAGCCAAATATATTACCTGCCTAATATAATGTCAAACTGAGCAGAGTGGTGTGAAAACGGGCATACTCAACATAATAATAGAGCAGTGAAGGCAATTCTGTTTAATTTTTGACATTTAAAAATATGTCTGGAAAACTCAAACCTCTCCGTTGGGAGCCTATGACTCATTTTCTTGTTGGATTATCTCTTAAAGTTTCTTTTTGCTCCGACAAAAGCATCGAGAACATGTTTCTTTGTGTAAAGGAATGTCGAGTGTCTTGCTTAATCTTTGATCAGCACAAACCAGAAAATCAGGCTTGACTTCTGCTTGCAGAGTGACTGACAGCAGGTCAGTCAGTACAACCAAACTGTAGCATGGACTAAACATGTTCCTCCATGTTAGCTATTGTGGTTTGTATTCTTTCTGCAAGTTCCCATGTCAGATTTTCTCTTATTTTCCAACTTAAGGCAGCCCCTGTTCCCAGAAGCAAAACTGTGGTTTGGCAATAGAAACAAATGATAAACTACAAGCAATATGTTTACATTTTCTTGTTCATTGGCAGAAATCTGGTGCTGATCAGCAGGCAGCAGAGGAAACAAACTTGGGCAACCTCAAAGGTAACCAAATCTTAATTTCTCTAAATGTTGGAAACAGTGTTCACACTTTTGTATGCATAACCTCCTAACTCTTTTTTTTCTTTTACTAGCAGTATACTGAAACATTTAATTCTTATAACTTCCACAGCTCAAACTGAGAAGGAGACGACAGAATGGAACGCAGAACTAGATCGACTGAAAAAACAGCTGACAGAAAAAAGTCCAGTGTGTAACTTCTTGAAAGAGTACCCAGACCAAATAAAGTAATGTCATATCTTTATTTCAGTTGAATTTGCAGCATAAGTCTACTGATCACATTTTATAACTTTTCTTCTTTTTTTTTTCCTTCAAGGACTATGTGTGGCATTAAAGAAGAACCAAAGGCAGAGCCTCCCAAACAAGAGGAGAAAAAGGCAGAGCCTCCCAAACAAGAGGAGAAAAAGGAAGAACCCCCGAAACAAGAGGAGAAAAAAGAAGAGCCTCCCAAACAGGAGGAGAAAAAGGCAGAGCCTCCCAAACAAGAGGAAAAAAAGGCAGAGCCTCCCAAACAAGAGGAGAAAAAGGCAGAGCCTCCCAAACAAGAGGAGAAAAAGGCAGAGCCTCCCAAACAAGAGGAGAAAAAGGAAGAACCCCCCAAACAAGAGGAGAAAAAGGAAGAGCCCCCCAAACAAGAGGAGAAAAAGGAAGAGCCCCCCAAACAAGAGGAGAAAAAGGAAGAGCCCCCCAAGCAAGAAGAGAAAAAGGAAGAGCCTCCCAAGCAAGAGGAGAAAAAGGAAGAGCCTCCCAAGCAAGAGGAGAAAAAGGAAGAGCCTCCCAAACAATAGGTGAACTCTGCCAAATAAGTGGACATAAAGACAGATGCCTTGATATAAAAATGTGCACAACAACCATTTTTTCCTCTACATCTCAAGCAGATCTGTTCACAAGGACACAACTATTCTGACTTTTATTTCGGCTGGGATACAATGTTGCTGGTGACATGAAGTATTTCCAAGAAAAAGGCAGACATGTGGATTTGGTTTTCAGTCACTTGACATTTCTGCAAACTGACCTTTAATTTTAAAGCTCTGGTTTGAAAACGGTCAGTGCAATAGTCCATAGACTTAAACAGTGAATTAAATCAGCCACAGCAACCTAATTGAAAATAAATAGATTAATGGTGTTATGTTCCCTCCCACCTAAATCGTTAAGTAAAAACACACATTCTGTAAACTTAAACATTAGCTTTTGTTCTGAGACAAAGACCATCTCTGCAACCACTTACTCGACATACTATGTCCTAATTTGCCATGTGTTCCGGTTTCCTACCAAGTGTCATCTGAATTTCCTCAAGACATTAAATGTTACATGTAGCAGAGGTAGGTCCTCAGATATGACTCTTCATTAGAATTTTCAAGATCCTGTTTTTGTAACTAAATGAAAAATAAAAACATGTCATGGTGCAGGGTTTGTTTTGCGCAGGTTTTATTTTGTGAAATTTGTTGGGTTTGTTGTATTTTAATCCTTTAATATGATAGTTTTTTTTAATTTGATGGACTGGTGACCTGTCCAGGGTGAATCCCGCCAAAGACTGCAGTAGATAGACAACAGCTGCTCCGTGATCCTGCATGGAACAGCAGGTGATGGATGAATTAATGAACGGATATGAAGCACTTCCCCAAAAAATTCTGCTATATTGATAAGATAAACTTGGACTGCACAGCTGAAAAGAAATTATTTATCAGAGGGATTGGGATTGCCAAGTTTATTATTTTTTTTGGAACATGTTTGTAAAGTGCTTGGACTTAAAGTGTCCAGCTAGATTAGCCACACCACCTTAAACTTTTTTTTTGTTTTGTTTACATTTTGTCTCGTATCTTAAGGATATAAATGTATTTTGTTGGGATTTTTTTAATGAACCAATACAATGTAGTTAAAATTTGTGAAGATGGAGAACAATGATGCATGGTTTTCAAGCTTTTTTTTTTTTTTTACAAATAAAAATGTGAAAATCTAGTGTCTCTTTGTTTACACTGATGCCCCTAAATAAAGTCAAATACAGCACAATCAACTGCTTTCACAATTCCCCCAAAGAGTTTATAAAACAATATGCCATGCTTTTAAACGTCTCAGTTCATTTTGATTTGCACCACCTTGGCTATAATGTTTTTCTTTACATAACAGGTAATAAAACAAAATACATTTTAGATGATAGAAAACTTATTGAAGGACCAGTATGTATAAATAAATAAATAACTGGAATAACCTGAAAACGCATAAGAAATCCAACCAGTATAATAGCCACTGCTCTCTCTGCAGCAGTTATAATCAATTGAGACTAACTGTGACATTTCCAGTTGCTATAATTAAAATATATATGGTAAAATTACAAAGAAAACTGTTCTTTTAATAAACTATTAATAGAAAAACTGAGGATAAAATACAATTTCAGCTAGTGTTTTTCAGGAAAACCTGCTCAGCAAAGCTAGATTTGTGTTAGCTAGCATGGAATGATGAAATAATACACTTTAAAATGACTTTGTATTTACTGAATGGACATGATATGTTATTAAAGTGTAGTACTACTTTGATTAGTCTGAAACATTTATTTTACAGAAATTCACAAATTACTTATAAGCTATTTTGGCCTGGGAAACTAGTCTGGTAGGCTAGCAATGTTTTTGCAAGGTCAGAAACAAAGAAATAAAACAATTTGGAGGAACTAAGTTCTCATTGAATAAGCATTATATGTAACCAGTGGAATAATAAGAACATTTTGTTCACAGAACTTGTTTGAAAAGGAATCTCAGTGAACTTTAATATGATTGCTAGTTTGATGTTAGCATACCGCTGTGGATCTAATTAACAGTTACAACAGTCCATGAAGAGGGTGAATGCTCAATTATGTAATTATCAGCCCATAAACTATGTCTTAAAAGTATTAAAGTAAAATTTTCTTTAAATAAACTCAATATATAAAGTGAAAATAAAGTAATTGTTAGCCATTTTTGAAAGGAGAATGTTTGCTCAACGTAGCAAGGCTGGCAATGTTTTTCTTAGCATGACATGATGACATAATTAAATAAAAAAACTTTCATACATAACAAGCAATTCGCAATACGTAGAAACAGGGGAATATGTGAAAGCTAGCAGGTTTAGTATTGGCAAGTTCAGTCACTAAAACAGGTAGGCCAACAGCTGGTGTCTGTCTCTACATGTAATTTGGTTCAGTAAGTTGTTTAAGATGAAACTTTGGAAGTTTCTGGAATGTCGACCTTATTAACTGACTGTGACAAGTTCGGGGACAGATGCTGTCCGTCAAGCTTATCCACACATTCCTGTTTGGGCGAGGCATCTCAAGGCTTTGAAAGGCTATTGGACTTCAAATGAACTTTGAACTTACAAAAGAGATATCTTGATACCACAAATCGCTTAAGCATGATCTGAATGGTAAACAAACCATACCGAAATCAAGCAAAAGTTACGGTAAACAGTTTCAAAATAAAAGATATGCGACACAATGATTGAAGAACATGAGAACCCTTGCGTGTTTTTCTCTGGCGAATGAATGGTACAGGTGCTGTGCCATCAACATTCAGTAACTGCACAATGCACTTCAATCAGGGTGTGTTGAACAGATGGGTGGCTGTAAAATACTTGTTAAACCTGAATCTTTGCTACGCTGGTAATGATTAATGCATGTACACAACCACAGAAAGCAGGAAGAATATTTCTCTGCATGTCATTTAGAGCACAGAGACACACAGAAATGCACATAAGAGCTGATTTGTTTTAGTAGCTGGTATTTGACTTTATGTAAATTCAGAGGGCAGGCATCAAAACATATTGCTGGCAGTAAAAAAAGAACAAGGGAAAATGTCAGTGCTTGGTTTTCAGCACTCCATTGATTCATTGCACAGTCACCATTTGCGTGGATATGCTATTCTGGCTTATGTTGTACTTTCTCTGTTGGCCTTTAGCTCCTAAAGTTTCCGTTGTTTAGCTATGGCTTCAGATTTTCATTCCTCTCTCTGTTAGATAACTCCTTTGCCTTCAATTTTCAAAACATAGAGATGGGTATTGAATAATCACTGTTAACCTTTTTATATCTTCCTCTTTGACTCTGCCTCAGGCCTGTGTGCTGGTGAGCATGTAACACACAAAGAGACTGAAAGAGAGCAAGAGAGAGAGAGAGGACAACAGAGAGGGAAACAGAGGGAAAGAGTACCTGGAAATGTTTGCCACTCCTTATGTGTTTTCTGTTGAAAGTATAACTAAATGCAGGTTCATTTGGGTACAGGTTAATCTTAAAGTACGGTTATCTCAATTTAGATGTTAGCTTTGAATAAATTAATAAGATGTTCTCTTTTTGCTGTCTGTGTGAACATGACACACATGTTCACACAATTTGTTTTAAGAAGATCAATAATTTATATCAAAATAAATCTACAAAACAGTTTCACAAAGTACTTTTATTTCAGTTCTTTCATCTTTATGAGTCACTTTGCAGCTGTTGTACCTGAATTTTCCAACTTTGTGAAAAATAAAGGATATTTCTGTTTATCACAATCAGATGAAATAAAAGTGTTTGAATGAGGTTTATTAGAAAACTGCACAAAAATAAGTAATCAAATATGACTTTTTGTTTCTACTGTGATTACTTTTCCTACACTTTGAGAAAACAGACATTTCTATTATGCTGATGTTTACTAAGTGAAGTCATTTGTATCATAGAGTAATCCTAAATGCATACAGCAGTCTGTCTTGACAAAAACATTAAGTTAATAAAACATTTATGTGGAATGTGTTGTCATTGCTTCTATAAATAAATCATCAGTATAAAATCTCTAGATGTTGAATTTTAAACATTTCTGATGTTTAAACACATGTCACTTTGTAATAAAACATGGAATAAGTCTGCATTTATTTTCCTCTGAAGTCTTGAAAAGAGATTTCACAAATGGTTAATGTCTGAAATATTAAACTTGAAATAAATAAAAGAGCGTCTTACAAAAGCATCCATACTCCTTTTTCTTTTCATCAACAAACTCAAGGTGAATCATTTTGAATTTTTTAAAAATGTTTCTACAATGAACATATGAAATGTTTGGTTTTCATCTACACTCCAAATCTTTAAGCCATCGACTTCATATAAACAGTTTTCCTGTGTAAAATTGAATCTCTGCTTTGAAAACCACGTATTGCTTTTCTTACATTTCAGTATTATTCACTACTTTATGTTAATCTCTCCTGCAAAGTTCAAGTTAAATTCACTAAAATTTGCAATCTGAAATTGACAAAAAATGTGTCCTAATGCTTTTGCCAGGCACCGTACTTGTCATTTAAAGGATATGCACTATTTTTGTTGATTTCTGCACTGTCCATTATTTCTCACACTGTCCTTCATCTGTTGTGGATGGAGCATTGCCTAATTGTCACCCCCAGGCTCACAACAGGCGATCAGAGATCGCGGAGCCATCATCACGCCCCAATAGGCTGTCAAGGTCATAGCAGGAGAGGATGCAGAGGTGATAGAGTGGGACTGAAACAGTAGACTCACCGACATCTGGGTTGTCCATGAATGAGAAATTTTATTTATTTATTTTTTGACACACAAAAATGGAAAACATGTTCTGCTACATTAGTTGTAAATTTTGAAATGGAGAAAATTGCTTGATTCTGTATTCAGGGAGTTTAATGATGAAGAATCCATTAATGCATTACTACAAGACATCTTATTTGTTTGCAAGAGCGATTGCTTTTGAATTGCATCAATTATTAACTGCAAACACAGTTATGACCTGCAGTGTATGTAGAGGTGAAAGTACTTTGTTGTTATTGGCAGGCATCTGGCAGATGATGTTGATTTCACACGTGAGAGTCCAACCATATGCCTGCCTGCAATCGCTTTTAACCCAACGTCCGAGAGCCTGAAAACAGAGGACAGTGCAACCTTTGAGTTCATCCTGACTCTGATGCAAATCCCAAACGTTGTAAATTGTGCTTAAGTGGCACAATGCATAAAAAACAACAACTAGCACATAATTTAAAACAATTGAATTTTGATGCATTATGAAACTTTTGATTACAGTCATTAAAAACAGGGTATAAGTCAAAGATCTCTCTTGAACACAAATTCCTTATGTTCATACTTTGTGCTATTTTCTAAATGCTTTCGACTTTACAAGTGCAAATCTAGAAATATTTTAATGTGATTACGTATGGTAGACAAACACAAAGTACTGAAAATTTGCGCTCAGGAAATACGGATGCACAGTGATAGGGATGCATGCGATATTTGTGATAACAGTAAAACTCAAAACAAAACATTATTAAACGCTGCACTCATCTTCCTTTAGGTTCATAGCAAACAGACTGCAGATAGTGAGTCCGACCATTAAAAAAGCAAACAAAAATCATAATTTTCATCTCAAACACTAAGTTTTATTTAAAAAGTTGTTTTTTCTGATGTTGGATTTTCCAAATGCCTTCTCAAACATTTTATATTTGTTTTAAAGGAAGGGTCACCAAATATAACAGGGTGCAGAGAGCCTGGATGTCTGGTGCTAAAATAATTAACTAACACTTATAGCTAACACTTTTATATGTTGCTAAAATTCTTGATTGCACTTGGGTCTGTACTTTGACTGGGCCATTCGACACATTAAATCTACTTTGAGATAAACCATTCAATGCAGCTCTATGCTCAGGGTTAGTATCCTGCATGTTGGGAGCAGTGATACTGAAATAATAAATGATGGATCTATCACATCTTTGAACTTCTAGAAATTGACATTTTAGGCAGTTCTTCTTTGTAAAATGCCTCAAGCCTGATCAGATCGGGTAGAGAGAATACACTTTTAGATGTTGCTAAAATTCATT
The DNA here is from genome assembly GCF_051168715.1 of Poecilia mexicana. Taxonomy (NCBI): domain Eukaryota; kingdom Metazoa; phylum Chordata; class Actinopteri; order Cyprinodontiformes; family Poeciliidae; genus Poecilia; species Poecilia mexicana. Next base: position 15,894,911 of record NW_028263385.1, read on the forward strand.
TGGATCTGTACTTTGACTGGGCCATTCGACACATTAAATCTACTTGCTAAACCATTCAATGCAGCTCTATGTTCAGGGTTACTATCCTGCTGTTCATCTTCCACCCCAGTCTCAACTGTTTTTTTTAGTTGGTTTTGTTCCAGGATTTCCTGTTACCACCATGTTCTGCTCTCGTTTGTTTAAGAAAAGTTGGTCTAACCACTGCCCTGTCTTCCACATGTTTGCTCTATCCTCTCCCTGACCTGTCTGCTGTATTCATGAACATTTGTTGACTAACGTTCTCTAACAAACCTCTAAGGCCTTCACAGAAGGACTGTATTTATAATTGCACACAGGTGGATCTTATTTACTACTTATTTGATTTCTGAAGGGAGTTGGTTGAACTGGATGTGTCTAATTTTTTCCTACATTTAGTGTTTTATCCCTATGACAAAGGATATAATCAAGTGACCATCATTCTTGACATTTGTCCTCCCTACAGGCAAAAACTGAAAGTTATTTGACTCTGCATATGCTTTCATGCGTGTGTGTGTGTGTGTCTGCGTGTGTATGCGTGTGTGTGTGTACTGCGTGAGCGTGTTCACAGCAGGATGAACATCACATGTATTGATCAGGCTAATGCGTGGAGGAAAGGCTGCAGGCCAGAGCAGCTGATCAATACATGTCTAATTACATCAGTGTGAGTTTCTATGTTCCCAAAAGACTGATTATTGGGTCCAACCCCCTAAACTCAAACAACGGGTATAAATATAAGCTGCCCTTCCAAAGTAAAGCATTTAAACTCCAAAATCACTGAGAGACTTTTCTTTTTCTTTTTTCTTTTTTACTTTTTTAATCAAACCATCAAATTATTTTTTTTTTTATAACTCACTGAAATGTTTCTTTTTAGTCGTTGAATTTAAGCAAAAAGAGACAGTAGTAACATCTTTGGATAAACGAAGCAGGTGAGTATCATCATTTTGTCTTTCTACATGATGCAGGAGAGATATTCAACCCTGCACTCCCTGAAGCAAACACACCATGATCTGAAATGTCAGCAGGGTCTCAGACTCCCAGTGTCAGAGGCCCAGAGCCCCAAAGGCTGATCCTGTCTCATTTCCTGCAGAACTCGTTGTTCAGGTCTTTTACCAGGCAGACGGTGATATCTTCTAGGAAGGGGAGGGATTTATGAATTGTTTTCTTCATAGAGTTTCTTTTTTTCTTTTGTTCCCAACAGGTTTTACCAGTCTGCTGGACCCCACCACTAATTCGCCAGAGGCTGTGTGATATGTTTGATATTCGGTTGTTCTTGTGCTTCATCGTATCAACTAAATATCAGACATATTCCTACAGAGTCTGGCACTGACGCCTGATCTTCTGCAGAGAGGCTGCTCAGGTAAAAGGATGCCACACTTTACATCTGTGGTTTGTATCATCATGAGAGCAAAGCTTTAGAAATAAATTCATGACCTACCCCGACCGAGTCTGTGTAAATCATCAACGCTTCGAACAACGGTAGGAATGGAAGACAAAGTAATGATAATTTTCAAGCTGCACTGTTCTTGTTTTTAAACACACACCCTCCAAAACTCACATTTAGTTTATAACTCTGCACTGTATCTTCTAAGTAAACAGGAAGATCCTCTGTCATGAGCAAATAGCTGCTGTAGCTGGGATCCTGGTTCCTAAGATAAAGAATAAACAAGTCATCCAGATAATGGTCTTTGTCTTACTACTGCAGGCAAGAATCGGGCCTTTTAGCCCATGTTATGGACAGGAAACTCACTGTTTGGTCGCATAACTATTCTTCTAAAAACTGTTCTTTTTGTGTGGGTGTTTGTTGTGTGAATTCTGCATTTATTCTCTGCAAGGCTTAAATGGAAGCAGGGCGAATGATTTGTTAATGTCGTCACATGCGTGACTCGTGTTGTATCACTTCAATTAAAAAGATAACCGCACGCTTCGGTTACTAATTTTAACATTTCATCAGCTGCTCTTATGTTATGAGAAGATGCTTTTTGGCTTTTGGCTGTAACTGAACAATTACCAACGAATTCAGATAATTTTTTTCCAAAGGGCATTTTATTATGTAAGAGTCAATTTTTAAGGGAACTATTAATATCGTCCTATTGAGCTTGTAGGAGATAATGTTAGGAATAATGTGATTTTTAACTAAATGAGACGCTGAACAGCAATGTTTTTAGAAATGATCTATGGCAACATGGTATTTGCTGCTATCCCAAACAAATGTTGGGTGAATTTTATTTAGGTGCATCAAATTACAAAGGGGCAGAAAACTAAGTAAAAAAGCCTTTGTGCATCACACCAGGTTGACAACAGTGTTTCAATATGATCAGTCAGCTCTCCCTCTGATCTTTGCTTCATGATTCCCTGCATGTTTGTTGTTTTATTTTCATAAATCCCACCATTACTGTATGTTTTAAATGCATTTATTTAAATAAAAGTTTTCAGTTACATGTTGATGTTTTGTTGCAAATTGTGGTCAGTGAAAAATATATGAAGTCCAATGTAAAGACGTTTCCATCCATCCATCCATCCATCCTGGTAAAGTTTTGAGGGGCACATACACAACGGACAGGTATCCAGCTCCTTACAATAACAATTTGCAATTTGAGATAGAAAACTCAAACTGGGCTCTAGTAATGATAGACGAAGCCTCCTATTATAAAAAGAGATGAGTTGGTCGTACACGTGTCCAATCAAAGGCCAGCAGGGTTTTTTTTTTGCTTTTTGTTTGTTTGTTAGTTTTTGACACAATACCCAGACTGAAAAAAACTATTTGTGGGTGCATCACAGCACCCACACATACATACAGCTCCATTGAACCCCATTGAAAACCTTGTGGCTATTCCACCAGATATTGATTTCTGATCTCTTCCTGAGTTAAAACATTAGTATTGTTGTTTCTAAATGAATATGAACCTATTTTCTTTGTATTATTTGAGGTCTGAAAGCATTGCACCTTTTTTGCTATTTTGACAATTTTTCATTTTCTACAAATAAATATGAATTTTTTACTTGGAATTTCAGAGACATGTTTTAAGTAGATCATAAAGAACAATGTTAGTTTTACTCAAACATATACCTATAAGAAGTAAAGTCAGAGAAAGTGATCATTTTAAGTTGTCTCTTAATTTTTTCCAGAGCTGTAGAAGAACAATTAGATTTTTTTTGTGATATCCAAAAAAAATTATTGCATTCACGCAGGAAAACAGTCCAAATTCCAAGAGAAAGACTCAAACTGAGTTGTGACCAATGAGCCACTGGAGAGTTTTCCAGCAAAAACAGACTGTTTAAGTTCATGTCACAGAAATAAGATTTAAATTCAGACTTGGTCACTCCAAGACTCTCATTTTGTTTTGTGGATGCTTATACATGGATACGATGGTGTTCTTTCATTGTTCTGCTGCATCACTGCATAAGTGACTTGAGATTTTGGTCACAAACTGAAGGTCAAATATTCTGCATTTTCAAATGAAGAGCAGAAATCAAGGTTCCATCAATTACAGTGAGTCATCCTGCTGCAGAAACTATCCTGACCATCCCACAACCATCACCATTTTGTTTTTACCAATGTTAGAAAGCCAAAAATAACCTTAAACTAAACAAAGAAACCCTCACTGTGTTTCTTTTTCTCAAAACAAACCTCACACTGATGCACAGGACTATTTATAGAGCTATGTTGTCAGATGAAACCATCTTGAGACTCACATTTGCTAACTAAGGATTTATTAACCAAACCAACTGCATAAAATCTCTCATTAAGTAGTTAAAGAAAAGAAAAAAATCCAAACTTTTACAAAGATGCATTAGAACGATCAGAGACACACTTGCCTTTTTTTTTTAAATGTTACTTTGAGCGAGAGGTCAAAGGTTGTTGTTTACCTTCCTGCACATATAATTGGAGTTTCTTAGCTTGAACAATCAGCGATAGGCTGACTGTCTTACGGACGACGTGAACAGTGCTGCAACAGATGGGGTCAAATGGGAGCCATTGAGACAAACGTTATCTGAAAGCCTGCACACTGTATGCTCAGGAGGGGAGAAGCAATGACGAACATAATGCTTGTGTGTTCATGCGTCTGTGTTTGTGTGCAGATAGAAGAAGGTAATACATGAGTGGGGGTTGATGAGTCTGAAGCGGTGCAGTATAAATATCTGAGACCAAAAGGGAGAAAGTGCATCGGTTCATCTGGGGCACCAAGGAGGAGGTGTGGAGGCTTAGAAAGAAAATAATAGAATTAGAGAAGGGAACATGAAGGCATCGCGACGGTGACTGCAACTAGAGCAAACGGAAGAGAAGAACTGACTCACAACACTGTAAGGTCTGAGGAGATTTAATCAGGAGTGCTGAAAAATTGACCCAGGTTTGTACCTTTGATTGGATCTTTGTGCTTTCAGTGTTTGTTTGTTTTTTTCTTCTCATTAACCTTCGCAAAGCTTTTCCCCAGAAATGGCCAACGCAAGGGAAGTACTTTTGGCTTCACTGTTGCTCCTGGGAGTTAGTCTGCCGTGCTTCTCGGTGTATAACAGTGGTGAATGCTTCTTCAACACTAAAGGTAGATTTTAGTAACATTTTTGCTAATAAATGCATCCATTGGAAAGCATACTTTTTAATATTGTATTATATGTTGTATTCTTATTGTTTAATGATACGCTCAACTTCAAAAATGACATTTTTACTGCCATTCTATACCACATGATCAACTAAAAATGTTTTGAGAAGCTTTACTTTCAAATCTGAAAATGATTGCTGACTGACAGTTTATTTGTCATTCATTCAAGTAAAATTACGGTTCTGTTTAAGTAAACGGTTCTCTCTCTTATCCTCATCAGCAAGCTGTGAATACACGGGTCAGGTGTACGGCATTGGGGAGAGCTGGATAACCAGTGATTGTTACCAATGTGTCTGCATGGAGCCTTTTGGAGTGGGATGTTGTGACCTGTGAGTTTGTTTTCATATGCAGTTCAAATAAACCTTTTCTTGACATTTTCACTTGATGTCTTGCGTTAATTTACCCTTCTTCCTCCCTACAGTGCGACCAAGCCCATTGACTACCCAGAATGGTGCGAAGTCATTCGTAAACCGGATTCTTGCACCAGCGTTGCTGTGATGAGAGTCAATCACAAATTACCTTGTCTCTGGGGACAAGGACGTCTCAGAACAGCCGGGCAGCCATGGAAATCTGACAACGATCCTTTATTTTAATTTAAGCCATTCTGGCAAAAGAAAAAAATATGTGAAGCTTGTTGAGAGATAAAGAAAATAAAAAACACAATTGTCATTCTCCTTTTTAACATTGTGACCAATTTTTATTTTGTGCATCTGCTGACTATGAAAGAGTTTATTACTTTGTTTAAAGTAGTATTTAAAATATGAGCTATTAATAAATTAAATGCTTATACATATGTGTTATAGTTCTTGCCATTATTTATCCATTTGACTTAAACTGAGAGTTGCATTATTTTGTTATTTACATTGTTGTAGTGTTGATTATGCTACTTTAAGACCAGGTACAGAAAAGACACATATGTCGCTTTGGCAAATATGACTGACCAAACAGCAATGAAAGAAAAAACATGTTTGTTTTTGTTTGTACCATACAGATTATTTATTCATTTATTTAAACCACATTTTATTATTTTTTTATTTTAGTAAGTCTCCACCACATTAAAGAAAAAAAACGTCAACAAGATAAATATTAATTGGCTTCTAAGCTGTTAACATAATCCATTGATATTTTATCTATTCTTTCATCAAAGTAGCCTGCAAGTTTTTGTATCGCTTTTAAGAAAATAATTGTCATACCTTCTGTACTTACATTAGTGGCCTATGCATGTCTTACCCATACGGCTCAGTAAAACTGAATGCTTTTACTTTATTTAATATTTTTTTTACTTTCATTTGTTTTATACACTACATATTCACATAAATTATTACTCTGACAATGAATTAAGTTATGATAATGAATTGTTATGATTAGTAATTTAGGGATTGACCTAAATAATGACTGAAACATTTTAGATAATATTCTAGAAATACGCTTTTATTCCTTTTGTTTTATTATTGTATGTCCTGTGACACATTTGACTGAATAAAAATAACTACAAAACTTTTTAACTTTATTCTTATTTTCTAAAATACAAGCATTTAACTTAACAAATCATACACGTTTCATTTAATGCATTTGAACAACACAAATGAGAACATAAACACACGACTTTTCCTTTCAGTTATCTTTCCCAGAGTTTCAACCTGGACTTTTATTTTGAAAAAGAGCAGCGCTTAGTTATGACGTCAGCAGTGGCGGGGAGCGTGTTCGTCGTGAAGAGGATTTGTTTATCTTAAAAATGTCCCACTGTTGCTCCCCTTTTGCTTGTTGCAATTAATGAACTGGGACGAAAAGGCTTAAACATGTGGATACTGACTCCTCAGCAGCCCGGAGGTAACTTTCTTCATCCCTGAACGACTTTATTCAAAACTAGCTGCGGGCTAACGGGTTCAAGTTTGGTTAAAACCCTTTAAGGTGGGGCATTTACTGCAAAATACCGAAGTGTGCAGAGCAGTGGAAAGGTCTTAAACACATGGGGTGTGTTTACGAATAACTTTTGGATCGAGATGACTCATCTCGTGTAGCTAATTATAAAGTTGAGATAAGTGTTTAAAGTTAAGCTTTTACGTTTTTATTATTTACTAAACAGAGATGAAGCTGGAACAGCAAATTTTTGTGTGGAAAAACTAAGAACAGCATGTAGTTTTCATCTGACACACAGAAGAAAGCCTGCTGTATGCATACAGAGGAGAGGTCAAGATGTCCTGTGGTTGAAAAATAAGCCCACATCATTACTACTCCACCGCCTTAATTCAGAGTTCCTATCAGATCTTTACCCTGAGATGCAGTTTTTCTTTTTCTCTTAAGATAGTCTTTTACATTAAAATAAAATCTCTCCACTTCAGTTTATTCTGTCTAAAGTTGTTTTCTTTCAGAAGTCTTGTGGTTTATTACAAATAGCTCTGCAAAATTGAACCGTGCTACCATTTTTTAAAATTTTCTCTTTTTTTGGAGACGGAGATAAAAAAATCTCTCTTGGCAGCTCTTCAAAATACATCATGCTTTCTTGCTTGTTCTCTAATGATGCTGTCACACACGTTGGCATTTGACATATGAATTAACCACTGTACAGTTTAACATTTAGTGTTTTGACATAATGTATTTTTCTAAATATTGCACAGTCTAATCTTTTGATTTTCTTGTGCAACAGTATATTAGGGGACATTTTTTGTTTGGTTGTCTGACTCCAGTGTTGAGCTGTGGACTGAGCCTGTATTTATTAAATTACTGATGTTAAATTGTAAAATTGATTTATCTATTTTGATATCATAAGAAATAATGAAGTGCATTTCATTCTGGAGCAGATTTTTTTTAGATTCTCTTATATCTTAGCATTTATAGATTGTCATCATTAACTCTTGTCATGGCTACCAATTGAAGACCTTACCCCAGAAACATTTAAAGACAAAAAGGTGTTATTTGGCTTCGCTCCAGATTGGAAGTAGAGTAATCATGCTTTGATGGCAGCATGAATGTTATTTAATACCCAATAATTTAGTAATATAAAAAATGCACAGTGAAATCCAGAAGTTTACATAGACAGGAGTAAAGAGACACATATTACCCACAGTGCAACATGTGTTGAACTGACATGGACTGAAAAGCCATTTTGCAAGGAAGAAGCCATTACTCCAAAAAAAAAAAAAAACATTAAAAAGCCAGACTGTAGTCTGAAAATGCTCACAGGGACAAATACCTTAATTTTGGCTACATGTCCTGTGTGGTGTGATGAAACAAGTGTTTCACCGTAATGACCATTGTTACATTTGGAGGACAAAGGGGAGGCGGGGCTTGTAGGCCTGAGAACACCAAGTATGGTTGTGGCAGCACCATGCTGTGGAGCTGCCACAGGAGGAACTGGTGCGCTTCAGAAAATTCATTGTATCAAGAAGAAAGAACATAATGTGGAAACATTAAAGCAACATCTGAAGACATCAGACAGGAAGTTAAAGTTCAGGTTTTCCAAATGGACATGCATAGTGCAAGGACTCTGAAGTGTTTTACACTACAATAAATCATTCACTGACTAATTTACACTTTAACAAAGTGAAGACGTAAAGCTAAACTGACAGAAGTGAGGCTACCATGCAACTGAACACCAGCAGCTTGCAAGGCAGGTTAAGTGTCTTTGCCAAGGACACAACAACCTACACAGACAGTATATGATAACATAATATCTCTCATTGTTGTTGTATTTGGTAAATAGAAGTAATTTTGGTCATTCTAACTGACCTAAAGCGAGAGAAGTTTGGTCTTATTTTACAAAAGGTGTGTCTTTTTTTATGTTTCCGGTTAAGAACACGTATTTTTAACTTGTCGTCATAAAAATAGCGAGATAAAAATGGATCTGTAAAAAGTGAGCTACAGAAGGCTGTCACGTGACCGCATTATCTGTAGTCTATCCAAAACGAGAACCCTGAGTAAAGGACAAAGTACAACATGAAAGTTAGTATTAACCACATTTCCTTTAACAGTGATAATGCAAACAGGTTCAGCTCTGATACAGATATTAGCTGCTGCACTGTACAACGATGAGGTAAAAAGGTTTGGTGATCAGCTGACACCGTCCCTATCCCAGTAAAGTTGTTTGATAATCCTCTCTGCTCTCTCTCTCTCTGCATGTCCAAGCAACACAGTTCAGTGACTTTGATCCAGCAGGTTCTGAAAACTTAAAGCACAAAGCAGAGCAGCTTTCATGTTCTCTCTTCAGCCTTCGTGTTACTTCAGGTTTTGCACTCTCTCTGCAAACACAATTTCCTTCTAAGTGGCTTCTTTCACCTCACTGACGCTGAACAGGGCTAACTTTAAGTCTTCTTCAAACAGAACATTTAATTGTTTTGCCGACTGACCAGTTGAATCGCTGGAACATATTTGTAGGGCTATGTTAGGTTTACTTTTATGAATTTTAAAGCTGCTGTTTGTTTCTTCGCAGGCGAGACGTTCTATCTCCTCCCTGGTAAAGAGTACGTGGTTGGCCGGAAAAACTGTGACATTCTTCTTGCCAGTGACCAGTCCATCAGCAGGTCTCATGCTCAGCTCACTGTGACCGATCTGGTGAGAGAAATAAAGAACCCCGTGAATAAAATAATCTTAATGGCTTCTTTGCAATTGCTTAAGATGTGAGTAGTTAATTTAATTAGCTCGTTGCAGATCTAAACTTACTGCCGGTGTAAAACTGTGAAAGCAGAGAATAAAAAGTGTTATTTTGGAGTCAATAGACTGGATTTTTAGTGACTTACAGGAGTAATTAATGTTCACATGTTCTTAAATACTGAAGAAGTGAGAGAAAATTCATTTCTTGTTAGTGCAGCCGGACGTTCAGGGTGTTTCATGCAAACTTTGTCTCATTCCTCAACGTTAAGGCTGAACCTGTCATTACCTGAAAGTTTCCCACGTAAACATTGTGGGTTTTTTGTGTTTTAGCATCCAATTGAATATAAATTAGCTGTAACCGTTGCTGCAGGGCTCAGCCAGAAGATAGCTGTCCCGACTCTAATATTATGGCAGCGAGCCAGACATTCATTCAAACTCTTCTCTAGAAACAATAAAGAGGAGCAATGCAAACAGCAGCTAGAGCCTCTTAGTTTTCCTCCTGGGTTGATTTTTATCCTGCATCCTGATTCAAACAGGAATTAATATGAGATTAAGGATCATAAATCAATGTTTACATTTTTTTTTCTCTGTTTGGACATGTTTGCATTATTACATGGAGATATTAAGTGGTGAAATCCATTTTGGAAACGTTGTCCTGTTCTTATACTTTTGCACAGCAGGCGGAGCTGTTGTCTATTAAAAGTGCAACACAAACTGCTTCAATATTTTGCAGTTGCATCACAATAAGACTATCAATTCATAAGTTAATTTATTTCAGTAATTTCATTTAAATTTTAAAGGCACATATTCCATAGATAATTACTTACACATTTGTAAGTGTTTATTTCTATGTTATTTTAATTATTATGGTTTACAGTGAAAGAAAACATAAAAATTCTGTCTCTCAGAAAATGTTTGCACTAAAAAGACAAAAATGTCAGCCTTCTGAGAAGCATGTCCATGTATTGTAGCAAAGATTTTCTGACATTTTCTCCAGTTCAGAAGTGGCTGAAAAGAAATAACGCATAAATTGTAGTTGGTCTCCATGCGTCGTAATATGGGGACTCTTGCCATCTGGACCTTATGAATCTCCACCAAGCTCTTAATGAAATGGGTTTTTCATGTTAGTTCTCTCCAGACTGTGTGATTAGCACATTTTTTCCTTTTGCTTAACTTTCCAACAAATACATCGTTCTGTGCATAGCTTTCCATGGCTTACCTTGCTGGGTATGGAGTCGGTGATTGTCTGCTGAACAGCTGCCATGTCAGCAGTCTACTGCATAATTAGGCCACAGCAAAATCTTTATATATTCAAAATCATTTCTCTAATGTCCAGATTTTCTGAGAAACAACATTTCAGGTTTCCATTAGCTGTGAGCCACGATCATCAAAATTAACTAAATTAAATGGTGGAAATATATCTGTCTCTTAAATTACTGCTACAAACTAATATTTGAATAATTTTCTAATTTATTGAGATAGAAAGTTTTTGCCAAACATTCACTTTTCAACTGAACAAAAAATGGTAGCGCCCTGATCAACATTATTTCTAAATATTAGCTCTTCCTCTATGTTCCTGTCATTATTTTTCTATTAGATTTCCTATAACCCTTAACAGTCGTTCAAACTTTTATCTCACTGTTAAGATTGTGGGTTTGCATTCACATGTGCTGAAATTGACTAGAAAACAGGGTTGCACTCACTACTTTCTCTTTTTGTTTTTTTTTGTTTTTTGTCTTTTAGACCCTGACACTGAAAGACACGTCCAAATACGGCACCTTCGTCAACAGCCAGCAGCTGACGGCGCCTGTTGAGCTGTCGTCAGGGGACAACGTGGCCTTTGGTGTTTTTCACAGTAAGTTTAGCGTGGTGTTCCTGGAGAAACCAGTGGTGTGCTCATCATGTCTGGACGTCGCTGGGAAGACGTCGCTCTCTCAGGCCCTTTCAGCTCTGGGTGGGAAGCTGGTGAGCAGCTGGACTCCGGACTGCACCCATCTGGCCATGCCAACTGTAAAGGTCACCATAAAGGTCGGATCCGGTGTCTGTCTCGCCCTGTTTGGCATGCTTGTTCCAGCTGGTGTGCTAATGCTGTGCCCACCTTACTTACCCAGACGATCTCGGCTCTGCTGTGTGGTCGTCCCATCGTGAAGCCAGAGTATTTCTCAGAGCTGAGCAGAGCTGTGCAGCAGAAATCAGCTCCTCCCAAACCGGAGAGGTAACAGCAAATCCCCCTTCTTACTGAGCCTCATACTGAATGTAACCTCCTGGATGCGTTATATTGTCTGTTCTTGGTTTTTAAGTTTTGTCCCTGAAATCGATGAGCCCAGTTTGAAAAAAGAGGACGTTAAGCTAGCAACGACACCGGCTCGGAAACAGCTTTTTACTGGAAAGACCTTCGTTTTCCTCACATCCAAACAGGTTTGTGTTTTCTTCTTTTGTTAAAGACGTATTTCACGATGCTCGACCAAAATAAGCTGCATTTACTGCTGGGAGAAACATGATGAGGTGCTAGGCTGTTAGACGCAATGCACTTTTGCTGACCTTTGCAGACCATAACTAATTCTCAGAAAACTTGAAGATATGTGATTTGATGTCTATTAGTTAAATATTTGCTTTTTAGCTACTTTAACACCTTTTCTGAATGTTAAGTAGAAAAGATTGTGTTTAAAAGTCATGTCTTTAACAAAAAGATCCTGCAGAGTAACAAGATCCTCCTCTTGATCATCACTGTCAATGTTTTAACTAAAATCTCCACAAATCTCTGTCTTGGTGCTTAAGTAACATTTTAAGTAATTTGGCTTTTTGTCTTTGCAGTTTGTTGTAGATTTGTCAGCACTACTTTAAAAAGTAGTACTTTTAGAAGACTGGCTCAGCAGAAGCAAAGTACAAAAAAATAGAGGTGACTAATGAGTTTTGTTCTCTAAATTATTCAAATGAAGGCCTTAAATTTGTAACCATTGGATTGTTTGGGGACCTCACTCATCACCCTTGTTCTTTATATTGTAGCAGCTTGAAACTGTGAAGTAGAAATGAGGAACATGGTCTACTTTATGCACCATATTTTTTTCCTTTCTTTAAAATCTCTGGTGAGTTCTGAATTTGTGTCACTCGGACACTCCTCTGTTTGTCCTGACGGTGGGCTGGAGGTGTGGATGTCGACCTGCGGAGCAGGTTCATGGATTTGTGGAAATGCTTACGATTTAGTTGTTTATTGTTTGGGAAAAAAATTGAAAATTAGCAGTTAATTTTGAGAGATTTAAAAGGCTTAGATCCTGTAGTGGAGAACAGTAATATTTAATTCTGCAGCAGAGGGCGCTGCTGAGCTGAATTGGATGATTCCTGTCTGTCCTTTTTAAAAGAATCTTTACCAGGAAGGTGGACTAATTTCAGAACAGGAAAAAAAAACAACCTGTGTTTTAACTTTTGTGGTAGATCCCAGCATTTAGAAAGTGTTCACTGGTGCTATTTTTTACTTTCTAAATTAAATTTTAAACTGTTTCACATATGACTGTGTCTGTTCAGCTTCAGTTCAGAAGCTCTATAGACGTAAATATGGATAGTTACCCTCTTAAAAAGCAAAGCTCCTGTCTGCAGCATGTTTCTGGTGCTTTAATGATCACTCATATTGACTTGCTGCTCTCCTGCGCCGTGTGCAGCTGAAGCGGCTCGGCGCTGCGGTGAGTTTTGGCGGAGGCAGCAGTCGGCTGCTGGAGGAGGGCTCCCTCCCCCGCGACCTGCTGGAGTCTCCTCACAGCTGCGTGGTTGAGGTTACCACTGGCAGCTCCCAAACTCTGCTCCCTCCCTCAGCAACAGAGTGGGCAAACGCTGTGAAGAACATCACCCACAGGTTTCAACTCGTTCTTGAAGAAAGATGCGTAAAGTTCGTTTTAACAGCTACAAACTTAGAAATGTTTTTCCCTCGACCACGAACGCAGAAAAGGCCTTCGAGTCATCACAGAGTCGGAGATTGGCCTGGCTGCCATCTACGCGTCTTGTGACAAGTACTGCAATCCGTCCTGCCTGATCGTAGACTCAGGTGGGTTATCATGAAGGAAAAAATTAACATTTCTTCCTCGTTTTTCCTGCACGTAATGTTATCTGCGATCAATTGGTTTGTGTTTTAGATCCTGTACAAAAAGTAAAACCCAGAATCCCCAGTGCGTCGCTGTCACAGAGCGTGACAGTGGATGAAACTGTGCTACCTGCAGCATCTCAGAACATCACCGCTTATGCTGTCAACACGGAGACGTCACAAAGGTACGAGCTGGAGCCGCATGACGGTACAGCTGGCGGATAATGACACTGATTACGAGTGTCTCACATTTCCACACACTTTGTTTTTCATTACCATTTCCCCAACACTTTCTGTATACGTTAGCATCTCTATCATTAGGATCTCCATCCATAGATTATCAGCAAGTAAAGGTTGAATGCATTGCACCTGGAATAATGCAGCCTAGCTTATATGTGCATCAGTGCATTTATTTGCACTGCACATTGTGAAGTTATGTGCAGCGCTGCAGTTCAAGATACGTTTTCTGGACTGTTCATTGTTATTTGTTTGTCAGGATGGAGGTTCGTCATATGACTGGACCTGCAGCCGTCGGGGAAACTCCTGAGCAGAAGCAGAAAGCAGCTCAGTTACCCGGAGCCAAAGCAACCGTTCAGAAATCAACCAGCGAGTTGATAGTGGAGGACACGATGAGCTCGTCTTTCAGCGCGGCCGACAGCACAGACTCGCAGAGGAGGAAACCTGACCCCAAACCAAAAGGTGACGTCATTTAGGATTCTCAGCTACGCCTTTCAGAGGCATGGTCAAAGCTATTCAGACTCCTGGCAGATTTAGATTTTAAAAACTTTAATTCAACCAAACGTTTGTTTCTGAAACAAGAAAAGGACTGTACAAAAGATAAAATGATGTAAAACTGGTGACTGTTTTAAAAGGAATTTTCTGTTTATATTTTATGAAAAATTATTTATGCCCTTCTCAATGGAAAAGTCTTTATTGGAGATTTTTTTATTGATCAGTTAATTAAGGGAAACTCCTTTTTCCTTACATTTTATTTTCCGTTCTCACCCTCCACTCACTCTTAGTGAGTGGTCCATATTACTAGAAAAATAGTAAGTAAATCTATTTCATGTATCTATTGTGCCTGGTTAGGTTTTTTTGTTTGTAGATTTTGAAGTACTACAATAGAAAATGTTGATATTTTGTATTTATATTGAAAAAGCCAAAGTCCTTCTTTAGTTTACTCACCTGAATTTGCCCGCTGCGGGAAAACAAAGGATGCTTCTTCCCTGTAACAACTATTATCTAAAACCAGGGTTTTTATAGTTCCAGGTTTTGGGAACACCAACTTTAGACCCCCGCCGTCTGCTCCCAAGACCAATGGAGGCAGCAGGACGATCCTTCACACACAATCCTCTCAGAAACAGAAAACGTCTCCACAAACCTCCCCGCAGAAACAGTCGACTTTGACCAACTTCTTTCAGCCTGTCAACAAGAAACGGTAACCCTCTGCAGAACATGCTGATTTTTTTTTTTCCTTTTTTACAGAGACGCTAAATATAGATGTAGCACCCCACTGCTCTGTCCGCTATTAACTGGGACGAGAACTTAAACTCTCTGGAGGGGTGGCTATTTGGGTTCGTTAAGTTCTGGTAGATACCACGCAGGTTTACCTATGTTGAGTAAATTTTTACGCGTCCAATTACCATACACTCATTTAAAGTAACATAATTAACTCCAGACAACCGGTTAACAGAATAGTTCCTTTTAATAAGAACTTGGAAAAATAAACTGTTTTTATGAAAAAACTTTTCTTTTGAACTGTTGTTTCAATATAACCAGAATTCAACTTTTGCCACTAACATAACTCCATACGTTTACCAGAATTTACAGTTTTAAACACAATATCACACAAGGGCCCATACTCTCACTCACACACACACACTGTCCGGTACCGGTTAAAGTTTTCGTTGCAGGCCTGATGAAGCTCGGGTGCGATGTGGCTACGACAATCCTCTTCTCCCCGTTTAAGCAAACTGACTCAGACCTGCTCGCTCAGCCGACGTCCTCTCCGTCAAGGTTGCTTTGCGAGTCCAATTTCTGTTAGAACTCTGCCACACGAGTTGCAGGACTCCTCCTCAATCACGCTAAAGCTAGCGTCGCCATGTTGACACGTTCCTCTAGCCACCTCGGATCAGCCGCAGTTCTCCTCCGCAGTTCTTCACTACATAACACTTCTTCTCCAGGTTTCCTACCCACCGGGTGCAAGTTTACTTGTGCAGAATGTGCATAAAACAGTCCAGTTCTTGCTCCCACCTCGACCTCTGCCCGCATTAGCATCGGTCTCCATGAGCTTCCTCCTTGTCGTTTCCCGCGTTCTTCTTCCTTCTTCTTCCCATCATCCCATTGTTCCGTTCTTTTTTTTTCTATGTTGAGTTCACTTGTCCCTCGTTAACCTAAACTACTTCATAGATAGGAAATTCAGTACAGTCTTTAAACTAATGAGATAATTGATCAAACAAGAATACATTTATGTAAGAACACAAGTCCTGTCCAGAAAAGCTTCGGCTTTCTGTTCTTATTTTTTTCTCACGCTACTCACAACAGTAACCGCTCCCCGCATGTATATAATCACTCGGATCAACAATTTACAAAAACAATAATACAAGTTTCTCACTTATATTTTCTATGTACATACAACCAACCTTGTAAATATTTTGTAAATATTAAAGGGCCTTTAGAGCATGGTTTTTAACCAGGGGCTGCATAGAACAGCCTATTTTAGTTAGAGCAAACATACCTTTGTCTGGCGCCAGCAAAGATAGATACGGGTGCAGATTTATTTAGTCGACGTAATAGGTGCCAAAGAGAATGGTGCGTTATGTTTCCTCTTTGTATGCACTGTTGTTTTCTGTTCAAGTTCAGAAAGTAATCAGCGTAGATATCTTTTGTTCTTCCTAAAAAAACTCTTTTGCATTTACAAGGAAATATTTAGATATTTTTTTCTTTCAGCATCTCAAGAGTGAGAGTTTTACTCCCAGAGCAGCATTTTCATTTTTATTCTCACCGACAAGCTTCAAGAACTGGGCACTCATTTGTGGTGATTGTGCTCAAAAATTGGCTGCAAGCTTTAGTTACAAAAAGCATTTTAATTTGTTCATTTATATAGGTTGTTAAAATATTAAAAGCTTATATCTAACCCATTTTTCTGTTTCTTGTCTGTGTCGTGAAGACCTTTAGAGGAAGAATCCTCTGATATCATGTCGGCACCGAAGCGGCCGGCTCCCGAGTCATCCGCCTCGTCGAAGGACACAAACTCACTTGGAGTTTCTAAAAAAATGCCGTCACTTCCCCTCGAGGGACCTTCTGCTGTGTCCGAGACGCCTCTTGAATCCGCGAGCGATTTGTTCTCTGGAAGGGCAGAACGTCTCGAAGAGGAACCGCGGAGCAGAAAGAGGAAGGAGATGGAGGAGGAGGTGATAAAGATGGAGGAACTGGAGTCCATTATGTCCGAGGACATGGACTACCTGGGCGATGAATCCCCAAGTGGTCACGGCCAGAAAGAGGAAGTAACGGTGCGCCGCGGTTTGGCCAAACAGATGCAGAGTTCACACACTGTGGAGTCTTCAGCTAAGAAGCAGCGCGTCCACCAAGAGCAAACGGTAGGAGCAGGTCAGAGGCCTGGTTTGGGTCTGGATAAGGAACGTTCCCAACAGAACCTCGGGGAACAATCTGACCGGCATGTTGTCTCCAATAAGACAGACAACAACATTTCACCTAATCATGACTCTAGTAGACCCCCTAAAATGCCTGCTGCCACTGCAACTGAAGAGAAAAAGGTTTTCGAAGATGATGATGCATCTTTTATTGAGGTGAAGACAGTTTTCCTCTGAAGTGACTCAGTCTGCAAATACGGAAATATATTGGATTCAGTTTGCAGCTGCATATCCACTTGTGTTTCCTTCTCTGTTCTTGTAGGATGTAGAGCTACTTCAAGTAGATATTCCCCAGCCAGCAGAAGAGACCAGAGCTGCTGTCAAGCCTGTGCAGATCAAGGAAGAAGTGAAAGTAAGTTGAAATGAAATGAAGTTCTACAAAAAAGAAAAGAAAGAAAAAAAATAACTTCAAACAAAAACGAAACATCGGTATTCCTGATAATCTGTAAACTTGAGTCGTCTTCACTTACTAACAGCATCCACACTGAAGAGTGCTCAGCTTGATATGTTTGCTGACTGGAAAAATGATTGAATTTCGCAAATTTAGCCATTTACAGGCGCAAATTAGGGGTCACATAAGATAAGTTGTGCTAAAATACACAAATATGTTCCAACAGGTGAGCCACAGTGTGACATTTGACCATATTAAAAACTTTAACAATCATTTTGAGTTTATTTTTGCACAGACATTTACTAACTTAAATGTTTATCAGATCAGTTTTAAGTTATTTTTTGTCTATTTTCAGGAGTCAAAGGTCGACGAAGATCTTCCCAAAAAGTTGCTGATGGTGGAGTTTCGGTCTCTCACGGTTACTGCTCCTTCAAAACCCAAACCCAAACAGCCTCAGAACAACGGACACGCCAAGAACTTCAAATGTTTCCGCAAGGTCAGACAACAATCTAAATCATACGATCAAAGCTGAGTTTGTAAATTATTTCTCCCAAAGTCTCAACAATCAGTTTATTTTTGCTAAATAAAAGCAGATTGGCAGATTTGGAAGAAAATCAGATTATATTTATTCAGACTACTAACACAGCAGAGCTCAAAAGTATTGAAAAGTATATTTTAGCAATCCCATGTATGTTTTTCTGTCATTTTTAAGTGTTTGTTTAATCCGAGTACCACTTTGTATCGTGTGACAGAAACACCTTCCTGGCGCGGAGGGCTTCCCGCACATCATTGGAGGATCCGATCTGCTGGTTCACAACAGGGGCACGAACTCAGATCTGGATGAATGGCTGAAAGGCGCAGCTGAGGTACTGAAATCCCTCCTTATTACTATATATTATTATATTTCTGTCTTTTCCGTGACGGAGGGCCTTTGATTTGAAACTATGTCCTTCCAGGGGGAGCGTCAGAACAAGAGGGAAGAAGCGATAGGAGACGATCTGTTCAGGTGAGAAACTGGACCTTGGTTCTTGTTAGAAGATGTTGAGGTGTAGCTTCATCCTCTCATGGTTTCTAAGCATAACAGTGTAAGGTTTATAAGCAGCAGCCCTTTGAAGCCTCGTTTGACTGCAAAGAGCAATAAACTCCTTGAAGTACTAGAAATTTTTCAGACTAAAATGTAGCGGCTTTTACCAAAAAATCGAAAATAAATCCAAAACGTGTTGCTGTGTCAGCACAGAAATTGTTCACTAGTGACACGATTGGCCTTCCTCCATGATGATGTCATTCATCAGACATTAATCCAATAGAAAACCTGTGGGATGAAGACAGGAGCAAGGACTGATCAAAGTTTCTGCGTTCTCCATCCGTGTTAAATGTTCTTAGCAAAGACAAAGCACTAACAGCAGCACGAAATATTTGTACTCAAATTAAAGGTTGGATTTTCTTTTACAAATCTGAGATGTTTTGCTGCTGCAATAAAATCTCTAAAATATGTTTTCAGGCCTTTTGGACACTTTTACCCCGGGCGCCAAGAAGGGATGGGGGGGTTTCTGTATTGGTTCAATTAACTAATTCAAACATAAATGCTCTTAAAAATAGGTTTTTCTCTCCGTCATCATGATCATGTTTTTCAAACATTTAATTCATAATTAGAGGGTTGTTTGACCAGTGCAGCTTCAGCTCGAGCCAATCAGAAACCAGCAATCCTCTCGTCACTGCGGTTGCCAGGGCGACAGCGGTGATGTAACCTGCCTTGTTTTCTTTGACTAAGCAGAATAGAGACGGTCTGAGATTGATGTTTTTGCCTGCGTGTCAGTGCTGAGGTGTTTGATCACGGAGTCATGCTCGGCCAGTCATACATAACCTGGAAGCCGACTCTGCTGCTAAGAAAATAGTCCGGCCCCCTTTTTTTTTTTCTTCAGAGAGGGACTCCAAACAAGTTTCCAGAGGCTGCTTTATAGGAAGCTTGTTTGCTCTGAGCTGTTCAAACATCATCCGTGTTTTATGACGCTTCATTTGGGCTGTTTTTTATTGTTTCAGAATGCCTCTGAGCTCATTGAGCAGTGATACATGAGGAATGTAAAAAGCCCATTCTGACGTGGACAGATGTTTGAGATGCCCTCTTTTATGCCTGTTTTTTCTTTTTTTTTTTTTTTTTAGGTACAATCCCACCAAACTGACCAAGAGAAGATGAAATGCCTCCATCCTCGCACCTTCCAACGGGGGGAGTTTCAAACTCCAAGTTTGTGAAAGTTTGTCTAAGAAGGACACTTGTAAAAAGGTGTCCCATGTTGTAGATGTTTTCTGTTCTTCTTGCTTGTTTCAAAGCGTCTCTAACGATGTCACTGACAGCTAGCAATGTAACAAAGCAGGTTCGCGTTCAGAGGTTTTTGTCAACATTTTTATTTGTTAATAATAAAAAATAATCAATACAAAACATTAAAAATCCTTCATTTGAGAGATTCTACATCCTGACAGCAGCTTCTTGATAACTTTAAAGTCTGGTTCAGTTCCCGACTTCAGGAGAACCAGGGGCTTGAGAAACAACTCAAGTGTTACATTTTCCTTTTTCTTCTTCAAAGATCTCCAGTGAGCCAACCCTTCAGGCACTTTTCCATTTCTGAAACAGCTCAGATAAGAGGTTTTCTTGCCAACCAAACATTGATTGACTTTTCTGTACACTTGGCCTTTATTTTGAGAGAAGGTGCTTTGTTAAAGTTAAAAAATAGGCCAGCATTTGGTATGACGTGTACAGTAACGAAAGCTTTTCCTTTCTCAGACGGGCTACAGCATGGCCAAGAGAGTTGGAAAAATCGGCTTTCTTAGAAGCTAGAAAGAACTTACTTCATGTATTATTTAAGGTTTTGCAGCTTGAGTTTCTTGTCAGAATCCATGCACATCTGTGCTACCATATCAAGTTCACGTATTAACAGAAAATAATAATAATAATAAAAAAATCATGCAAAAAGCAGCATGTCTCGCCTGTATTCTTATATTTTTATATCTCTGCCGGCCCCTGTGCGGCTACATCCTCTTCCCTCCGCTCACTTTCCTCAGCAGCTGCTGCAGGCAGTGGCTCATGCCAGCATACATGCATTTAATATTTTATATTAAAATGCAGAAAAGAAAGCATTAGGTTATATAACTTAGCTGAAAATAATTAACACAACTAACATTGGCATTAGGCAACTGTTTTGGTTACAAAAAATTAAAAAAAAACCTTAAGTATTAATATGTTAGTGGAAGAAAATAAATAGATTACAAAAGTGGTTATTTAATACTGCTTTAGGAAACTGAAATGACAGAGTGAGAGGCAGACATTGACTCTAGGTTAGCTTTAAAAGGTCACAGAGGAGAGCAGAAGAGACGCACAGTGGAGTTTCTGCAGGTGAATCTCAATATTTCACCAGAAAGTTGCTATTTATTTTTCTAAATCAATTCGAAACAGTGAAACTCATTTATATCATAGATTCATTACTCAGAGTGATACATTTCAGGCATTTATTTCTGTTAATTTTGATAATTGTGGCCTATATCTGTTTAAAAACCGAGATAAGTGTTATCAGAAAATCTTAATATTGTATAGAACCAATAAAAATAATATTTTAATGTGGAAATGTAAACTCATTTTCATTTTTATGCACCCTATACTTTTTGCATGAATTACTGCATCAGTGCAGCGTAGCATGGAGGGAATTGGGCTGTTTGCTCTGTTGAGGTGTTTTGTGGTATACCTGTGTTAATAACATATTTTTTACACAAGTTTTCTGAGGAACTGAATGTTGTGATTTTATAAACTTTTAGCCATAACTACCACAGGTAAAAACTTTCAGTGTATCACTCTTAGGCAAATTTTACTTTTTAAACTTTGTAAATTGAGCTACTGAAATAAATGCTTTGTTTCTGTTTTGAGATTACTAGAAATACTAGATACTAGAAAAAAATTATAGTATATATAAACAAAAGTTATGAGGAGAATGAGTAACAAAAATTTCTTGTTGGATTTAAGACAAAAATAAGTTGCGTTTTTTCACATTCTGCTATTATTTACTGCAATGATGGTCCAATACTAATAAATGATGGACTTTAGCTGTTATAATAAAGTAATTTGTATTAAAAATTATAAAACTAGAGGCTGAGGTCTAAACTGCTTAAATTGAAGAGAACTTTGATCCTGGATGGTTTAAATGCGCATGTGATAGTGTTTTTTTTTTTTTTGTGGTTTTTTTTTAAAGTGGGATTTTCTCAATGTGGTTTTAGGTTAGCATTAAAAAAGTTTTTTTTTTTGTAATTGTAACATCTAGACTGGTTGATCAAGACATTTTATCTCTTAGGCTAAAGTTGAAGAGTCAAGCTTATGTTTAATGTTTCAATCTGTATGTAGGGATTCTTGTTCAACGAAGATTAAAACCTTACAGCCAATAAACACCAGTGTAACCTTTTAATGTCTTTGTTTTTTTTTTTCAGATTTGCACTTGGAAGGTAAAAGGAAATCTTATGGTGGGTTTGTGAGTGATATCATAAACCCACCAGCCTACCAAAACACATTTATACCAACTAAACTTTTTACATTTTGCCACATTACAACCACAGACTTGAGTGTATTTCATTTGGATTTTATGTGACAGACCAACACAAAGTAGTGCAGGACTGTCAAATAGAAGGAAAATGATGCATTGATTTTAAAGTGATTTTCAAAACGCCCTAAGGCTGTGTTAGTCTGTTGTGTTGCTTGGGCTTCACGATGATGTTTATTCACTAGTGTGCTCTAACAAACCTCAAAGGCCTTCAATGAAAATATAAATTTTCATTGAGATCACCAATCTGTGGTTTTCCATAGCTTGGTGATTTCTGAAGGCATTTTTATGAGTATCTGAATAAAGGGGTTTGACTTTAGGACGTTTTTGCAAACCTTGAATCAATTTCCCCTCCTTTACAACAATGTTGATCTATCATATAGAATCCAAGTAAAACACGTTAAAGTTTGAAGTTGTGTAACAAAATGTGATGTGATGAAGTTCAAGGGTTGTGAATAGTTTTGCATGTCTCTGTATTTGCATAGAACGCATTGAAAGTTGTAATATCAGCAAATAACCTACAACTGAGGCCAAAATGAGAATGTACTGAAATAAAAGAGAACAGTTTCATTAATCAGAGGCATCAAGACCCTTATTTTGACATTAATCTTTAGGATCAAAGGTTATTTATCTATTGTTTATGTCATAGAGAAGAGACAGCTCATGATTGTGACATGATATGTTTTGGAAATGAGAACATATGTTAGTGTAGCAGCATCCATGTATTATATGTCTGTAGGTACTGACAGTCAGGATACATTTCATCTCAAGTCCTTTCTTAGAATGTTAATGTTAATGTTAGCAGACTGCCTGAAGACACGCCGTGACTGGAAAAATAACCCTGATTAAAACTAGGTCCCATACTGTTATGAGATGACAGATGAGCTATAAACCATTGGCACATAGTATCCTGAACCTATGGAGACTTCTTATGAAGTCAGACAAGACTTAAAAGCTGTCGTATTTTGTTTCGTTAGAAACTTGTGTACATCCAACGTCTTTTTGGCTTTATGAACATATAAGCTTAGATGGCAAAACGCTGTATTAATGATAAAAAAAGATAGAAAAACTTCTGTTTTACTAATTTTTTTCCTCCTTGAAACCTGTGCGCTAAGAGCAGATTTATGTTTTCCTGATCATTTTTAAATGAAGTTGTTCCCTCCATTGCTGATGAGCTTTCCTCTCTTCTTGAGTCTTTTCAGCAGACAGGAGGTGATGCCTAAAGCACCACCCTTCAGAAATCGAACAAAGTTGTCTCCCACCAGCGGACCCATGGCAAACAGCCCCGGCTCCTTGGTGCACTCAAACGTGTAAGGGTTGATGTCGATGGGATTCTGCTTGCAGGAGATTGGCCTTGTCGGATCTTGTCCCAGGTACTGGCCCTGACCTTTAAGGAAGAACAGGTTTGGGTTTGTCCCAATCAACACCAAGGCCATTGAGATCTTGAAGGCCTTTAGGGAGTTATCCCCTTGTAGCAGACACTTCATGTCAGACTGGAACGACACCACACAGTGTTCGGGGAAACTGGTGTAATCGGGGAAGAGACTGATGCTAGAACCTCCAGCAATGCTCCCTGCAGAAAGCTGAGGTTTAGGGCACATCTTGGCACATACTGAAGAGGCAATGCTAACTGCCTGGGGTCTGTTAGAGGAGGACAAGGACGCCACATTGGTACAGGTCTGGGAAGACATCATGTTGTACACTTTGTGGTATTCTGGGTACAGGGTCTTGGGAAGCTGCTTAAAGATGAGGTCTGGATTGTCTACATTCTTCCGGAAAACATGCAGCACTCTGATGTTGCTGTTGAGCGCACATAGAACTGCATCAGCGGCACTTAGACCAGCACCTACAACTAGAACTGGATCAGAGTTCACATCCAGTTTTCCCTGGCTTACAGCCAAGCCCAGGTCTGAGATGCTGTGGAACACAAAAGGTAGATCTTCACCCTCTACACCTAATCTGACTGGAGAATCGGATGCGCCAGTGGCCAGGACGACATTCTCAGCAAACAGGGAGAAGGGGACGTGAGTGTCGCTCTGTACCTGTCGGTAACCCCTGATCTCCCAGAGCGTGCCTCCTCCTCCATTGTTTTCACACTCCTTGCCATTCTCTTCAAAGTGCCCATTCCCACCATCAACCACCCTTTGATCTTCTTGCCCATTTTCCAGACCTTCCTGCTCATGCCCTCGGCAAAGTTTCTGAACAGAGGTCACATAAGTGTTGTCAACAAAATTCTTCTGCAGACCCTTTAGCTTCACATAGTCTTTGTAATAGGATGAGATCTCCTCTGGGGTGGCTCTGTCACTGGTTACATCTCTAAAGAAGAAAATGTGGACAGTGAGAACATGAGTGCCCAGTGAAACTAAAGCTTGGCCCATCAATGCTGTGTGAGGCTCTTTTTTACCTTCGTTTCCCATTGGTCATGTCTCTGTAGTTGACTCCAGGAAGCTCCATCCAGATGCCAAGACTAACAGTCAACATGGAGCCTTCCATTGCCTGAGGAGAGGCAACCAACCGTGTGGTCAAAGCAAAATACTCTGTTGACACAAAACCCAGATACGTTAGAAGGCTTTTGTAGAATAAACTTACATGCCAGGCACCCCCAGGTGTTCCCTTTCCCAAAACAAGATGTGGAATTTGTTGATGCTTGTCTCTCCTCCACTTGAGGACTGGTGGGAACTCATAGCCAAAGTCAGCATTGGGGTGAAGGAGTGTATCAAATAGCACAGCCACAGGATTCCTTGATCGTCCCTCGAGACCTTCGCTCAAGTATTTCATATCCTGGAAAAAGAACAAAGTATTTTGACACATCTGAGTTTCATGTATGAAACACCTTGTGTGTGAACATGAGTTGTTGTTTTTTTTCTACCTGTTCTGTGATAGGGAGGTGCGTGGCCTCCTGCAGCTTCCTGTACAGAATCGGGTTTGGGTGAACCGTTGCGGTGTCCAGGTAGGGCTTGTATCCACTTAACAAGTAGGACAGACAAATACCTGATGGGCCATTACCTGCAAACAAATAGTTGGAAAATGTGAGTACGCTGATACAATTAAGACCAAAAGAGGAAGAACAAGGTTGACCTGATTAAGGTAAGCAATAATTTACCTATGATGACCACGGGGAGGGTAGGTGGGTGCTCTTGAGACAGCGTGTTCTCTTCCAGAAGAGGCATGGCTGCAGCCTGGGCCAGAGCCGGCACTGAGAGAAAACAGAACAAAGATATGAAAAAGGTTCCAGATATTTCTGGACAGATCCATCAAACATTCAACGATAAAGGCACAGTCTCATCCGTGCTTTGTCTCTCAACTGGGTCTGATTATTCCAACAGGTTTGAGCTGGCTTGCTGCTTTTGTCTAACAATGTTGTTGTTATCTTAGATCCTGTCCCCATCCACCATCACCAGCTGACTCACAGACATACACACCGAGGGAGAGAAAAAAAAACCTTTATTCATCCGTGGCATTATGCTTCCACACACATCAGTGACCCACCCCGTCTGTCTGGGACTTTAGACACGTGGAAACACCCCGCCAAAACACAACGTGCCCCCTGATTTTCTCCCTGGTGTTCACTGACGTCCACACACACCCCCTGTCTCTTCAGTCATGGCCCGTGGCGAGGCTAGCCTCTATTAACCCCGCTACTGCACCCCAAACAAAAGGGAGTTCTCGTGGGATTAATGTGGGCCTGGGTCTGTTGTGAGCATGCGCGATATGAGTTTGTGTGTTACGAGACAGTGCCATTGTGTGCCCGACGGGCAGCAAATCCCCCCTGATCACTTGTCCGACTGGGCCCTAATCCCACTCGGGCTGTTTATGTCTTTGCTGGGTGAGAATGTGGGCCTGGCATGCTGACAGACTGAACCACTGAAAGATAATCCCGCCAAAAATGTACCCACCACCGCAAACAAACACTGCCCTCCTGCTCCACTTTCACACCAACCCAAACATCACCTGTAATGTCCTACAACCTGAAAACCCAGGTCTACATGCGGCCAACAGTTCACCTCTCTCTACCTCCTTCCTCTTGTCTGACCTGTACACCAACCAGCTGCTTGCGACCATTTATAACGGTTATGAGAGATTTCTGGTTTTTGGTAGTGGGATTGTTTATTATCTGGGACATTTCAAATCAACAGCAGGGCTGTAAAGGTTTTTACCTTTTTTTTGGTCAGGTACATCTTTCATGAATAAATGCTCACATCAGGCAAACATAATCAAAGTAAACATAAAATACAGCTTTCAAAAGTTGATTTCAATTTTTAGGTTAACAAACAACCAATCAAGCTCTATGTGAAAAGATAATGAATTAACTACATCTACAACTAAACATGATTACTACCAGACCAGTAGAACCAAGAAGTCACTTAATAAAGAAGCCAAAACAATATTTCAAGCACTAAGATTCACTTGCCTCAGTTAAGGTTTACTGTTCATGATTCAATAATAAGGCTGGTCTTAATATTGGCAGACAACTTATTTTTTTCCAAAGATCTGTTTATTGTCTTTTACATTTCAAAATGGACACACAGACATGTAACTCAAAAATGTACAAAACACTAAAACCAAACCCAACAAAAACCCATGATCATCTTAAACATTCAAGGTGACAAACATAAGCTGATTGGCAGACAACATTTTAATAATTTCCAAAGACTTTAGGGAATTATGTGAATGAGACCAAGTGGAGCATTTTGTAAGGTATGGGTGCCATTACACAGAATTTCAAAGAAAATAAAAACACCAACAGAAAAACATGGTGGTGGAAGTGTGATGGTGTGGGGCTGCTTTACTGCTTTGGGACCTGGATGACTTTCTGTAACTGATTAAGCCATTATTTTTACTCTCCAGGATAAAATCCTAGAGGAGAAACTCTGGCCAGAATCTGGTCATAAACTCAAAAGTGAGTTTATTACTATAAACCCACTTATGCATCAGTGGAAAGTGCTAAAGTACACTATCAAGTTCTCCTCTAAATGGCTAAAAACACACAAGATGAAGGCTTTCAAACGGCCTTTTCAAAGTCTCAATTTGAATTAAGTTAAGATTCTGTGTCGTGAACTTAAAAGGGATGTTGAGAAATCCTCATGTCTGAACTGAAGTAAAGCACTTCTGCAAAGAAGAGTAGACCAGATTTCCTTCACTGCAACAGTTGTCAGTAACTCTTGATTGCAGCTGCTGCCAAGGGAGTCGTTCGGTTTGTGCACAATTACTTTTTAAACACCAGGATGGTTAGACTAGCATTTTTCCCTAAAGAAATAAAACCATTATTTGAAAATGGCTTTTTGTAATCACTCTAAAACATTTCCATGATAATCTGAAACATTTAGATATTTGTTAGAAATAAACCAAACCAGATGAAATGTGTTTTTTTTTTTTAAAAAAAAGGAACCAAGAAGCTGATCTGTTTATACTTGCAGTGCTGAAGATATCAGATGCATCTAGTGATCTCACTGGCAGCTGGAATGAAATCAGGTAGACAGGCAGACTTATGTAGATTTTTTGGACAGACTATCTGCCTTATCTTTCTCCGTCTGAATAGTAGCAGGTGTTGCATCAAATACCTCTGCCTGAAATAAACCGGAAATGATGCAACAGCTGATTTCCATGCATCATGTGCATGTGTTTCTAAATGTTGCATCACAAAAAGACACTATATAAATGTTAGCAGCAAGTCGGTCTATTGTCATTGAAACATATGGCCTGCATGCATTTTGCATAAAAACAATAATACATTTATTAGGCAAGAATGACTTAAAAGTGCGTGTGACAAAAACAAAAAATGAAAAAGGCCGATTCTTGCTTCAGAGTATGACATAATGAGATGAAAAATGCGTGAATTTCAGCCTATTTTGCTTTGTATGCTGTTGTTATCTGACTTTCACTTTGGAGTAGTTTCTCAGAAAACTAAGCTAGTGAAATTAAACGTCCTATGCTTTGAGTATAAACAACAACGTATAAGAGCAATTAGATCATGTGTTTTAGTCAAACCAACTATTTAGTTACGAAATTAAAACCTCTCTTATTTTTATAGATCAAATTTCTACTATTAGGCCCTTAAAATGCTTCATCTCAGCTTGCGGATGAGTAACAAAATCCGACCAAGTCCAAACCAGGAGCGGAGCGTTTGAATGTGGATGTTGCTGCATCACACCCGACCGGATGAAGTGAGTGATGCAGCAGATCGTCCACAGCATCCCCACTAAATCAGGCTCAAACCTCCTGCTGTTCCTCCAGACTCTGTGCAGCTTCAGGTCCAACAAGGAGCACATGCTGCAACCGCCACGTTCCCATCATCATTGCATAATTTAGGTCAAGCTCACATCCATCCGCCACTCTCTGCCCGGAACCAGGAGCTCTTACCGTGCTGAGATTTATCAGTCTGTCCCCACTCACAGTCGCGTCCAGTTATCACGACCCACGGCAGCCCTTTCCAACCGTATAAATAGACACAGACTGGTGGGAGGATCTATTGCTGTCTGGGGTCTCTTGAATGAGATAATGAGCCAAACCTCTCTCTCGTCATCATACATGCACGCGTAACACACGCTCACCTCGGTGCGGTTAAATCCGGACCAGACCCGGCGTGCGCAGGCCTGATCAGCCCGAAAGTTTGAGCTTAGATGTTAGATCTTCTCAGAGTCCTGACAGCGGAGTGTTAAAGAGGCAAACCGGGTGATGCGTCTGCTCCTCCACAGCCACATGCGCATCTCGGTGTGCGCGGCGTGAGCGTGAGCGCGTTCACGGAGCGAGATCAGAGCATCTCAGCATCTTCACAGCGCCACCGACACTGCTGCTCACCGCGCAGCCTTTGCTTACAAAACACTCTACAGTGTACAGTGTTGCGAAAGTAATCACTCCCCTTGAGCATTTTCGCGTTATGCTACGTTACAACCACCAACCACGATGTTGCATTGTGGTTTTCATACATCAACACAAAGACGCTCATAGCTGTGAATGGGATGTTTTTTTTTTTAATCAATCTACAAATATCTGTAAATCTGAAATGTGTTACTCTAATACTTCTGCACAGTGGAGCAACACTGTTGTCTTGCAGCAAAAGGTCATGGGTTTGCATGTTCTCACTGTGCATGCGTTGATTCTCTCCCACATTTCAAAAAGATGATTGTAATTAGTCTCTAAATCTTCCTTAAGTGTGAGTAAATGTTTGTACATCATATTTGTCTCGACATGTGTGTAGCCTGTCTTTTGCCTTTTGGAGGTAGCATCCAGCACCTTCTCTTCCCCAATTACCTCTCCAGTTACATAAATGGATGGACCCCCAAGATCTAGTGCAACAACTTCCTCTGGAATACAATAGATTAATATTTTTGTCTTCAAAATAAATTGCTACACAGTAGCAAAACACACAGGGATAAAACACATACTCAAAATAATCAACGCAACAAGAAGGTAAAAAAAATAAGGTTTCCTCTTTAAAACTGTTTTTATCGTCTTGCTCACATACGGTCTCTATGGTGTTTCAAATAGATTATTTTCACATGGGCAAGCTTGGTCTTACATTGAAGAGTTGTTGCCAAACCAGGTTGTGAGCCCACAGGATATAATATTTACAAAGTAAAAAGGTGAAAAAAGAAAAAAAAGTAGAGGTAAGAAGCAAGCTGTATGTTAACGTCAACCCCATAAAGCGCCAGTCGTCTGCTGCAGTTGTAAGCACAGAAAGTGGGCTTTCCAACACAGCACACTGTCCATCTGCATCCCTAGGTATTTATAGAGCGATGCTTTTTAAATAGCAGTGTCCTTTATCATGACAGGCTCGTGGTCTGAAACATTCCTCTGGTCAGAATCAGAATCAGAAAGCCTTTGTTGTCATTGTACAGAAGCCCAATGAGAATACATTTCACTACATCCCATCTGAAGAAGACAAAGATATTTTTTTGTATCTTTCTGGTGTTTAGCCGAAGATAACTAACTAAAACCTTAAAAGGAATCATGTCAAGCCCAGTGTGCTGCCATATTTTCTTCATGGCAGCGGTGACAGTGGCAGCATCATTCTGTGGGGATATTTCTCTTCATCAGGAATTGAGTAAAAGGTTTGAGTTATAGGAACAGTATGCTAAATAAAGGGAAATCCTGGAAAATAATTTTTGGCAGAATGTGAAATGGTTGAAACTGGGGCATAAGTTCATCTTCCACCAAGATGACTAAACATACAGCCAGAACGACAGATTTAGTGATATGTGATATAGAATGATCAAGTCAGTTAAGACTGTGATTAAGAATCTGTGGCAAAACTTGAAAATTGCAGTTTAGTTGCAGAAATCAGAACTTTTTTTTTCAAAGTTGTACATGTATTTGGCTTAATCACAAACAGAATGTATTTTAAATGTATATTAAATATTTTGATATTGTTCACCGGCCAATATGATCTAAGAATATTTACAATAATAATCACCTAAGAAATATTTAATGTTCTCTGTTTATAAGTCACAAGATGAACTCCTGGTATTTCAGAATAATTTTTTGATATTACAAGGTTAATCCTAAACCTATTGCACACATCTTTTACCTTCCACTTTTAAGCATTCTTTTTTTCTTTTTTTGTATGTTTGTTTGGTTGTTTTTAATTACTAATTTTGTACTATCAGACGCTATAGTGCTACTTGAACCAGCATATGCCCAAATTACCTTGTGATTTCATAAAATCGCCTTATAAAGTACAACGTGTGCCTACCGTATACTGACACAAACCAGAGAAGCATAATATTTAATCAGATTTTTTTTTCCCAATAAACCCCGCATCATTGTGCTGTGACTGTTTTATAACGGGCTAATTACGACTATGGCTCCAGAAATATTAAACATATCTCGTTTCAGAGCTGCGACCTCAGCCAGACAAACAATACATGCATGAAGGTTGGTAAAACTACGGCGCCAATGTTTCATTATCAAATGGCTCCTGTATATAACCTGAATAATTAAAAAATGTCTTGTCTTCTCTATAATAGAGACGCATGCATCCCCGGCAGCAAATGGAAAGCCAGTTATACCACAAAGTCCCGCCTCTTCATCTCTTCATCCAATCAGCAGGGAGTATTTATCACTTCCGGTTGTTTTCAATACACTAAAGACACATGTCTGCTAATAGCTAGCGGTGGTGATAAACGAGAAAAGCGGACATAAAAGTCTCTGAGAATGGTCCACATCAGTAGAATTTGTTTCCGCAAGGTAAATAAATACGTCAACCTGTTTATCTACACGACTTATCGGTGCGGTTTTAAACAATTTCACATTAGCGGTCAAGCTAGCAGTCAGTGCAAAAATGGTGTTATTGCAGCATTAAAGTAAAATATATATCACAGTAATGTTTGATCACATTTTACTAAATTGATTGTATTTGTTATGAAGGGGAAAAAAGTCACTCAAACGATAAAATCTTTTGTAATTTAGGATTATCCAGTTCTTGCGGTTAAATTGCAGTTTTTATTTTCTTGGACAGTATGTGGGCTACAAAATGTAAAAAAAAAAAAATGCAAAATGAAAGTATACAGCATCACAGCAGCCCATTATCATATATTATTGTGTAGTAATCACCTTTACAGTGCCTTTCTTTTTTCTGCATAAGTCACAGCTCTTGAACATTTTCACATTATTGACTTGGCTTGGATTTTATGTCATTTAACATTTTTCTATGTGCTGCTTTGTGTTGGTCTATTAGGTCATATCAAAGCAAAAATATATTGGAATTTATATAATTACAACTAAGTCATACAATAAGCTGAGGAAAAAGGAGAACCTGCCAGTTTTAGTTGTAAGATGAGATTAACATCAAGAACTAGAGCACACATCTTATATTTATTTTTTTTTCTTTTATTTTTTTACAGTTTAGATTATAAAATGTTCAGTAATATCTAGTAGTATTTTTTTAAGTGCTTTAGTTCAAGATCCAAAAGTGGATGTAAAATTATTTTAGGTAATGCAGGTGTAAACCATGTGTAAATGTGTTACACTACCTAAAAGCAGTGAGCTTACCATCAAATCTGACTTGTGTTTTTAATGCTTCCATACAGTATGGAAACTTTGTGGACAACCTCCGCCTGTACGTACGTGGAGGCACCGGCGGTATGGCTCTGCCTCGCCTTGGAGGACATGGAGGAAACGGAGGAAACGTTTGGGTGGTGGCGACAAACAACATGACTTTAAAGAGGATCAAGGACAAATACCCGTTAAAACGGTTCGTAGGGGGATCAGGAGCCAACAGCAGGTCGGTGTCTGCAAACACAACCTTGTTTTAAAATTCAATTCTTACTTACATATATGCGTTCCATCTATCAGACATCACTGAACGCTTTTGTTGGTGTTTGATTTTCTTATGTCAGTGTTCGAGCTCTGAAGGGAGAAAAAGGGAAGGATGAGGAAATCCTAGCACCCATTGGTATCACTGTCACTTCTGATGACGGCAGAATACTTGGTATGTGAGAAGTCCGTTTATGTCAATAATTTAATTTCCCGTAAAATGTTTTTTTGGCAAAACTTTTTTTTTCCATCAATTCTTTCACAAGGCGAACTGAATGCTGAGGGGGATCGGGTGCTGGTGGCTAAAGGAGGTTCTGGAGGGACACCCTGCTCTTCCTTCGAGCCCAAGAAAGGCCAGGTCAAACACATACGTCTGGACCTGAAGCTCATCGCTGACCTGGGCCTCGTAGGGTGAGAGTAGAAACCCACATTAGCAAGTACATATTACCTTACAGAAGGGTTTTTGAACTTTTTTGTTACATTGCAATGTATTCACAATAAAAACATCTGGTGTGATTATGCCTCAGGATAATGTTCTGTGCATGCTGCAGATGTATGGAGCAAAATTCATGACAATTCCTCTGTTATCCGTTTGTTTCTTCAAACATTGGGACAGCTTCCACTTTACAATTATGATCTAGTTCTTGTTTTTTCTATTGCTTAAGATCCCAGTGGAATAAATCATACAAAATACAAATTTGTTGTAGCTTGACTTAAAAATAAATTGAAACAAAACAGACTTTGATGCTGGATGTATGCTGACTATGTCTTGCTAAATTCTCGTCAGGTTCCCAAATGCAGGAAAGTCATCTCTCCTCACAGCCCTGTCAAACGCCACACCTCAGATTGCCAGCTACGCTTGTAAGAATAAAACAGCTTCAAGCTCAGAACATCTCACATATTTTTCTTTTATTTCTAAAGTCCTTTATTATTTGTCTTGCAGTCACAACTTTGAGGCCTGAGATCGGCAAGGTAGCATATCCAGATTACAAGCAAGTATGTGAATGCTTACCATCCCTTCTGCTTTGGCTGGTTTTATAACTCTGACCATCAGAAATACCTGATGTGTGTTTCAAAGTTTCCCTAATTATTTGTTTTTGTTTTGGCAGATCTCAATTGCGGATCTGCCGGGACTCATCGAGGGGGCTCACCTGAACCGAGGCATGGGCCACAAGTTCCTAAAGCACGTAGAGAGAACCAAGCAGCTGCTGTTTGTTGTATGTAGAAGCAGAAATAATGTTCCACATATGTAAACATGTCAGAATGTAAGTAGCTGAAGTCAGCCAGGGTTTGCTGTGAGATGCTCTGTGTTCTTGCAGGTGGATGTTGGTGGTTTCCAGCTGGCCAGTAAAACACCCCGTAGATCTGCCTTTGAAGCGGTGCAGCTTCTCACCAAGGTGAGTCTGATGCTGCAAAGCGTTTTATTTTTATTATAAAATCCTACTCTTACTGTTGCCAGGTCCAAAACGTTTTTCCCATCAGGGTTCATCCACTGTGTGGAGATTGTGAAATAGATCTTTTTTCCAGATCTGGATTAATATTTAGCAGTATTTGTTTCCCAACCTTATTCCCTATTCCATCCTCTAATAGCTGTATCCTTCACATACGTCCGTCCGTCCTGCTTTGGTTGGTTGAATTTATACTTTCAAAAACAGGTTTTCAAACCAGGTTGAGAACTGGAGATTTCAGTCTTTAAAATCTGAAACTTTTGTGTGAAATCTGTGTTGGAACCTTGACTGCAACTTTTTGTATGAACTACTAACATCTTAAACTTAATTTTACCTCCTTCTGTGTCTCCATCACCTCTCGCCGAAGGAGCTGGAGTTGTACAAGGAGGAGCTCGTGTCAAAACCTTCATTACTGGTGGTAAATAAAATGGACTTGCCTGAAGCTGATCAAATGCTGGAAGAACTCAAGGAACAACTTCAAAACCCAGAGGGTAAGTCAGTGTGTTAAAGTGTTGACCACTGTTAGATGTTAAATGTTAGCCGAAATACTCCAATACAGTTACCCATAATTCCCTCAACAGCTAAGTATGTTTGGTAAGACTTTATTTGAAGGGGGGTGAATAAGACTGACATGACACTTTCATAAACATGACATAACACCTGTCAAGAACATGAATAAGCCTTCATGAATATTTATGACTGTTGTCATAAAGCATCATTCGGTAAATTATGACACTTTTAATACAAAGTTGACATTATTCAAAATGTCTTTGTTATGACAACTTGACATTAACCAATAAATCATTACTGTTTAAACTTTACCTTTAATAACATAAAGTTACCTAATTTTTAAAGTGCAATCAGTAATACTTTTATAACAAATTTATATCAGTAATGATTTCTTGGTTAATGTCA
Organism: Poecilia mexicana; assembly: GCF_051168715.1. NCBI lineage: Eukaryota > Metazoa > Chordata > Actinopteri > Cyprinodontiformes > Poeciliidae > Poecilia > Poecilia mexicana. Next base: position 15,929,427 of record NW_028263385.1, read on the forward strand.
TTCATGTTCATGACAGGTGTTATGTCATGTTTATGAAAGTGTCATGTCAGTCTTATTCAACCCCCTTCAAATAAAGTGTTACCGTATGTTTTTGGTGGAGCAGGTTTCAGGATGTAGTGACATCTATTGGAAAAAAAACACACAGATTCTAACTCAGTGAAAGCTTACATGTCAGTATTTTAAATATGGAAGCCTCTGAAAAACAAACTGTCTTTTGTATGATTGTGGCTAGAATATTTGCAGATGTATTAGACTGTTTATATTATTTATTGTATTCAAAATTTTATATGAACCAGATTGTTAGACCTTTAAATTAGCCTTTTCTGCCATCCACAGAGTTCACTAATTTGCTGCCAGATGACATGATCCCAAAGAACTTCATAACATTCAGACATGTGGTTCCTATTTCCGCCCTCACCGGGTTTGGTGTCGACCATCTGAAGAGTTGCATTCGACTCTCACTGGATGAGTACGCCGCCATGGAAACGGGCGCCACGCACCAGAAAAAGCTGCAAGCACTGAGGCAACAATCTCACGAATGTTTTAGAAACGAGGACAAAGTCTCACTGTCAAGTGGCGTTGGCGGGACTCGGCGAGCGACGTCCTGAGATCTGTCAGCTGAAACAAAGCGAGGTGGAAAGATCTCTCTTTGGAGAAACGCAGGAACGAGAAAAACCGCTCAGCATCTTCGATGGAGGAAATGCTGCATAGATGTCTGACATATTGGCCTGCTCCTTTTGACTTTCTGCATAGAATAAGGAACATATTTTCGCAAAGATTAATATCATGTTCATTTTAAGTTTGGTCGAGTTTGATTCTAAAAAAAACTAAAACTGCGAATTGTGTTTGAATGAAAGTTTTATTTTATATTAAATATATTACAATACTTAATGATTAAGAGAAAAAAAATAAGTGGGCTGATTTTTGCATCAATAGTCTGTACAGCACACAAGTAAAAATAAAGATAATAAAAAAAAGAACAACTGCAGTGTTCCTGGAGTCGAGGGCCTACGAGTCTGGCTGAACTGGAGCCCACCGAAGTAGTCGGTCTGCTCAAGTACGCAAATACATTCAAAGTTTCCGGCCAGAAACGGAGTCCGCGGCTCATCTGGAGGGTGGACGCTGTGTCCTGTTTGGACTGGTCAGTCCGGCTGTTTGTGCAGGCTGAATCCAGACAGGTTTTGACGGAGGCGTCCCTGGCAGGCTGCGCTCCGAGGGTTGTGCAGTGCAAAGTCCAGAACAACCAGAACGAATGTCTTCATCGAACACAGTATTTTTGTGTTAAAACATTACTCTAGCAGCTCTAGGAGTGATGCTCGCCTCAGGAAAAATGAGAGGAGCAGAACTCTAGAGCAAAGAAAGGAAAAAATACAATAAAGCACTTCTGACCAGTCGAATGGTTGCTGTACATAATACCAGGGTTCCTACACAGTCTTGGAAAAGCTTGGAATACAAATGTTTTATTTTCCTTGTCTGGATAAGTCAGGAAAAATTAAACGGTAAAGTTTGAGTTCACAGCTATATTCGTCGTTTGATCTGTGAAAAAAATAAATAAAATTTTAACTTCCCAAAAAATAAGTTCATTTTTACAGTGTCTTAATTTTTGCCAAATCACAGCTCAAGTTTTGACTTTGAGTTGGTGACAGAGAAATGATGCATGAAAACATTCATTTAGACATCAAAAAGGCCATTTCCCAGTGCCGTTTTAGCCACTAAATCCTCTTCAGTCAGGATTTTAAACGTTTATTGAATTTATTTATTCAAATTATCTTTCTCTGAAATCAAACATTCTAAACATTTTTGAGGGACACAAAAAGTTAAAGCCGAAGAAATCTGTAAGGGGGTGCAAGCACTTTTTCATGGAAATGTAGGTGAATGTTTTGAACTCCGATTTCCAGAAAAGTTTTTAAAAAAACTCTAAAAATTTGAGTCTGAGAGATTATGAAATTTTGTAGGAACCCAGTAATGCTGACAAAATGGTGAACATTGAAAAGATACTTAAAACAAGACGTTTGAAGCAATATTAGTTCAATATCGTGGAGATGGCTTTACCTATACAGATCAAATGCATACATGAACTACAAATGTAAAAGAGGAACAGAAACACTCGTAAAATGACAAACTCAGAGCTTTAAGGCGACGGCTTCCACGCAAGGTAGAGCAACGAGTCGCAACTGTACAAAGAACTTGCTGCTAGGAAGCAAGCACCAAGACATCCACCTTAAATAGCTGCACAGGTGCGACAGAAACACGACTCGACTCTGTGAAGTTCCCCTGCTGAGCAGCGGAGGGACACAAACCGCGTTAAGACAAATGGAGCAGGGCTCGAGACTTTCAGTGACATGCTCGTTTTCCTCGTTACGGTCTCACAATTAGCCAACCAGAGATATAACTTAAGGTTCGATATAGAACGGCCATGCCATTGGTCTTCACAAGCTCAAACAGCAAGCACTGTACAGCATAGTTAATCATTTACAAAGGCTCGAACAACTCGAACCCTCACAGCTAAATCCAAAAGTGCACATTTAAAATAAAAAAGTGTACAGATCCGGTTCGAGTTCAGTCGGCCACATTCGTCTCTACGGCTCACATTCAATTGGGGTGAAGTGAGGGACTTTGCTGTGAGAAAAGAGGGGCAGCACACTGGTCTCAAACATTCCCACGAACAATCAAGGGAGCACATTTCCAAAAACAACATGATAAGTGATAAGTGGCACGTCTATAAACTACAGCAAACACATCCGAGTCCATTAAACTCAATGGGAAAGGGAACGGAAAACTATCTTATTTATGCTAAAATAACACTCGTCCGGAGAGGTCTGAGCTCCAAATGTGTCACAATCGTCTGCAAGTTTATAACAGAGATTATTAGAAAATAATTTGAAACATGATGTAAAAAGAGACACATTCTGCTGTTGATGGATGAAGCGAGGAAGATCCCCCGAAAAGACAAAAATAAAAAAAATAAAAAATAGAAACCCTGACAGGACAGTGCAGGGTCTTCATATTTATCTACAGACATCGGCCTCTGTCTACAGCTAAAACAATGAGCTGAGTATTCTCTATGCTTTTGTCTTTCAAAATAAAAGCACAAGCATACTCTGTGTGTACTTTACTGTACATATTTACACACACACACCACATAGCAAATTTCTGGGGAACGGGAATAACAGGAGGGCAGGATCGGTTCAAGAAGTGAAATATATCTGGTGTGACACATGGGTTAGTTTAATGCAGATGCATGCTTTCCCTTCAAATCACACTGCTGCTCTTCTTTATGCCGGGAAGACGCAGCTGATAATCAGGGCTTCTCTCATGCACACAATGCTGGACTTTCAATTCAAACAACATCCTGGCAAAAATCAGTCAGTGCAGACTCAGGAGAGATGCGACGGCTTCTTTCTGCCTCCTCCGCTTCCTTCAGAGAGGAGCTCCAATGCCTTATGGTGGGTGACGGTGTGTCTGAAGAGACCTTGACAAGAGCTGATTTGTGAAAGGTGTGGGGGGGGGACCAGGGGAGAAGAGGGGATCCCCTCCGATTTTTGAGGCTTCAGCAAAAACGAACAGCTCGGTCTGAGCTCCTGGAGGCTCTTTGCTCTGCGTCTTCTTGCAGAGTCCGCCCCAAACATATTTGTTCACCCTAACAGCCGTCTGTCTACATCCTTTCTATTCCGGTCACTCTGTCTGTCTCTTTCGCTTTAGAGTCAATTTTATATGTTTTTTCTTTTTTTTTTGGTTTTCTGTGTAGAAAAGGAGACTTGTGTACTTTCTTAGGAGCTTTCGTCAGAGTCAGAGTTATATTGATGTTTCCCAAAGCTGGAAGAGAAGAAGGGAGTGAGGCAAAGAGGCAAGAAAGAGACCACCATCTGCATTAATAATAAAAACAACAACAATAGCACCTTTTCAAATATAAGTTGCAAATTATCTTCTTCTTACCGCCTCAAGTAAAATATATTTTTCTACAAAGCATACAGATGACTAAACTGATATATTTGTCAAAAGAAAATGACTAAAATAAATTAAAATGTGCTATTAATTCTGGTGGGTATCATTAATTAACACATTAGAAAATCCTTAAACTCGTCTCACTATAACATTTCCGGGTTCAAATGAATCCCCAGTTTCAGAAATACTTAATAGGGAAATATCACACTGCATTACATTCTACAATTGTTTTCATCAGTGCAGACTGAGCATCTGTATAGTTTAGAATGAGATCAAGTAACATTCCTTACTTATGGCATTTGTGTAGCACATAAGTAAACTCTGTGTATGTGGACCCTGTGTGATGTGCACACACATGGAGAAACTCTGCAGTGTGTTGTCACAGTCCGGTTCCCTATTCATTGCTGTCACAACTCTTCAAAACGTAACAGTCCGGTTTTGAATTGTGCTCACCCTGGCGCTCTGCCTGTTGGCTTTCCTCTGGTCATCCGGCAGTGGAGGCATGGGATATGGGTATCTTCTGCTGGATGCAATGGATCCTGTAGAAGAAGTCGGGGACTTGGCAGGGGAAAGTGTCCTGAGGAGAAAGCGAAGGTGGCACCGTTAGACGTTTCGCTTTCTCCTTCTACAGCCGGTACACCAACATGTTGACCAAAGACACAGATGGCTAAATGAGGTTAGGCATAAAGTGTTGAGCTAATGTTAGATCTGTGACTTTGGGCAACATCTTTCTTTAGCTGCTCCAGTAACTCAGTTTCACCTTCACTAAGGCCGAAGTTGCTCTTAAAAGTTGAAGCTACCACTCATCTGAAGCATAAAGAAAACCAATCAGGGCTCAGCTTTTCAGAGCAAACTCTGTGCACTGTTGTTCCCAGCTGCCGTCTTCTGCGATTTGTTTGCTTTAAAATTCAAAATGTGTAAAAACACAGCAGAATAAGGAAATATTCATTTATCTGTGTTGAAAATGGACGGAAGCTTCTCCTGTTTAGTCGATAGATTGGATCAGTCAGAGGAAAAGCAGACCAGGCCACAGCTGGGAATCAGAAACATACAGTGGTGCTTAAAGGTTTCTAAATACATATTTCATTATTTCTGAATAAATATGACCAAAATCATCACAGTTTAAAGTTTTCTACCATATAGAATCAAACCAATAAAATCCAGTCATGGGGTAACAATCGAATGCTGATCTTTAAGCTGCTTGTTTCTCATGTTGAAATATATTTTTTTCATTTCTAAAAAACCATTTTAAGAAATTAACCACATTTTTCTTCACAATACTGTAATGTTTAGGTTATAATGTACACTGGTTTTATATGTTGAATATTTGTTGGGATGAAACTTTTAAAATGTATTTTAAGCTACTGCATCCTTTGTTTTGTTCTTTTCTCTGATATTATGATAATTTTATAGATTTGCATTGTAGCAAAGAAAGTCTGGGGCCTTTCTGGCTGGAGTTTGCATGTTTTCCCTATGCATGTGTTGGTTCTCTCTGGGTACTCCAGTCTTCCTCCCACAGTTAATTATTATGCAGGACTGATTAACACTTATAAAAGGGCACATCAGTATAAGGATTGTTTTTGCAACTCACTAATGTTTACTACTAGATACTACACCTCATTACATAATTTGGCTACTTTTTACAATCTCTGAATCCAGTGATGGTTCAGGTCATCCATATGCAGAAATGCAGAAAATACCAAAAGGATTTGTGAGATTTAAAGCACCACTGCAGTAAGAACAAAGGAAGAGAGGGAGGTCGTCCCATGTGCAGCAGCTTGTACACATGAACCACCTGCAGTGCGACGGTCGAAATGTTCCAGCCTGACAAAACCCCCCCAAAAAAACAGAGAGAGTGGAGCCAGAAGCATTCTCCTTAATATAAAAATACATTCATGTATGCAGACCAAGTAATTACAAAGCTGGGGAAAACTATTTGCCTTGTACAGATTTTAACAACACAGTAAGTAAACAAAGGAGGTATTATATTAGTCTAATTCAGTTGAATTGAATTCAGGTTATTTATGTAGCATCAATTCACAACAAATGTCGTTTCAAGGCACTTTACTAAAAGCTTTGCAGCTGAATGGTAAGTTTGCCTTCTGGCTCCATGTCCCTCTGTTCTTTTGTTGGGATCTTTTCTCTAGTTGAAGTAAAACAGGGAGGACGAGCAATGAGCTTCTGGAAACGGTGAAAGTCTATAGATTCCAGTGCTTGTGGTTGTCGTCTGGTGAAAAACTTGCAACCGTCTATAGACTTCAGACACAATCAGAGTTGGCTTTGTCACAACAGGACAGGGAGGATGTCAGAGCTGAAAGTGTTAGCCTCAGCTCTGACATCGACCTGGTGCATGAGAAGTCAGTGGGAGCGGGGCGGGGCGGGGCAAATCCACCAACACTTACTGGAAAGGAACAACACTGAACATGCAGAGGTAACAAGAGACTGGGGTTGGGGGGGGAGAAAGGGAGCAAAGAAGGGAATACGGAAAATTAGGAGGAAAATAACTTTAATGATTCTTTTATATGTTTAATACTCATTTGTGTAAGGAAGTGAAGCAAAAAAAATTGTCTGCAAATAAAAAAGGGGGCTGATAAACAGGGAAATAATCTATATTGATTCTTTTAAATTGTTTTTCCCTTCTGAGAACTCCACACATCAACATGCCTGTTTCTTTAAGAACTGCAGGGAGGGGGGGGGGACCAAATTGGCACAAACTCTTCCTAAATCCAAACCAGAAAACAAATCAAAAGTGAGGGATCTTTAGACAAGCGTGTGAGGTAGGGGACGTGATCTGAGTTAATACCTAAGGAAAGGTCCTTGAGTGTTTTTATTCACATCTTCTACCCATTTAGTTACATCATAAAACTCTGATTTGTTGCGAGGGGTTAAATACCTGTGGGGGAGGGAGGGGAAGGGGAGGCGGGGAAGGGCGGGGATCATGGAACCAACACAAGGAGGGAGAGAAGAGAGAGATAAGGAAAGAGGGAGTTGAATAAACTACAAGTAAGCAAATGAGGGAGGACAGAGGAAACATCTTCGGAGAGCAGAGCAAAGATAGAGTTTGAGCTGAAGATGGTGGACAGACCTGAGTGTGGTTTCAGATGAACACAACACCATGAACAAACAAACAGTGTTGTGTGTCACAGGCTCGGCTGCGTTTTGGTCGCATCATTCCAAGCAGCCAGCGTCTCAGCAGCCACTTTGTCGGCAACATGCTCAAGACAGCTAGTGCACTACAGACTGCTTCGTGTGCAAAAGAGATCTTAATCGAGTGGGGGGGAGGGAAAAACAAACAAGCAAACACGGCAGACAAAGAGGCGGTCGATGCACGCTGAATATCGTACACTCACAGTCAACGAACAAGATATTTGATTAATTCACAGGCTCAGAGCAAAGATTTTAGGATTAAAAGATGAAGTAAAAAAAAAAAAAAGCCAGATAAAGCATTCACTCTGATGAGAAGAGCAATGTGAGCTTAGGGGTTAGCTCTAAAACAAATGTTTTCTACAAACAGCCTTTAATGCAAGAGTAAAGACAGAAATGATGGTCTTTGTTTCTACTGTCAACAAATCTGACACATATGGGTTGCCAGAACCTGACATCAAATAAAACCGTCGCTTTTTCAAATACTGATAAACTTTTTCTCTAAACAGCATCACTTTAGCTAATTTTCAGTCTTACATTTTTAAATCTTGTTGCTTCAAGTCTGCAGTTAAGAATATAGCTAATTCTGACAAACGGACGTTACTTATTTACAGTTTTTTCTTTTTATTTGTCTTCAATAAATGATGAGATTGTGTGCAACAATGAACTTGTGGTATTTCCTTCTCCCAGGAAAAAAGTAGTAATATTAAAGTCTTTAGCTTAAATTCACTTAAGCTAAACATTTATATTGGCATATAGTGATGTATCCATTGTCGAAGAGCAGAAGCTTAATTAGAGACTTAAAAAACTGGCACCAAAGGTAACAAGGGATTTAAAAGTGCTATTATTCTGGCAGCATTGAGGTAGAAGTAATTTCTGCTCCCGATCTGACCAGCATTTTTATTCTGATACACATGTGTTTATGCTACCATTCCTATTTCCCTGAGAAATCCGGATACTGAGCAGTGCAATGATTCTGTAAAACACAGTAACGGTGAAAGAAAGTAGCTGAAAGTCTCACTTTTTCCACACAGTCTATGTTTTAGGGTTCAACTGCTATGTTGCCGTCAAAACGTTTTTCTGAGGTTAAACTCCACAAGCTCGTCCACGGGTAAATTTCCTACAACAACATGTAGTGGCTGGACAGGAAGTCACAAAACTGATATGTAATCTTATTAGTCTCGACTGTAGCTAATTATTGTGGGGAAACATGCAGCAGAAAAGTGTGGAGAAAGAGATTATCGATTTAATTTAATAACACGGTTTTCAGACATATTTCACCCTTTTGCAACGTATTAAAATAATACGTCATTCATATATGCTAATGCAGTTTACATTTTAGACAAGGCCTGGCTTCAAATGCACTTTTGTTGTCATAAAAGTGTGTGTTTAAGTTGCTTATCTGCGTCAAAAACAAATCCGTACTCTCATGGATTTATGACTTTCAGCTCTAAAATATCACATTTATTCTTTAGCATTGAATCGAACACCAACTTTAAAGTATTTTGTAAGCAAAACCATTACTTCTAAACAACTTGAGTTTTTTTGTTTTTTGTTGGAATTGTTGAGATTAAATGTTGGAATATTAATTGTTACTTGTTTCCCCCTATAAAGAATAATTTTCAGATTGCTGAGCAGATGCCGACACCGAGGTGAACTCACTCTGTGGAGTTGGAGCGAGGCCTGAACTTCTTCCCTTTCAGCTTCTTCCGATTACCACTGAGGTTTCCTGGAAAGAAAATCAACGTAAGAGACCTGAGGAAAAGTATTTGATATTGAACAAATTTAGCTCCTGAAAATGTTTCATTTCACAATGAAGAACATTAACTGCACACTAAATCTTATTAATCAGAGCATGAAGTGATCGGATGAGTCGTATTTAATCATATTTAAATTTCCGTGTTCAGAAAGCGTATCGGTGCGTCACCTTGCCACGAATTGCTCCGCGGTCTCCCGTTTTCGCAGATGTCGGTGATGTGTTTGGCATCTGGAATCCTCTCGCTCCACGAGTGGGACAGGCCGTTAGATCTGTCCACATGAACACAAATAAAACCGCTTAACAGTGTTCCTTTAACATTGTACGAGTCCAGAGCAACTTTTGGAGACGAGAGGAAATGTAGACAACGGTTAGTGTGATATGTAAACGTGAGCAGTAGAAGTGAGCATACAGCACCATGAGTGACTCAGTTCGTCAATGTCAAGATGTTTCCCCATTTTGACATGTTTTTTAGCTTTAAAAATGCTCATACCATGAAAGCCATGGTACTCCCAAAAGCATAATATGGACACATATTATGAGTGAGATCTCCATCAGCAATTTCAAAAAACATCGGAAACAAAGCAAATGAATGAGGGATGATGAAATGGCAAACCTGAAGCCAAACACTGAGAAGTTCTGAGAAATGGATGGGAAGGATGGAGTGAAGGACAGCGTGCAAATCTGCAGGTGGGACAGGCAGGCTGACCTCTTCTTGGAGCTGCATCCGGAGTTGGTGCTGACGCCCGGAGGCATGTCGCTGTAAAATGAATCTGCATCCCCGGGTTTGGTGACATAGTCACCGGGGGGGATTTGTCTGGAAACACCAAGGGAATATCTTTAGATGCCATATAAATGGACCCCATAAAATTGCCACCAGATGTGCCACCTGAGTGGCGACTTATTGAATTAAAAAAGCTTATTCCAGAGGTTTGAAAGTTGTCTGAAACACAAGTTTATGCAAAGCTTCTGTTTTTGTTATATTTAACAATTTTGGAAATATGGATTTCATCAACTGAACTAAAAAAAAAAAAAAAAAAACTTTTTCATCACACAACCTCTACCTTATTAAATAGAAAACACCAATAACAATTAATAATCTCAGGTCAGGGATGTGTGTAAATGTGTCAAAACATGATTTCAGTAACAAGAACTAAAGTGTCATTGCACCAAAAATTGTTTTAGAAACTTTGACAGATATTTGCTCATTTGTAAAAAAAAAAAAAAAAAAATAAGTAAATAAAAAGATTGCGTTGGTAACTTCTGGGACGTTTTACTATGTAAAAAGGGTTAAATGTGTCCGTCTGTTAGCTTCAGTCTGGGTCCACTGCTCGTTAAAGTTCACTTGATTCATTATTGACCATATTAACCCTACGTCCTTTAGAGATTAGCTTATCCCTGTGTGTGTGTTTGTGCCTGAATTAGGTTATAGATTAGCATGGTGCAGAGTTTGAGAGAAAACATATTTCAGCTGGGAAAACCGACAAAACAACATGATGAGGCTATCAAGTCGGATCCTAGTAAATTTTTAAATTATTCTCAAACATCAGAGCATCACTCTCGCTTGGATTCCCCTCAGCTTTGTTGGTCCAGCTCTGCAGCTGAAGATCTGCATCTCGGTCTTTCCTGTTTGTCTACCTCAGAGGCTAAACATTTTGACTAGAGTCTTTTGCTCCCAACTAGAATTTAAAGGTTTCCTCTGTTTACTGAACACGTTCACACCTACCACAGCATTGTTGTGCATTTTGTGACACAAGATTGAAAGAAAAACAAGAATGAAAAGCAGCAAACCGGCAGAATCTCCTGTGAACCTCAGATTCAGCGTATCGCCTCTTTTTGTAGCTCCTGTAAAGAGAACAGATTCCTGATTTCAGCTCATCTTTAGCCAATCATCATCACTCCTTATGCCTGTGCGGACACTCACTTGTAGCACCAGGCTGTGACTGCCAGTATGAGAGCGAGGAAGAGGATGGAGCCAGTGATGGCCCCGATGATGATGTTGGTGCTGGTGATACCTGAGGAAGACGGAGGAGGAGGAGATGACAATGGTGGAGCCAAATGTGTGTTAATTGATTGGGTTAGGCTTGTGGTCTTGTGAGCAATCTGATCATTTGGGGGAAACAAAAACCACAAAACACAGCAGAGGGAAACAATCAAACACAAGAGAACCAGCGGAAAGGGTTGGAAAGGAAGAGAAGGGAGAATAAACTGAAAAGATCTTCACCGTCTGCAGGGTTTAGCTTCCCACTCATATGAAAGAACACCTAAAATTATTATAAAATGAGTTTTAAATCAGAGACCTGGGATGAGCGAGGAAAACAACCAGAAAATGGAAACAAAAACAGAACAAACAGCGAAAAAGAAACTGAAACTCTGACCTCGAGGCAATCCATCAGAGATCAGTCTGTCAACAAAGATGAGCATAAAAATAATGACAAAAAAAAAAAGAGCGACATGCACAAGATGCAGATTGAATTAATAACAGTGAAAGGACAGTAATAATGCAGATACTGAATGGTAACAAGTGTGAATTGCGGATGAAACAGAAAACAGGAAAGAGAAAGATGATTTAATGCTGGTGGTGCAGCGTGTGAACATGTACCTGAAACAGGAGCGGTCGGTCCCACCACAAGGTTACTGAACGGAGATCTGGAGTAGCAGTCGTCTCCTGTCCAGCCCAGCTCGCACACACACCTCAGCTCATTACTGCACACCTGTAGAGAGGACGTTCGTTAAACACCAGCAGGTTTGTGGACTTGATGAATATGCAGTACGCTGGAGAAGTGTCGCGTACTCCGTGTCCGGAGCAGATGGTCTTGTCGGTGGTGCCGGGACAGGTGCTGAAGTTGAACTGTTCAATCGGCAGACACTTGTGATCCAAGCAGATGCTGTCCGTTCCGCAGGCCGTCCCGTCCTCGACGTACCCCAGGTCCGTGTCTCCGTCAATCAGCACATGCGCACCGCTGAATGGGGAACATCACAGAGAGAAGCGGTGCCGTTTATGCGAGTTGTATCTGTGTGTGTCACTTCTGGATTATATGGGAAATAAATCTGCATTAAACAGTTAAAGGATGTAACAATACACTAAAAAAAAGTGTTGCTTCGTAGAAGAACACATCACCAGGCTTAATCTGTTAGGTTTATCCGTTTCATACCTGCAGTCCAGGGGGGCACCGTGCTGGGCGACTGAGAAAGAGGTGAGTCCTCCCTGCAGGTCGCCCAGCCGCGGGGCGGGGGAGATGTTTGAGCACAGCAGGTAGCCGCAGTGAACATCCCTAAAACACAGAAGTACAGAAACACAGATTGAACAGAGAGAAGCAAAAGTACAAGTGACCAAAAGGACACGCTTACTGTTTGTTACACTGGATCCAGGTGTCCTTTTCCTTCCCACAGTTTCCTTTTTCTGTCCCCTCAATGTTGAGCTTTTCATAGCAGAACTTGTCAGCTGCTGTCGCCTCTGATGGAGACATAAGACATGAATTGCCCGTGTCAGGTTTCTTCTGTGCAGAAAAGTACTAATACCACTTAAACTTTGTTCTCACCCAAATTTTACACACATAAAATGTATTGCATTTTATCAATTTTTTACATATTATAGCCACATTGTGCACTTACTTTCTCCCCAAATGTACTTGCACTGTCTGTCTTTTGTTTTGCACCTTCCATTGAAGCAGCGACCCTGCAGAAAGAGAGAACCTTAATGTAAGAGTCAAGAAAAGCACAAATGTAATAAAATATTATAACTTAATATAATGTCTTACTTGATCTTTTTCACATGTGTATCCGTCCATCTTGTGCACATTTGGTGGACACTGAAACAAACAATAAAATAAAATAAAATACAGTGACGAGTAATGGACTATTGAACAGATTTATTACTGCTACTCCAAATAAAAAGTCAGAGGAAGACTCATGCTCACCTGGCTGGAGTTGCCTGTGCATTTTTCTGGTATGTCGCAGTCGTTCACCGCGTCTCGACACAAAACTCCCACGACCTCCATCTGCAGCAGCAAATCAAGCAGATTAAACAGATTGTCGTCTTGCATTTGGGTGTTTGGGCAGCAAAGACGGTGAACCCTCTATGCACGAGGGTCTCCAAACATTTAATCTCTCTACTTAGTTAAACAAACATGAAAATATCTCCAATAAATGAAGCTGTAACATTAAAGTAGCATTATTACAGAAATAGCAACAGATTTGTTAGTAGCTGCTAAATTAGAGGAAAGAAAAGGTTTGGTTTGTTCATCGCAGTCAGTTCAGTGCCACTTCGACGGACAGGTAGACATCATGAAGACGAGCGCGTCTTGTTTGGTACCTGGCAGTTTCTGCAGCACAGTCCGTTGCTACAGTTGGACCCTTTGGTCAGAGTGCAGTTCTTACAGCAGTTCTCGCCCTCTTTGGCACATTCCTGAAAAAAAAAAAAAAAAAATATATATATATATATATATATATATATATATATATATATATATCTTCTGGTTCACAATGACTTCAACTGTCACGCAGCAAATTTAAGCAGAGATCTGACTTCTTTTTTTATCCAGCCAAGATTCCTGCTTTTGTTAAGAGATTAAGACAGCATGTGGTTTCTCTCTCCCTGCTGCCATATAGAAGGCTAGATGCTATGCAAACGTTTCTGGAAGTGCTGAGATGTCAAATTATGGTGTTCAGATCACTTCCACATGTATTGAAACCAGCATGTGTGGCATGCAGAGTGCAAACATTTGTCGAAGAACGAACCACCGTCAAGACCTCTACAGTTTATTAAATTTCGTTCATTTCCAAACATTTCACGCTCGGTTGTTAGTTGCAACAAACGGACAGCAGGCTGACGCCACTGAACTCTGGACTGAAGTACATGTGTTTTCTGGATTGATGAATCCAGATTCTCTGTCTGGTATTCTGATGAACGGGTCTGAGCTCGGCCATTTCAAGGAAATGCTCCATACCTGACTGCACTGTGACGTGTGAGATTTGATTGTTTTTTTTTTTTTTTTTTTTTCTGGATTAAGGGTTGGACAGACAACGACAATTTCATATTCATGTGAAACTATGTGGGACCATGCAGACATGTCCGAATGGAAACCAGGGCTAAAAGCAATAAGAGAGCTTGTCGACCAGGCGGCTTAGAGAAATCACCTCAACCCAGCCGACAGAGGCCGAGAGCCACGCCCTCTCACCCAACATCAGTGTCTGACCGCACAGATCTTCTCCAAAATGAACGGTCACATATTACCATACAGATCATTAAATATTCCAAAAAGCTTTAATAGAAAAGTCACTCTGTAAATATTGTTTTCCCAACAGCAGATAATTGCAGTTTTGTGCTTTGGATCACTCACAGCTGAATAACATCCTGTTTATCTATTTTACTGTATTTTGATACATTTCTTGCGTCTGTCCTACAGTGGCTGGACTCACCTCAGCGCTGCCACAGTCACACTCTTCTCCTGCCTCCAAAATGCCGTTACCACACTCTGGCGGGTCCAGCAGCTGAGCAGGAGAAAACAAGAGCAAAAATGTGTATCATTTCATTTTGGACCTTCAATAAAATGCACATTAAAACTGAATGGATACAGACAGAAACCTTGTATTCAAGTGAATAGACTAAAATAACGTACAAAATGATTTCACACACCGTTAGAGCTTTGTTTAAAATGTGACATTTACAGTCTGTGTGTGTCATTTACCTTTCGAGGTTTATTAAAGAGGCAGGCTCCTCCCCCACTGTTCAGAAAGTTGTGGTACTCTTCCACGTTGCAATCAGTAAACTTCTTAGGTAAATAGAAACTGTTAAATAAAAAAACACACACCTTGTTAAAAGAGAGCATCCACAGGTCTTAATGCTAGAAAGAGATTTCCTCTAAAGAAACACAGACAAACAAAACCCTTGAAACTGAATGCGTGTCGGTTTCATGAAGTCTAAAAACAATGTTTCCACACTAGTGTTTCTTTCCAAAGTTTCACAAAACTCAACTCATTTTGTAAACTAACATATCAGAGGAGATTCCAGCAAATATGAGCCCAGAACAGGGATGTGAGTGAGAGGCAAAAGATAGGTTTTTATTTATTCTGCTTATGATTAAGAAATCATAAGTTATATTATCAATTGATCTCTGATCACAAAAGATGCTAGAAGCATTAATCAGACTTTACTTATGTTTTAGTGTTTGCACATTAAGATTTCTGCTTTTTCTGCTATTTTCAGATCATCAAACACAGTTTGGATTTAATTTATGAGAGAGAAAATGCCGATCCTTTTGGAAAACATAATCATCCTCCATATTAAATCAGGACTTAAATGATTAAAAACATCTTTTTGGATCAGTTTCACAAACCACCAAGCCTGATTACAGGCCTGAAGAACCAAAAAATAATAATAACTTAACTAGAACCTGTTTGACAACATGAAATAGGGTAAAAGATTTGAAAAAGCGACACATCATGCCCTGATCTAGACAAAATAAAGAATCTATCAGATCTGAAAAAGTTACAAAGCCATTTCCGAGTGTTCGGGAGTAAACCACAGCGAGTCAATACTTTCCAGCCTTTAGCTGTGAGTGCTTTGAGACAAGTCTCTAACAGCTTTGTACATCTAGATACTAAGATTTTCCACTTTGCTCTTTGCATAAAAACTCAAACTCTGCTATATTGGATGGAAAGCATCTGTGGACATCGTTATTCAAAGTATTCCAGCAGATTCTCACTGCAGAGCAGCATTCGTCCGTTATTAAAATGGACAGGAAGCGAAAAACTTATAATAAGTGAAAATGTAGACATTCGTACTAACTCACTCTTAATGAATAACAAAACAATTGATGTTTTGGTTTCAACAAAATTGCCCCAAGGGTGGGAAATATTGGCAGGTCTGTCACAAAGGCATGGACATTGAAAAAACTCAGTATTTATCCAACTATCCGCGCCCTCATGCACACAGAAGCTACATCCTGTGGAAACAACATGAAACTGTTACTCAGGTTAACTAGGTCTGGCATGCAGCAGGTACTACAAGATAAATACAGGCGGCTCATTGAATACAAATGTCTGAAATACCATTGACTTGACTTTAGAGATTCAGATTGGTCCATTCACAGGTGACAGGCGGAAAAGGAGCACCTGTCCTCTGTCATGAAACCTCTGGTTTATTTTGATAAAGAACTGGAGCAGGATCTAAAGAGGCTAGGTTAAGGAAGTCAACTGTTGTTACACTGAAACGAGGTAAATATTGACAAATGATGAGAATGACATTGCAGACTGTATCAATCGGTTATTAGTGGACAAAAGCAAGTGATGATAAGCCGCAACTTGTCCGAAGAGAGGGCAGACAGCTTTTCATTAGGAGAAAACGAATGTAAAGTTTTCCCCGCAGATCAGCCAGTGACCCTGACTGAACACTAAAAAACAAAACAAAAAAAATTATCTAAATGTGACAATTTTTGGAAGTAGTATGAAAAATACAGCAGATTATTGAGCCGTATTTGTTCATATTGTTTACACCAGAGGTGTCCAAAGTGCGGAGCCGTCTATGGTCCTTGGAAGCAGTGGCGGTTCTTGACGGGCAGAGCGGCATTAGGAAGAGGGACACTTTAGCAGCAGATACAGAAAAAAATGATTTGTCTATCAGTTGCACCCTGAACAAGTGCTCTGTTGCTTAATCCGAGTTTAATTCCTGTTTTCTGATTGGTGGAGGTAGGAGAGGCATTTATGCCAGAACCTATACTGCTTGGAAGGATTCTGTGCGGCCCGCAACCATAAATACAATACGGTCCAAACTTGGCCAGCCAAGGCAGGTGGATGATTCAGATAGACTCTTTTTCTTAAGGGTGGAAATTTCTAAATGCTTGCTAGGTCTCTCAAAAGAGATTTGGACAAAATAAAGTCTTCTTAAATTAGAAAAAGTTGGGTGCAGTACAAAATCTTTAATTTACCATGATTTTGTTTTAATTTAATATAAAATAGAATCACAAACATCCAGTTATTTAGTTGAAACCAGTCTTGGGTGAGCAAAAAATAAGTTTTGCTAAGTGCAAGAAGTATTTTTAAAGACATACACTATTCTAGTTTTGTAATTTAAGAAATAGAAACTATTCAACACAATTTATTTTGATATTTTACGCCCTCCTTTAAATAAAGTAAAGCTGATAGGTCCTTTTATTGGCTCTACAATGACTCACAAATAATCCTGAACAAAGATCAAACTACTTTGTTTGCTTCATTGAAAAAATGCTTGCTTACTTTTTTTTTGATTAGCTAATAAAACTTAGATGAAATTCACTTGAATTAAAAAAAAAAAAGAAAAAAAACAACCTTTTGTTGCCAATGAATGACTTGACAATTTTGGCAAATTTCTTGGACGCCACTGCTCTAAATAAAAACAGAAGCTGGAGCTGAGGTGACTGTGGTGCTGCTGAATGAGATGGGAAAGGTTGAGGTGACTGACAACTTTCAGTTCCCCACACCCAAAAAGCAAAAACAAAAACAAAAAAACAGCACAAGCAACTATAGAGCAAGCTTCTGCTCACCTGCTGTACCTTTCAGGATAGAGGGAAAACCAAAATGTATTTAAGAAGAGGGGTATACACTCACAAACACAAAAATCCAACACAGACACACACATCCATACGCAAAGCAAGCCTTCACAGCACAGAAATACACTTCAGGACAATATCTGGATTCAAGCATGAACACAAAATGCAGAGTGACTTATTATTTACCGTTTTCTTATCTTAACAAGGAGGCGATAGACACATTTAGACAGCCTTATCTGGTGAAACCAAACAGCATGAACATATCTGGACTGACATCTAGTGGTAAATTACAGAACTACAGCAGACGATAATACACTATTCTTATTTGTGTAAATATAAAGCTCTGGAAAAAAAAAATCACTGCACTGAGGTTAAAAACCTCCTGATTATTCCACCAAATATTGATTTCTGAACTCTTCCTGAGCTAAAACATTAGTATTGTTGTTTCTAAATGAATAAGATCTTGTTTTCTTTGCATTATTTAAGGACTGAAAGAACTGCATCTTTTTTGTTATTTTGACCATTTCTCATTTTCTGCTAAAAAGTACTAAATTTTTGCTTGACATTTCAGAGACATGTTGTCAGTAGTTCATAGAATAAAAGCACAATGTTCATTTTACTCAAACATATAAGAGTAAAACCAGAGAAACTGATAATTTTGCAGTGGTCTCTTAATTTTTCCCAAAGCTATATATGGAAATTAAGGCCTCACCAGACACCACAGATAAATTAAATTAAATTAAAACAGCAAAGAAGAGGTTTATCATAAACTGAGAATAAATCTAAGGTCAGCTCTGTAAATTATGTAAAAAAAAAAAGTCAGAAAAAAATAAGAAACACACATTTGTTCTAACTTACCCAACGTCATCCATGATGCAGCCTGCCCATCGATCATCACACTTACATTCACCTTGA